>NC_141759.1:29228216-29845299 GCF_982258835.1 Parasteatoda tepidariorum
AAATTTAGTTAATGTATTACTGTTTAAGTTGTATGTAGGTATTGTAAAATGATTTATTTTATTTATTTAGGCATTTTTAGAAAAATATATTGAGTGGTATTCGAAAAAAACAAATTTTTAACTTTAAAGTCATTTTTCTCAAAATGTGATATGTTGAACTTGTGCGCACTGCGTACAAAGAACTAATTGATAGAATTGTACGAAACTTTAGGAAAAGTTTTATGATATGGTTTGCTACAACTGGTACCTACTATAAAAACCATTACTCTCTTAAAATTTTTTTAAATAATTGTGTAATGTGCCAAAAATATAGAAATTTGAAAAACTTAAACTTTTTTAATTTTTAGAAAATTAAAATATATGTATATCAAAATAATATTAGGTAACACAGGTTTAGGGTAATTATAACTTTAATTTAAAATTAGTTTGACATTATTTTGATGATATTTGACTCGTACGCTTTGCGCGCAATGAAACTCACTTTTTCGAAAATAAAAAAATTTCACTATATTAAAAAAAGTCTGTATTTTTTTTATGAATGATTTTTTTTGAATTTAGCTATTTAATTATATTGATAATAGTGCTAGTAAATGATAAAAAAATTTCATAGCTTTAGGATAAATTCAAAGATAGTTACAGTGTGTCGAAAATATGGTATTTCATTGTATCGTTTAAGGCGTTAAAGGGTCCTGACCCCCCTTAAAATTACTCTTCGTTTATAATTTTTTTCTTCAAAAATTTCTGAAATTCTATCACATGAACTACATATAATTATATATATTACTATATGAATTCATAAAATGCAATAATACTTCTGTAACATTTGAATCTAATCCAATCATATGAATTTCAACAGTAAGGAGTTATTACTTTTAATAAAAAGTTCTAATTGGATAATAAAGAATTTAACACTATTGTATAATGGAGAGAAAGTAAGATTTTAGATCAAGATTAAAAACGATATCACTATATGAATTCATAAAATGCACTAATACATCTGGAACATTTGAATTTAATCCAATCATATGAATTTCAACAGTAAGGAGTTAGTACCTTAAAAGAACTGTTCTGATGGGTCAATGAAGAATTTAACACTATTATATAATGGAGAGAAAATAAGATTTTAATCAAGATTAAAAGCGATATTACTATATGAATTCATAAAATGCACAAATACATCTGGAACAATTGAATTTATTCCAATCATATGAATTTCAACAGTAAGGGGTTAGTACCTTAAAAGAACTATTCTGATTGGCCAAGGAAGAATTTAACACTATTGTATAATGGAGAGAAAAAAGATTTTAAAGATCAAGATTAAAAATATCTTCGTACAAAATCTTTTCCTTTCAATTCCTACTAATATTACAATTTAAATCATTCTAATTGTTCACAAATAATTGTGATCAATAAATAATTTAATTGGAAACTAATTTATTCTTGACAGTATTCTTAGCAGTATTCTTAGAATATTCGTTCTTCCCAATTTCTTTTTTTGAAAAAGTTTTGTCACTACATCTGAATTGCTACCAAAATTCTTTCCTTTGAATGAAATAGTTGATAAGCTTCGATCGAATTAAGACTCCAACGAAGATACGTTTCGAAAGACTTAATTAATAGAAGACTGAAATTGGATGAGCTCTATCGAATTAAAAACCCAGTGAAGTTAGTTTCTTAAAGTCGTAACAAAAGAAAAAAAAATTCTTTCGCATAAAATACTAGATGAATTCATAAAATGCACTAATACTTTTGGAGCAATCGAATCCAATCCAATCATATGAATTTCAACGGTAAGTAGTTATTACCTTAAAAGATTGGTCAGTAACGAATTTAACACTATTGTATAAATGAGAGAAAATAAGAGAACAATTCTTAAAAACAAGATTGAAGAAATTCTAAGAACAAGACTGAACTTTTCTTGAAAATAAAGAAGAACAATTCAAGATTAAGAATTTCTTCATACAAATTTTTTTCCTTTTAATTCCAACTAATATTATAATTAAAATTATTCCTATTGTTCGCCACTATTTGTGATTGTACTTAATAAATAATTTAATTGGAAACCAATTTATTCTTGCCAGTATTCTTTGAATGACTCGTTCTTCGTAATTCCCATTTTTGAAAAAGTTTCGGAAAGTTCACTACATTTGAATTACCACCAAAACTCTTTCCTTCGAATGAATTTGTTGATACGCCTCAATCGAATTAAAATTCCAGCAGAGTTACTTTTCGGAAGACTTAATTAAAAGAAGACAGAAATTGGATTGTATAAAACTCAAAACGAATATATAAAATGCAAAAATACTTCCAAAACTGTCAAATCAAATCAAATCCAATCTGACGAGTCTTAACAGTAAAGAGTTATTCCCTTAAGAGAATTGTTCCGATTGGTCAATGACGAATTTAACACTATTGTATAATGGAGAGAAAATAAGAGAACAATTCTTAAAAACAAGATTGAAGAATTCTAAGAACAAGACTGAACAATTCTTAAAAACAAAGAAGAACAATTCAAGATTAAAAATTTCTTCATATAAAATCTTTTCCTTTTAATTCCTACTAATATTACAATTAAAATTATTCCAATTGTTCTCCGCTAATTGCGATTGTACTCAATAAATAATTTAATTGGAAACCAATTTATTCTTGCCAGTATTCTCAGAATGACTCGTTCTTCGTAATTCCTTTTTTTGAAAAAGTTTCGAAAGTTCACTACATTTGAATTACCACCAAAACTCTTTCCTTCGAATGAATTTGTTGATACGCCTCAATCGAATTAAAATCCCAGCAAAGTTACTTTTTGGAAGACTTAATTAAAAGAAGACAGAAATTGGATTGTATAAAACTCAAAACGAATATATAAAATGAAAAATTACTTCCGAAACTGTCAAATCAAATCAAATCCAATCGGACGAGTCTTAACAGTAAAGCGTTATCCCTTAAAAGAATTGTTTCAATTGGTTAATGAGGAATTTAATAAAATTGATAACGATTTTAGATAAAAATTGTGGATTACTTGATACAAAAATCCATAATTTTTACCAATTAATACATTAAAACCATCCTAAATATCTGTAACTGGTTACCGTTGTAATCCACACATAATTTATTTTGGAAGCAGTTTGTTCTTGTCAATGTTCTTAAAGTTACCCTTCGATTCTAATTCTTGTTTTTGAAAAAGTCTTAGAAACTTCACTGCACCGGAAAGCCTTTTCAGTAAGCAAATTCTTCCTCAGTTGCGCCTCTATCGAATTAAAAATGCAGCAAAGTTATTTTTCTGATGTCTTAATTAAAGAAGAGCTGAAATTATTTCTCATAAAAGACTAGATGAATTCTTAAAGTGCACTAATGCTTCTGGAACAATTGAATAGAATCCAATCGTATAAATATCAACAGTTACGAGTTATTCCCTTAAATGAACGGTTCTGATTGGTTAATGAATAATAATAATTTCAAACAACTTTTCCAAAGAATCAAAGCTATCCGTGGCTCTTTAGGCTATTGTTCTAAGAACTACAGAAGGTAAATAAGCGTGCAGTAATTAAATTAGCCACAAAATTCAGTTATTCTTATCCAATGAGAAACCGATATTCGAATTCATTCTTTTTCCTTACAAAGGAAAGTGGTGTTTGGTAATCGATAGAAATCTAAATCAATAATTACATAATGAATGGTGAAATGGATGGACTTTTGTTTGCAACATCTATTGTTTACGAATTTGATTAGACTATTCTAGAAACTTAAGTATTCAGGAATTACCTATTCAGTTATTCGAACCATTAATTCTTTCATTAGAAATTATTTCAGTAAATACGAATAATATGTTTGAACTGTATATTATTTATTTGGAAATATTTCAGAAGAATTTAGAAATTGATAATGTTGTTCAAACGTATTTTTAGTGTAAATTATTGCTGTAGCATGGTACAGCAACATACTACAGCAACATACAATTATGTAATAAATTGAAATTTATTATAAGTTTTTTTTTGTAATACTTTTAAAGATAGATTATTTGTCTGTAGATGGCACCACTACGGTAAAGTTTAAATTCAATCATAATGATATTTTCTTTAGAAATTTTGAATTAGTCTTTTAAAAAGGGATTTTTTTGGGTAAAATCTATGTAACTAAATTTATTAATATTTATTGAAGATGGTATTATAACTTGTATAGGGTATTAGTGGATTCATGACGGTTTTTGCTCAGGGATCTTTTTTTTTGGTTCTGACGTCCGCCGGATGCGGGATGACTCTGGACGTGGTAAACAGGTCAGTCTAGATTCTTTCGCCTTGTTGACGGGAGGATAAAAGAGAAGCGATGAATGTGGCTAGTAGCAGTTGCAGTACCAGTAGTAAGCAGTTAATCAGAGCAGTATCCTGGGGATACGGAGTTTGTCCGCTGAAGGAGTGGTTCGTGACAGTATCTCGGAGATGGTGGATCGTAACCTTAGGGAAAGCTAAGCTGAAGTCTCTAGCGGGAAGGACTACCGGGATTAGCCAAAAGCCGATATCTTTGAGACGATGGGCCAAGTCCGAAGGAATCTATGCTGGACGTCCGGTGTCCCCCTTCTACATGCCTAAGTCGCTTGAAATTAAAATAGCTGGAGAAATTTCGAGATCCTAGCCAAGGAGTTTGTCCATGAGTTCATCTACCTTTCCGGTGGGCGGTTCCAGAGTGAAAGCAGTAAATTCCGTAGGGTACTTATAAAACTTTAAATTTTATTTCGTTAACATTTTAGAGGAATCATTTACCGAATATTCTGAACTGTTATGTTGTGTTTTTTTTTTGTAGGAGAACAATCGGCATTTAAGTGTAATTTATAGATATCATAAACCAAGTCTGGGTTTTTAGAAATGTTAAATGAAGTTTTTATTTTTAAATGTCTTTTTTTGAACTGTAGAAATTGAAGGTTATGCTTGAGTGTTTTAAGGTTGCATTTTTGTTTTAATTAATGTATAAATGTTTATTCCCATGTTGGCATTTGGAAATGTGTGAAATTATGTTTTTGAAGATTTAGAGGTGCAATAAAAATGAGTTTTAAATGTTGAAAGTTTTCTGTAATTCATTAGATATTTGTCTACTAAATAACCTGGGTAACCGTTACTAAATTTAAATTTTGAGATCACAGCCAAAGGGGTAACGGTACAAATTGGTGCCGTGACCAGGATAGGCAAATTTAATAGAGAGGGCCTAAATTGGTGCTGCAATCTTTTGCATTTCCAGATGCTAACATTTGACTTTTTATGTGTTTTAAAGTTGTATCATATTTGAGTGTATTCATGTATTCCCAGTTTTTGAAATAGACGTACACAAGTTAAGATTTACTCAATTAATAGTGTGCTTGTGAAATTTGAATTGTAATCGAATATGTGTCCTAAAGATAAGCTTTCGCCACAGGATGGTCAAACGGGTGTATTTATACCTGGCAATTTTTCCCTTTTAACGTTGCAAGTACTCCGGCACTGTTAACATATTGTAGGAAATTAACGTTGCCGCTGGAATTTCTTAGGAATCATGAACCTTTCTCTTACGCGGGTGCTGAGGACTTTGCCAAAGATTTACTTGGTAAATTGCATAGTACTTAGGCATTAGCGAGGGAAAATCTAGAATATTCTGCGGAAAAATAGAAAAGCTCGTAGAGACCAGAACATCAAACAATATAGTTTCCAAGCAGGGGATGAGGTATACTGGTTCAATCCTGTGTTAAAGAAAAACCAGTGCAAGAAATTTGCTAAATTTAATGAGGGCCCTTTCAGGGTGGTTGAAGTCTTATCTCCGGTCACTTTGAAAATCCAACATACAAAAAATTTTTGGCTATACTAGGGTTGTTCATGTGGAGAATGTGGCAAAGGCGGAGCAAAGATTGGAAATTTTGCGATCCAGAGATAGTGGGTTCGGTGACCAAATCAGTGGCAGTATAGATAGGGAAAGAGTAGAAACACCTGCTCCAGAAAATCTACTGTATGAGACAGGTAAATTCGTGCCTTTTCCGCAACCTCGTTATAACTTAAGACAACGAGTAAATGGACGGGTCATAAGAAATTAGAATTTGTAAGAGGGGGGTGCAACTAAATTTTTCTTGTTTTAAATTGGGTTATAAATGTTTTGGGGTGGAATGTCAAATGTTCTCCAAGTATGGAGGAGGAGTTTATATCTGGCGGTGCATATTTTGGTTACATAAGCCGGAATGTAGTAGGTCGGTGGAGACTGTTTTTTGTTTTCAGGTGGACCACGGTCCTTTTATGTACATAAGTGTGAAGTGTAGGTCTCCACCGGCAATTGTAATGATGTATGTAATCAGTCAAAACTGGGTTTGTCCCATTTTTGTTCTTTTAATGTTATTTTGAAAATGCAGATTATGAATGTTTCGATGTTTAAAATTTCAAAGTTGAGGATTGAGAACGTTGCTGTACAATCTTTTCCTGACCCCCTATGGGCCGCTTGAAAAGGTATTGCTAAGTGTAAATCTGAGATATAATGTTTTTTAAAGTTAAGTGTAGTTTAAACAACTTTGGCGCATATTTGATTCCTCTTTTCTGTTTCCTTGCAAGGTGCACATTGTTAGGGTCAGATTTGATTTTAGTGATAAAGATCTAAAAGTAGGTTTAAAGCCGCGTGGTGCTTTTAGAGATTTTGAACTTTAAGTAGGAATTATTTATGAACAGCTTAGAGAAAAGGAAAAAACGGAATTTTTTGTGTGAAACCAGTAATTTAGTTTTCTTGATTCCTTGATAGTGTTCCAGGTCATTTTAACATAGTGCTATAGTGTTTCAAAAAAATTAAAAGTATTTTAATTTTTTTTCGGTGAGGCGATGGTATTGTAATAAATTGAAATTTATTATAAGTTTTTTTTTGTAATACTTTTAAAGATAGATTATTTGTCTGTAGATGGCACCACTACGGTAAAGTTTAAATTCAATCATAATGATATTTTCTTTAGAAATTTTGAATTAGTCTTTTAAAAAGGGATTTTTTTGGGTAAAATCTATGTAACTAAATTTATTAATATTTATTGAAGATGGTATTATAACTTGTATAGGGTATTAGTGGATTCATGACGGTTTTTGCTCAGGGATCTTTTTTTTTGGTTCTGACGTCCGCCGGATGCGGGATGACTCTGGACGTGGTAAACAGGTCAGTCTAGATTCTTTCGCCTTGTTGACGGGAGGATAAAAGAGAAGCGATGAATGTGGCTAGTAGCAGTTGCAGTACCAGTAGTAAGCAGTTAATCAGAGCAGTATCCTGGGGATACGGAGTTTGTCCGCTGAAGGAGTGGTTCGTGACAGTATCTCGGAGATGGTGGATCGTAACCTTAGGGAAAGCTAAGCTGAAGTCTCTAGCGGGAAGGACTACCGGGATTAGCCAAAAGCCGATATCTTTGAGACGATGGGCCAAGTCCGAAGGAATCTATGCTGGACGTCCGGTGTCCCCCTTCTACATGCCTAAGTCGCTTGAAATTAAAATAGCTGGAGAAATTTCGAGATCCTAGCCAAGGAGTTTGTCCATGAGTTCATCTACCTTTCCGGTGGGCGGTTCCAGAGTGAAAGCAGTAAATTCCGTAGGGTACTTATAAAACTTTAAATTTTATTTCGTTAACATTTTAGAGGAATCATTTACCGAATATTCTGAACTGTTATGTTGTGTTTTTTTTTTGTAGGAGAACAATCGGCATTTAAGTGTAATTTATAGATATCATAAACCAAGTCTGGGTTTTTAGAAATGTTAAATGAAGTTTTTATTTTTAAATGTCTTTTTTTGAACTGTAGAAATTGAAGGTTATGCTTGAGTGTTTTAAGGTTGCATTTTTGTTTTAATTAATGTATAAATGTTTATTCCCATGTTGGCATTTGGAAATGTGTGAAATTATGTTTTTGAAGATTTAGAGGTGCAATAAAAATGAGTTTTAAATGTTGAAAGTTTTCTGTAATTCATTAGATATTTGTCTACTAAATAACCTGGGTAACCGTTACTAAATTTAAATTTTGAGATCACAGCCAAAGGGGTAACGGTACAATTATTGCTATATATAATTATTTGTACAATATACAATTATTGCTGTAGTATGTAGATATGGTATGGTATGGTATGGTATGTAGATATGGTATGGTCATTTTTATTTTACTGTAAATAAAATATGTACCATATAAGTATAATATAGCTATTCAGTATGTAACATATGTATCATATGTCTAAAAGATTGCCATGCTCTTAGAGTTAGTGTTAATTGATCAGTATTCGTGTTAATATATTTTATACTTCTATTTTTTAACTTCTATTCATTAACTTATATTCTTTATATTTCCATTTGTAATAAATTTTGCGAAAATCTTCAGCAAATAGCATTTTCTCGTCCAGTATTGTATATTTACTCAGTAGATTGTAATTCTCAGAGCGTAGTTTCACTCATACAATCTTAGAAAAAATCTGTAAAACTTTGATCCATAATGTAGGTACTCTAAGACAATATACGGGGCAAATTGGTTGTTGTGGTTTCAAATGCCACTTGCTAATACCAGCAAGCCTTTCTTAGGTAGAACCAAGCGAATTTAAGGCAGAGGTGTCAGCCTCTTGTTTTTCAGTGGCACCATCTATGGTGAAGTATAAAACTTTGTGACACACACATGACGCAGCCTGTTTTACGAGGAGGACTCATTAATAATCCTTTCATCGATCTGCAGATCAAAATTTAAACTTGAAACAGAGAAAAATCATTTTCGAATCCAGTACCCTCAGTACCTTAGTCCGATTCATTACTCCAGTAATCGATATATTTAACGCGCACCAGTCACCATTTTATTGCTGTGGAGTCTTCGGCCGGCGGATTCGAAGTAACGATCTCTTGGACATGGGTCTAACTCCCTTCCAGACAGACTATCCCGGGAAAATTGATTGCATCTTTAAAATTTGGTTAAATTAAGCAGCGGTGGCGTAGGGAATAGAGTGCTCTCTTCCCAATGAAGTGAATCGGTTTCGAATCCAAATGATGGCTGGTCGATACGAATACCGCACCCGGCTGGCACTGACCACAGTGCTGACGTAAAATATCTTCAATCGTAGACGGAAAATTGTTAGAGTACCCTTGCCGTCAGAATAACCACGGGAGATTTTCGTGGTTTCTCTCTCCATGCAATGCAAATGCAGGTTGGTTCCATCAAAAGGTCCCCCACGAGGTTAAATTTCTCTTAGTACTTGATCCAGGAGTTCCCTTGTCTTTTAGATAGGGTTCAAAACTACAAGAATTCGGAGTGGAATAATGGTAGTCGTAAACCCAAAATTGGGTCTGCTGTTGAATGGCGGTTATTAAATAAAATAAAAAATGGGTTAAATTAAACTATGTTTCTTATGTTTAACCATGCAATTATGTTTAACCATGCAATTACAAGTTTAATAAGCATGATAATATGAACTAACTTAATTGAATATTGCAGTTATTAAGGCTCAATATATGTTGGCGTTTTCACTGGTGAAGGTGATATTGACAATACATGTTAAAAATATCTTTAACTGTTTCAAGAAAAAGGCTTTTACAACTATTGATTTCTTGCTTATTGTTTCGCCAGATTTATATTATATTTATAGAAAATGGTTTAGAAATTATGTCTAAAAACTGAATTTGTTTTCTCATTATTTATGTTAAAGACCGCAGATTAGAGAAATAAAGTAATCTAACTACTGTAATTCGTTTATAGTTTAACTTAGTATGTTACTGAAAACTATTTTCTTTAGTGTTTCGTTTGAAATGCAATAAAAACTAAACAAGCTAAAAAATTAGTTTCAACAGCTGTGGCCTCTTTGTTCTTTTTGCATTTATTATTCTTCATTAACGTCAATATGTTATGAAATAACGATCTGGACATTATTTCGAATAACTGTTTTTCTTTTGTTTTTCACTCTATAAGTTTAATCATTCAAAAATTATATCCAATAACTGCTTTTTTTTAAAAAATTCGTTTTAAGTTCAATTTGATATAAGAGAATAAAACTGAAAAGATAACAAACAAAACACATTAAGCATTTGAAACAAAACTTTGGAATGGAGTATTCTTAATGCATACATTTCGGCTATCCCTTATTGGTTGCATATATATCTCTGAATTGAATGAGAAATAACTTTAAAAAACATTTCACTTGGAATAATTCACAAAATAACAATAAAGTTAAGAGATGAGCTGTTTTTATTAAGTAATATTTCCATAAATAACACAAGGCTATTAGGAACAGAGTCTAAGTTGCGATTAAAGACTCAGACGAAGCCAAAGATACCAGAACTAGTATTAGAAAACAAATTATATCATTAAAAGCTTCTGCAAGGATTAAAAAAATCTGGTAAAATTACTATATTGTATGGCAATGACATTTCTGGTAAAAAGAAAATCTTAATTCTGGTTAATAAAGCCAAAATATACGGTATTTGAACCAATCACTTGGTAATTTTTCCGTTGAAATGGTGATGGGTTAACGGAAAATCTGGTTTTAAAAATTATAGTTCTTATTCCGATATTGGTAAAAAATACAAAACTGAAAAGTAAATTTAATGGAATAAATTTTAATGTCATGTTCTAAGGTATCATGACGAAATTACCAAATTTTAAAACATTTATCAAGTTTTATCACATATTATAAAATTATATTTTATTGCTAATTTTACAAAAATCTTACTTTGTTACCGGACCGTTGTGGTATTGATTTCGGTAAAAATAATCATAAAACATTGTTTTATAATATGTGATAAAATTTTGTGAAAGGGATAAAATTTGGTAATTTAATACTGATACCTTACACTGTTAAAAACTACGATGATTCAAGTATCAAATTACTATATTAAGAATTGGCAATTTGGATGCATCATCCGTAAAATCCATTTTACCGTAAAATCCTTTTTAAATGTAAACTATTATACCGCAATTTTTACAGTAACATTTATTTTATTAGAGTGATTCAGTGCTTTCCGGCATAATTATTACTATGAAAACTGCGGTATCTCATATTTTTTGTCCCGCCTCATGTTCCGTTCAGAAATTAATTTTACGGTAAATACTTTTACGGTAAAATACTTTTACCGATACTTCTTACCGTAATTTTATCCGGAATTTTTCTTACGTCTAGAGCATAACGTATTGAACAATTTATCTAATTAAATTTACTTCTCTGTTCTGAATATGTTACTAAATGTTTGGTATTAAGAACTATGTAATGGAAAAGCAGAATTTCTGGTAAACCGTTACCATGTGAACAAAAAAGTACCAAGTAAATAGTTTCAATACCTTATATTTTGGTTTTTATTACCAGAGAAATATCCTTCATATGGTACGGTAATTTCTCAACGTTTTTAAACATATTAACATTTTTAAACATAATTACATTTTTGAGCATAAGTGAACTTAGAGACATTCAGAGTGTTTATTTTTACGAACTTTAAAACTTAAGTCGTTATTTCAGTTATAATTATTAATAAACTGTTCCGTTTTCCAAAGTAAGTGCTTCAGTTTAATAATTATTCAGAGTATATATCATAAATGAAGCTCTCAAGAGGAAGTTGCAAAAGTTCATTAATCAGTCGAAATTAATTTCGAAGTAGGAAGTTGAAGAGATTTAATAATTTATTTTCAGTCAAAGTGAATTAATTTGTATACGTAAAAGACATTTTCGAACCAGTAATTGAAAATTTGTGGCTGAGTTCAAAATCAAATTAAACCTTTTTATGTGGAATGATTAAACCAAAATTAAATAAATAAATAAAAAATTACTCTTACTAAGGCAAAATAAGTTATAACAGAGAAAAAAAATGTGTATGAAGCGCATGGGACAAAAGAACATGCGAAATTTTCGAATTATTCCAGAAAACGTTATTGGTGAAACGCAATACAATTTCTAAGTAAGCAATGAGTTGTTTCATGTTTGGCTGTTACCTAGTAGAAATTCAAGAACCTTCTAAAGTACCTATCTTAACACAGTACTTAAAAAGCCGTTCAATGTAAAAATGAAGTAAAAGTTGAAAATGAAGAATAAAACAAAGAAAAATTATAGACATATGATGTGCAGGCTCTGACTTTTAAATAAGTCACCCTATGAATGATAGAAATGTGTATTCTATAAAATTATGTAAGGATGTATGAATGAAGGATAAAGTCTATAAACGGTTTTCTATCCGTATGATGTGCAGGCTATGACTTTTAAATAAGTTACCCTTTTAATAATGGGATGGAAATGATTGTTTTTTTCCTTTTTTTTCTCTCCATTTTTGGATTTTAATAAATTAATTTCCGAATTTTTACTAATTCTTCTCATAGATGGCAGCACTAATAGTTTACTTACTTAAAAGTTTTTCTATTTCGATCAAATATTATTTTTATTTATTTTATTCGATTCAAACTATAAGCACCACTTTACCTCTTCGCTAATTTCACTAACTGTTTAATTATTATACTTTTAAACCTAAAACCGCATTTCGTTACACGCCGGTAAGTTTGATTACTTTTTACTTTTATTTCATAATTTTTCAACTATATATTTTTTGCGATATCGACACATATAAAGTAATAATTTTTATCTTAGGATAATTATTCTTTATTCAGAAATATCGCATTTATTGCAATAGATGTGTCTTGATAACGACTATTGCTTTTACCATTCCTGTTTCTCATATTAATTTGTGTTTATATATATATATATATATATATATATATATATATATATATATATATATATATATATATATATATATATATATATATATATATATATATATATATATATATATATATATATATATATATATATATATATATATATATATATTAGTTTTCATGCTTGTCATTATAGTTTTTGGTAGTATATTTATTAGTTAGTAGGTCTCAAGGCTTTTTCTATAATAAAACTGGTGATCCGCATATCTAAAATGACTAGGAACCACTGACTGAGTTACTACATTAGTTTAAAATTATGTTTTTCTTAAAACTTACTCCTGTAGCAAAAAGTTTTTTTTTCTTCAGAAATCTAAAAATAAAAAAAACACAAAGTAAGTTTTGTGTATTCTATATCCAATAGAGTACGACTCAGAATAATAAGAGTTTCAAGTTTTCAGATCGTAAATTGATGCTATATGCTCCGAAAATAAACTGTAGGATAATTAAAGTCAATCTTTGCTAACTGTTTCATAATGCTTTCTTGTAATGGATAACTCCGTATCAAATTGAGATTTGAATTCATTTTCTTTTATTTTCAAAACCATTCCGAATATCTCAGTTAAAATATATAGGAGCCAAAAATCCTCAGGAGTAAAATTAAACTTATCTTGCATTAACATTAACGGTATTGACTGCTCTCAACGTATTCTAAGAACCTTATGGGTCCCATGAGAAGACTAGAACGATTGCACCTGTAATTGCGCATGGGGGAGCTATATTTTACTCTGCTTCGGCTTCAAAACATTCTACGGTATCAGTTTCTGCTTTAGTTGGTTCCGTAGAGTTTGTTCACTATTGCTCCATCAAACTATCACATTATATATCTCTTTCTTACTCGTACCCTATCCTACTATTTATGTCCTTTTTCGTATTATATATTAGATTTTATATCGTATTTATATCTTATTCTTATTATATAAATAAAATATAGAAAGAGTCAAGGGAAAGTGCGTCTGTTTTTATTTTTAAAGAGCCGTGTTTATTTAGTTAGCAAAAAATTATCATTGTTTACAATCATATTGATTATATAATAGGGTTTAAAAACGAATATGTTATAAATTAGAATACCCGTTCTTAATGCGGGGTTAATGTTAAATAAATCTAAATTTCTTAGCACTACACAGTCATGTACAGAACCGAAAATTAATTACATATGCACAAATATCATAGTCCGCAAATTTTCAGATCTGTATTATTTGTGTTGATCTTGATTGCGATTACCCCAACTTTTCAGACGTGACTTTTTAATAGATTAGTTAGTTGTAATTATAGATTAGTTATTTAAAGTTATTATAGATTACTTAGTTAAAAACAAAAAAAAAGAATTATGAAATCGATGTCGAATGTATTGCTTATACGCAGCGAAAGGATATCTAGTAAAAGTACCGTATTTGTATGGTAATGACATTCCATGTAAAAGAAAATAAAGAAAAGAAAAACATAATTCTGGTGATGAAACCAAAATATTTGGTATTTAAACCATTCTTTTATCAATTTCTCTGTTCGTATGGTAACGATTTACCGGAAATTCTGGAAATCAAAATTATAGTTCTCATTGTACAGTTTATTAATTAAAAGAAAACACAATTAGGTATTAAACAAGTTTCCCATCACTTCACGATAAAGTAAGTATTTTCCAAAGTAACATTCACATTGTTAAAGAATTCGGTCTTAGACCTAAGCAGCAGTTACTTCAGAATAGACGTACCTTTAACGTGAGGCTATTTTTATTTTTAATATTTTACAACCGGAGTTGGACAGCCAATCCGATTCTGAGTATACAACTATCAATATTTAACTATGTAGCCTTGCAATTTTGAACCCAACTGAAAAGACAAGGAAACTTCTGCATTAAGCATTGGTGCAAACTAGCCTTCGTGGAGGACTTTTTATGGAATTAACCAGCATTTGCGTTACGTGGAGGTGTTAATCATTAAAATCTTCCATAGCCCTGTACACACCCCACTCTCTCCGCAAAACCAACACACCATTAGCCAGACGGCAAGGGGATTCTAACCCATGATCTGTCTACCACTGAAGATAATTTACGTCAACACTGTGGTTGGTACCAGCCGGATGTGGAATTTGTATTGATCAGCCACTGCTGGAATTCGAATTTAAGCCACTTTGCTGATTCTGTACACCAAGCGTTATGAACGGCAAAGACTAGAAATTCTAGGGTTTACCCACGGAGTATGAGTCTATTATACTTCATATGTTAGTTTCGTAATAATATGCTACTCATTTTGGCACTCTTTATATAACATACTTGAAGAAAAAAAAATAGTTCTAAGTAAAAAAAAGAGAGAAAAATTTATAGTATCCTGTCAAGCTTTTTTTTAAATTTTACTAGGAACATATCGCTCATGGGCTGTAATAGTGGCACAACTCAAAAAACACGTGTTTTGGACTAAGAACGGGTGTAAATATGAAAATACACATTCTTTCAGCAGCAATACTAGCACAACTCATAATTCAGTTTTAAGGTAATCCTTGTTTAAGCAAACTAAAGTATTTCTTGTGCATTTTGCTTAGCAATGAAAACTTTAAACCCACTTATCTCAAAACTTGATTTTTTGAGTTGTGCCGCTATTGCAGCCCATGAGGGATACGTTGTTTATTTTCTTTAACTTCAAGTATTTAAAATCTCTTAAAAGAAAATTTTACTAAATTCGCTTCTTAATTTGGCACGTTAACACATTTTTCATTTTTTTCTAAGTATCGTTTAGAAAAGGAGTTATTTTATCAAACTTACATCTTTCCTACTGATATGAAACATTCAATTTAAAAACCCTCAAAAGTTCAATTGCTTGTGTGCACAAAATTATTCTTCTAGGGTAAAATTATAAAATCAAGATTTTTTTTAAAACCGTTATTTTTACCAATAACAGCTCAACGACAACACGCGTACTCCAGAAATCATGAATTCAACAATTCGTGAAAAACATAACTTATAATAGTTTCTTTTTAATATTAAATCCAAAAATAATAGCAGAGATGCTATATTTCAGTTAAAAAATATTCAATAGAGAAACACATCAAGGTTTAATTGCTTATCTACAAAATATAGATTTCTAATTGGTCAAGATAGTAAGCACAGGCGTTTCTTTTTGTAATACCACTATTTTCTACCAGGAATACTTCAATTAAATGACTTGAAAAAATGCGACTTTGATCCACGTTTAGGGCTGGAATCCTCAACTCATTGTTTATTCGAAACTTATCCTAAAAACATAACTCATAATAGTTTCTTTTCCTTTATCAAATCCGATCATAATCGCAGCACGTGTTTCGTTTCAAAGTCACGTGTAATTTTTTTTAGAAATTCTCAGCTTTAACGTTTTGTTGTCACATTTTTTTTGCCCCTGGAATAAAATCACTATAAGAAACAACAGATAAAATCTATATCGCCTGGCCCATTGCCAAAGCGAAAAACAAATAAAAGTGAGAAAACTTGTTTAAACTTTAAAAGAAGTTGGTACGAAATCATGAAAGCATACACTTCCATTTCATAATGATACGAAGAAATCTTACATGCTTTATTTTTTTCTTTCTATTTTACAGGGCTCTTATATTTTTTCTTCGAAATTCGCAGCTGAAATACGGAGGTGGCTCTTTTTTTCTGCCCATGTTCAGTGGTTTTCGTTTTACATCGTCTGCTTTTTTTTGTGAAGAAAAAATGGAGTCTGACAAATTTGCAGACGAGAAAAAGAGATAATTCAATTTGTAAACCTCGCTTCTTTTCGATGGCGATAGATGGTGAAACTTAATACTTGAACTAAAGTTGTTGGAACAAATTCTTCTGAAGTTAGAGAAAAGGAATATTTCACAAGTAGAATATGGAAATCTGAAAACATCAATATACGCAAAAAAATATTCATAAAAAAAATCTGAAGCTGAAAAAAATTGGGCCCTTCATATCTTCTTTTACCAATTCAGATTTTTTTTAAAAATGACACCATCTTTACGTTTGGCAGAAATTTTCTTCGCCTTTTTTCTGTTGCTGAAAAATATATGCTTATGTCAGTTTAAACTAAATGAAATATTTTTAAGATAGCAACAAATTCCCCACTACTGGGAAGAGAAAAACTATTTTATTTTCATATCTAGAATCTTATCACAAATGCATTTTTAAGCATTTGTGAAATAGGATAAGATTTTTTTAAAATAATTATTAATTGATTTCTAAATGTTGAAAATTGATTTGCAATTGGATACAAAAGTTTTCTATATAGACGTAGAAAAATGATATGTTTTTCTGCTCTACCTTTTTCTGTCAGCAAAATTTCTTAAGGATGCAAATCAGTAATTTGTATCTTTAGCTATCCTACTTGGAGAGTAATTAATAATAAACTAGGAAATTTTTAATACAACAAACACCAAATGAGAAATTGAAAAATTAAAATTAAAAGTTTTGAGAAGGTCTAATTCAATTCATGATTTTAATAAATTTAAATGTATGTAATAATTTCTCACGCAAAAGTAATAATTTTGCTCAGAGTAGATGAACTCCACGCAAAATTTGTGGGTTTATAACAATTTTCTGCTTTTTAAATAAAGATTTCGTTATTTTCTTTCTATGCAGGGTATTGCAAATGGTTTTATACATGCGAAAACAAAGCGAAGTAATGAAAATTAGATTTACGTTTTCTTACGCCTTTAGAATGTTTTAGAATATGCGATGTTTCACATATAAAGCTGAAAAATCATTCAATTGGGTTGTTGTGAGCGAAACTAACTTGCTTAATTTTATTTCTTAATTGAAAATATTGGTGCTTATTTTATCAACTTCAGAATGAAGATAGGGAAAACACGCCTTTGGCTACTCGTGTTTTGATAAGAAGACGAGAAAAAAAGTTCCCTTTTCTACAATCGCTATCAAATGTGGAATTCCAAAAAGAACAATTGCGTAGTAAAGCAGTGTAAACTTATGTACATAGTAAAGAAGTGCAGAACTGTAAAAAGTGAGCATGATTTTCCAAGATCATGACCCCCCTTCTCAGAAAAAAAAACTTGATGAAACATCCAACAACGCCAAGATGTGTTAATTCGAATAAAGTTGCTTCGAACCCAAATAAGAACGCTTAACAAATATGCAATGACATCTCCATCGAACATGGATTCACAGTGAGAAAATACACCATAAGACATCGTCTGAATACAGGTGGGTTGTGTGCGCAGGTTCCTGTAAAAATAACTCTCATCAGGGCAAAGAACAAGTTGTTCCGATTGAAACTTGCAAAGGAGCATGAAACATAGACAATTAAAATTGAACGAAGGTCCTTTGGTGAGATGTCCCCCCCCCTCATACACATCGATGAGACTATGGAACAAAATGTCCATAACAAACATTTTAGAAGTTCATATATTACTTCATGCTTGTAAAAAGATGCTTCGTGGAGGAATGCTTCAGCATTAAAATGATCAAAAGAACACCTCCAAAATTGTAACAAATTAGTTTACAGCTAAGAATTTTGAATTGGCCGAGTCAATCACCTGACCTGTAACTAATAGAACACTTTTGAGAGAAAATCGGAAAAAAATTGGGGCACACAAGCATTTTTCAAAGCAAAACACCTTCAGGATTTTCAGTCAAAATGAGTGAAAATCCTTAAGTCCTCTCTAGAAGGCCTCGTTTATTCCATAGCCAGATGGTGCGCCGCAGTATCAATGCAAAAGGATATGTGGCAAAGTATTAAACTTTTGCTATATTCTCTTACCTTCGAATGATTAATTTCAATAAAAATTAAAAAAAAAAAACCAGAAAAGTCTCAAAACTATTCAATTCAATTTTTCAACTTTTGGTGTGTTGTTAAATTAATTTTATTCGCTCCTCATGTAGGTTGACTAAAGCTACAAATTAGTTATTTACAATATCAAGACATTTCACTTACAGAAAAAGTTACAACAGAAAAACGTATTGTCTCAAAGCTTTTGCTCGGTACTCCATAATTCTGCAAAATTTTTATTTCCTTGTTTTTTTTAATTTTTTATTTCAAAATTAAAGTCATTAGATTTAAGAATCAGTAGAGAATTTTTAATATTATTTGAACATTAAAATAAATTTTCATTAATATAAAAGCGTGGCATTTACCTTAAGTTGAGTTCTGTGACAAGGAGCTTTTAGAGCTAGCTCCAAATTTATGGTTTATTTGAAGTTGACTTCGAAAACAACCTTAAAAGATCAACCTCTCCAGGTGTATAATCAAGACGTATGAAGTTTTTTATTCACATTTAAGTTTTTTTTTAAAACTTTTGTTGCAAATCTACTTCAGAGCAACCAGCTCAAAGAGGTCAAGCGTACAAGCTTTCTCGAGGCGTACAAGCTTTTTCGAGGCGTATAAGATTTCTTGAAGCGTACAAGCTTTCTCAAAGCATACAAGCTTTCTCGAGGCGTACAAGCTTCTTCATGGCGTACAAGCTTTCTCGAGGCGTACAAGCTTTCTCGAGGCGTACAAGCTTTCTCGAGGCGTACAAGCTTTCTCGAAGCGTACAAGCTTTCTTAAAGCATACAAGCTTTCTCGAGGCGTACAAGCTTTTTCGAGGCGTACCCCTTAGGAAAATTTGCCATAGGTTTGCCATAAAAAAATGCCATAGGATATTCCTATGGGGTTTTGCCTATGGCAAAAATTTTGCCATACACTTTTGCCATATACGTATGGCAGAATTGTGCCATACATGTATGGCAAATTTTTGCCATAGGCAAAACCCCATAGGAATATTCTATGGCATTTTTTTGAATGGCAAAATTTTGCCATAGGCAAAACCCCATAGGAATATCCTATGGCATTTTTTTGTATGGCAAAGTTTTGAAATATGTGTATGGCAAAAGTGTATGGCAAAATTTTGCCATAGGCAAAACCCCATAGGAATATCCTATGGCACTTTTTTATATGGCAAAGTTTTGAAATATGTGTATGGCAAAAGTGTATGGCAAAATTTTGCCATAGGCAAAACCCCATAGGAATATCCTATGGCATTTTTTTATATGGAAAATTTTTGCCATAAAACTAAGATGTGCTACAGTTTATGAAGAAATATTTTTCCATAGGTTATGGTACACCTTTGCCATACAGCTATGGCAACATTTCTCGTTGATATTTTACCATACGTCAAAAAATAATTACTTACAAGAATCTTTCCCAATGGATAATATTAAAAATGCTAAACTTAATAATTGTGGAATAAATATATATCCAGAAATCTTTTTTTTAAATTTCTTTGATAAACTTCTCCTGTTTTACTTGCAGAATCCTTTTTGTATGCGGTTCTTATTCAAATAAATTTCAAACAGTTAGTACTAACCGCTAGAAAATGGGTCCGGTGGTCGGAGCGAGTGGGGAAAATAATGGTTATGTTGATTAGGAGCAAAATATATTGAGTACAGGCCACTAATATTTGTTAAAGCTGTAAAAACAAGAAAATAGAAAGTGGGTCCGGAGGTCGGAGCGAGTACAAAAAACATTAGTTTGATTGATTGGTATCATAATTAGTTGGATAAGCGTCAGATATTAGAGGAACCTAAAAGAACGCGAAGCAAAATAACGGTCCGATGGTCGGAGCAAGTATGAAAATTCTTTAAATTTCGATATGTGATACTAAACTAAAAAATTAAACAGACTACTAAAACAATAAAATACTATTAAAACTCAAAAGATAAAGAGTGGGGCCGGTGGTCGAAGCGAAATTAGTTTAAAATAGATCAAACGGGACAAAAGCTGAATATGTAACGGTGCAACCAGTGGTGGCATGTGAACAAAATTTTATCTATAAAAAAGATGGTATTAGACTATGAAAAGCTAAGAATAGAAAACAGGCTAAATTAATTGATCCCCTACTAATGAGGGATAAAAAAAACTCTGAGTTGTGATAAGCACATTTAGAAAAGAGAACACAATATAGAAACATTGGTAAATACAAAACATGTTTAAGACATGATTAAAATTGGTAAAATTAATAATTGTTATTGACAAATTTACACTTGGTCAGGGATAGTAAATAAAAATTAATTGGGTATAGGGAATCACTATGACGAAAAAGTTGTAATTTTAAGAAAAGATTAAATTGTTAAAAGCATTTTTGGTTACAGCAGCAGATGATATGGCCGGGGACTGTCCAGTTGATGATATTGAAGCAAAACAATTGTCAACCTATGCTGGATTCCAGCAAATCTAGTTAAGTGATGACCCAAAGCTATGTATAAACATGTAACAGAACATTGTACAAATATATGTGGATACTTAAGAAATATTAGTTGTAAAATAGTAAAACACAAAGACATGATAAAAAACAATTTAATGGCAAGCAAAAATTAAACACAAAATATAAATATAAAGCCCTAACATATGTAAGATAATGTAAAAAAGCATTGCAAGAACCTAAGTGGAATTAAAATAAAAAACTAATGAGAATGTAAACACTGATAAAAGTACCAGACAGCCGGAAATTAAAAAACTTAATAGATTCAGATAGATAATTGCATAGGCGTTTGCAATAAAATGTTTTTGACCAAGAATGAGATCGAAAAAATATTAAAATAAGTAGCCAAAGTTAGCGAATGATTCCACTTGTAGTGGATGACACGTTAATATGGCGGTCTGATACACTAAGCCTAAATCAATGGAACATCGGATTTTAAACACTCAAAAATGGAAAAATTGGCCACCCGGAGGCCGGAAAAGACTCACCAGGAATGCCTTGTGGGATTACATGTTGAACTTAATTAACTTCGGGGTGAAATAATGGATATTTATTTCTTTTAGAAGATGTTTTTGAGGACTCCATAGAAGTTGTTGTTTCGTTGGTGGAGATCTAGATCAGCTTTTCTCTATGGTATACTGCCATACAAATCTTTAAGGTTACCATTGGCCTATGGTATACTGCCATACAAATTTCTGTGGTTGCCATAGGCCAGTGTTTCCCAAACTTATGGCTTTTGTGTACCCTTTCTAAATTTTTCGCAACGCTGCGTACCCCTAATAAAAAATGAATCCATTTTTTACTATAAGAAAATTGCACAAAAGTTAAAAATCATAACTAGCCGTTGACACCACTAATAGTTAACTGTTAACTCTGCAAAAAATAGCCAATAGAAAAATACGTAATCATAAATTTTCATGGCTAGCTTTGTTTTTAAATAAAATATTTTAAAATTTTCGTTTGTTGCAAGTTATTTCGCATAAGAACGCGTACCCCCTCTAAACTGTTCCCGTACCCCTGGGTGTACGCGTACCACACTTTGGGAAACACTGCCATAGGCCAATGGTGACGTGCCATACAAATCCTTATGGTTACCATTAGTCTATGGTATACTGCCATACAAATCTTTATGGTAGCCATAGGCTTTTGGGGTTTTGCCATACAAATCTCTATGGTAACCATAGGCGTATGGTATCTTGCCATATAAATTTCTATGGTAGCCATAGGCTTATGGGGTTGTGCCATACAAATCTCTACGGTAACCATAGGCGTATGGTATCTTGCCATACAAATTTCTATGGTAGCCATAGGTTGCCATAGATTACCATAGGCTTCTCTATGGCAAATTTTCCTAAGGGACAAGCTTTCTCGAAGCGTACAAGCTTTCTCAAAGCATACAAGCTTTCTCGAGGCGTACAAGCTTTCTCGAGGCGTACAAGTTTTCTCGAAGCGTACAAGCTTTCTCAAAGCATACAAGCTTTCTCGAGGCGTACAAGCTTTCTCGAGGCGTACAAGTTTTCTCGAAGCGTACAAGTTTTTTTTTCTGCACTTCAAACGAATAAGTATTTTTGAGGTCTGAACAATCTCAAAGAAATGTATTGCTGAGTTACATATGAGTATGGTTTTATGAGGTGTAAATGAAGTGCAATTGAGGTTTATTAATGAGTTTAATTTTGGTGCAAAGTACAACCTCATTTTCTACCTCAGGTGTATTTTTTAAATTTGTCAACCTTAAAACAACCTTAAAAACTCCTTGCTTTTTTGTTAGGGTTGAAGCTTATATTCTGTTATATTTCAGATTCCAAATCTATGAAACAATAAAATCAAATTACGTAATTTTGTTGTGGGCGCACGGTCTAATGCGAGGAAAAGTTAAATTCAATTTTCAATAGTTTTGTATCATGTTTTATATTTCAATAATTCATTAATAATTGCTAAGCTTCCGTTGCTTAACTGTTTGAAGTTCAGCTTCTATGTAAAAACAGCCTTGAAGATTATGTAATTGAAATGAGAAATGTTGATAAATAAATGAAGTAATTTCAATTGAGAGTATTTTATTTTTTAATTAACCTTTTATGAATAAATTGAAGGAAAAACAAACAAACAAATTGAAAGACAATTTATAAAAAAAAACTGGGAAAATAAATTAGCAAACAATATATTGTTATTTCTAATATTAGCTAAAAATGAACATAGCTTCATCCAAGCAAGAGATTTAAAAAAAAATTAATTAGCGTTTTATGAATTTTCAAATTTTGAGTTGCTTTAAATTCAAAATATATCGTTAAAAACAGCTTAAACCTTCACTGAGCAACAGCATTCGCCTCTTAAGTTTCTATACAAAATCTATGCTCGAATAATTTTTTGTTCCAACTTTATACCAGGCTATTGTTGAGCTTAGCATCTTCCTGTTTGTTGTTCGATTAGAATGAATTTGCAATTCTCCAACTTCTAAAGCTTTTTGACTTAAGGTTTAAAATATTGTACAGACTAACAAAGAAGATAACACAAATGTCATACGGCAATCGAGTTAAATAAACACAGATATTTTTCGTTTGAAATTGATTTTCGGAATTTTTTTTAATTTCTCTTTAATTATAAGAATACATATTTTTAATAATTTAAGTTTTTTCACAAAAATTGAAAAGCATCGTTAAATATTAATAAATGAGGGGTATTTAAACTTTTAGTTAAATCATTAATTATTAACGTTGAGGATTTACTGTTGTTGTTGTAGTTCATTTACGTCGCACTAGATCTGCACAATGGGCTATTGGCGACGGTCTGGGAAACATCCCTGAGGATGATCCGAAGACATGTCATCACAATTTTGATCCTCTGCAGAGGGGATGGCACCCCCGCTTCAGGAGCCCGACGAACTGCTCGCGAAGTACTTTACTGTAGAACAGTTTAACGAGTACCAACACCGCACATCCTCGGTCCCTACGCAGACTGATCCAAGTGGTCACCCACCAGCTCACTGACCTCAGCCAGTGATGCTTGGCTTCGGTGATCTGGTGGGAACCGTGTCTTAACAATCAGTTCACTGCGGGACGAGGATATACTGATTTAAAGGAAAAAATTGAGGATTTCAATTGGATATTATTAATAATAGTAACGTAGCTGAACAGCTGCAAATGATTATGTTATGCATTTAGTTTATTTCTGTCATTCAAACAAAAAATAATACATAGCTTTAGCAATTGGTTTATAATAACAAAATGAAAATCTAAAGCTGTATATATAGTTCTTGAGTTAGAGCTTTAGTTCCGCTCAAATTGATTGAATAAAATATTGCTTTAATCCTTGTTAAAAAATTTGCTTATCAATAATGCAAAATCAAATCAAATATATATGTGTTGAAGAATCATTTCTCAGTAATAGCATAACCTTATCAGGCATTTATCTTAAAAAGGAAAGAATACTCTAATTTAAAGAGGAAGAAAATATTTCCTCAAATACCGAATACATAATTTAAGTTCTACAAATGAAAAATGAAATTGGTTTCTCACCAATGCAATAAATTTAAAGAAACCAAAATAGAATTAAATGGAAAAATAATGAGAAGTTTTCTTTTTATTATTTTTCCTTTTGTCGTTCATTTCCTTTTTTTTTTTACTCTTCAAACCAACCTTTCATTCATGAGAGATGGGTGTTGTCATTTTAAGGGCCCGTAACAAAACGCTTTCGTCGTCGAGTCGACGCCAAACGATAAACAGATCGAATTCGCCGCCATTAAAAATGGCTGTCAGGTTCAAAATCGTTTTGTTGAAAAGAGTGACAAAAAGAACAAAAATGAAATGACAGAGTTATTTCACTTCAATTTCTAAAAGAGAAATGTAGTTCGATATTAGTCGCATTAAAGGAGTGCAAGTGAAACATAGAGCAAACGAAAAGAACGCCATTACGATTGAAACCGATTCACTAAAGAATAAAAAGAAGTGAAATGCTTTAAAGTTGGTATTTGATGACGATGTCCTTTGAGGTGCTTTATCTCTATGCAATGAAGAACTATTACATTCCATGCCTTTTAACGTTCGATTCATAACATTTGAAAAGAATCAGTTCGATATTTTTTTAAAGTTACTTGCTTTAGAAAGTTTAATGTTCATTTTCTGACTGATTTTAGTTCCTCTTTAAAAGGAACATTTTTTATTTACATTGAGACTATGTGTTTAGAATCTTAAAATACAACGTTTACGCTAATGCATTGCGATGAAATAAATACTCTTATTAAAAATAATATTTTTTTTAAAAAATAAAAATAAATTCTTCAGCTGTTAAAATGTAAGTTCATATACGAAAAGAGCTGAAATTAACAAGTAAAATAGATCTGGTATTAAAAGTTTATTTTGACTGCAGTTAAATGTTTTATACACTGTGGTTAAGTTTTATAAATAAGGCATAAGCGAAGGAAAGAAAAAACCTGATAATGAAAAACTAGCTAAAAAATAAATAAGTTTCTGAATAAGCATACGTTTTATTTAAAAAAATCTTTTAACACATACGTCTATATAAAATGCTATTTACTAAGTGCTTATTTTTCCAAAATTAAAAGTTAATTTGCAGTAAATAAATTATTATTTAATTTTTAGGAATTTCATAATGATGTTTAGATAAATAAAATATGTTTAATTATATATATTTATTTCTAAAAATGTAAAATAAAGTTTATTTATTGCAATGCAAAAAAATGGTTGAGAATATGAGCAAAATGTAACTGTTTTTAAATATTTCGTTATCACTTAAGAAAACCATTAACTATTTGTGCGAAAAAAATATTACTTCTTAAACGCTTGTAAAATAATTAGTATTTATCAATAATGGAATCTTGTTTCAATCTTTCTTTTTGTTCTAATTAATAGAATCAAATGTAATAAAAAGGTATTTTGTGTATTCATAATTTTAATTCTTAAATACAGAGAGAGCTTGTCACTTCGAAAGTAATTAATTGTCCTAACTCTGAACTTTTTACATTAAATTATAATTTTTTTTACTTAATGATAGTTTAATAAGAAAACAGCGATTGAAAAAAGGAAAATTTTATACCTAATTAAATAATATTTAAGGAAGTTAGAAATCTAAATGCATGTAACATGTACGTACTATGTAATTGTAAGTGATTAATTTTATTTAAATTAATTAATTATATAACTAGTTAATCAGAATGAGTTATTTTAAATGTATTTTTAATAATCATGAGTTATTTTCAATGTATTTTTATCAGTTATTACTAATCTATATTTAAGAATTGTTGTAAATATAAATAAAACAATAGTGTTAGGTCAAGATATCGCACAAAAATCATTTTTTTTTGAAAAGTGGAAGAACTAATAAAATTTTACGGATCTCAAAAAGTAAAATATTTTCAAGTAATAAATTCTAAGTAAGATTAAATCCGTTTTCAACAATCAATTTTATATAAATTTCGAAACCCATGTCTAAGATAATGAAACTTGATACGAAGCGAGTATATTATTAATCTTTGTCTCAACATTTTTTATTTTAATTCATGATCATCCATTCAGTTATCATTAACGTATAAAGAAAATGCATAATAAATCAAGAATACAAAGAAGACATATATTTTAAATATATTTTTAACATCAATTCCTTTTCTGGAATTATAAAACATTGTTGTAATTAAAATTAAAACAATAGTGCAAGACTAAGTGGATCTTATGAATTCTTTTCGTGCCTGATCTTCGTCGATCAATTCTTCAAAAAGTAGTTAGAAGTACTAATTAACATGCTATGACAGATCTCAAAGGATGTAATAAAAGTCCATTTGTCTTATTAAGAAATTGATTTTCCTCCCAAGTCGCTTTATCTAAATTTCTAATCGCAAAGCGTACAAGAAATAAAAAGTGTGCTTCTTTTCAGTTTTATCGCTAAGTGAAAGATATTGTGTCAGCTTTATTACTCGATAGTTATACTCATGATTTACGATCTTCGTTCATTAAAGATCAAATTGTTTCTCGAAAGCTTCATTACCTTTTATGGATAGTAAAAACATAATATGTAATTTATTTTTCATGTCTGAAAAGTTAGGATACATAGAACAAAAAAAAAACGTAAGTAAATGGGCCAAGGTGGCGTTTTGGGTCATCGTCCAGTCAGTTAGTTTAAGTTGATTCAATTTAAAAATTAGATAATTTTGTTTTATTTAATATTTTAGCAATGAAACACAATATACGTATTAAATTATATTATTAATTACTGAGATAATGTTTACGTTTTTCTAACCCACTGACTGTTCTGCAAGTAAAAAGTCGTATTTTAACCTATAGGCTTCTCCGCATACGAAACCGGTTTTTACCTTGTAGGTAAGGGAATAGTGAATATGGGAGAAACAATCTCCCAATTTTGTCAGTTAGTTAAACCGCTAGTGGGTTAGTGATACATATTTATAAATTTGCAGTATTTGCTTCTATCAGTGTTCAATTTCATAACCTTGTAATTTAGACCTAAGAAAGCAAGAGAATTCCCTTAGGAAAATTTGCCATAGAGAAGCCTATGGTAATCTATGGCAACCTATGGCTACCATACAAATTTGTATGGCAAGGTACCATACGCCTATGGTTACCATAGAGATTTGTATGGCACAACACCATAAGCCTATGGCTACCATAGAGATTTGTATGGCACAACCCCATAAGCCTATGGCTACCATAGAAATTTATATGGCAAGATACCATACGCCTATGGTTACCATAGAGATTTGTATGGCAAAACCCCAAAAGCCTATGGCTACCATAAAGATTTGTATGGCAGTATACCATAGACTAATGGTAACCATAAGGATTTGTATGGCACGTCACCATTGGCCTATGGCAACCACAGAAATTTGTATGGCAGTATACCATAGGCCAATGGTAACCTTAAAGATTTGTATGGCAGTATACCATAGAGAAAAGCTGATCTAGATCTCCACCAACGAAACAACAACTTCTATGGAGTCCTCAAAAACATCTTCTAAAAGAAATAAATATCCATTATTTCACCCCGAAGTTAATTAAATTCAACATGTAAACCAACAAGGCATTCCTGGTGAGTCTTTTCCGGCCTCCGGGTGGCCAATTTTTTCCATTTTTGAGTGTTTAAAATCCGATGTTCCATTGATTTAGGCTTAGAGTATCAGACCGCCATATTAACGTGTCATCCACTACAAGTGGAATCATTCGTTAACTTTGGCTACTTATTTTAATATTTTTTCGATCTCATTCTTGATCAAAAACATTTTATTGCAAACGCCTATGCAATTATCTATCTGAATTTATTAAGTTTTTTAATTTCCGGCTGTCTGGTACTTTTATCAGTGTTTACATTCTCATTAGTTTTTTATTTTAATTCCACTTAGGTTCTTGCAATGCTTTTTTACATTATCTTACATATGTTAGGGCTTTATATTTATATTTTGTGTTTAATTTTTGCTTGCCATTAAATTGTTTTTTATCATGTCTTTGTGTTTTACTATTTTACAACTAATATTTCTTAAGTATCCACATATATTTGTACAATGTTCTGTTACATGTTTATACATAGCTTTGGGTCATCACTTAACTAGATTTGCTGGAATCCAGCATAGGTTGACAATTGTTTTGCTTCAATATCATCAACTGGACAGTCCCCGGCCATATCATCTGCTGCTGTAACCAAAAATGCTTTTAACAATTTAATCTTTTCTTAAAATTACAACTTTTTCGTCATAGTGATTCCCTATACCCAATTAATTTTTATTTACTATCCCTGACCAAGTGTAAATTTGTCAATAACAATTATTAATTTTACCAATTTTAATCATATCTTAAACATGTTTTGTATTTACCAATGTTTCTATATTGTGTTCTCTTTTCTAAATGTGCTTATCACAACTCAACATAAATTTTCTGAGTTTTTTTATCCCTCATTAGTATGGGATCAATTAATTTAGCCTGTTTTCTATTCTTAGCTTTTCATAGTCTAATACCATCGTTTTTATAGATAAAATTTTGTTCACATGCCACCACTGGTTGCACCGTTACATATTCAGCTTTTGTCCCGTTTGATCTATTTTAAACTAATTTCGCTTCGACCACCGGCCCCACTCTTTATCTTTTGAGTTTTAATAGTATTTTATTGTTTTAGTAGTCTGTTTAATTTTTAGTTTAGTATCACATATCGAAATTTAAAGAATTTTCATACTCGCTCCGACCATCGGACCGTTATTTTGCTTCGCGTTCTTTTAGGTTCCTCTAATATCTGACGCTTATCTAACTAATTATGATACCAATCAATCAAATTAATGTTTTTTGTACTCGCTCCGACCTCCGGACCCACTTTCTAGCGGTTAGTACTAACTGTTTGAAATTTATTTGAATAAGAGCCGCATACAAAAAGGATTCTGCAAGTAAATCAGGAGAAGTTTATCAAAGAAATTTAAGAAAAAGCTTTCTGGATATATATTTATTCCACAATTATTAAGTTTTGCATTTTTAATATTATCCATTGTGAAAGATTCTTGTAAGTAATTATTTTTTGACGTATGGTAAAATATCAACGAGAAATGTTGCCATAGCTGTATGGCAAAGGTGTACCATAACCTATGGAAAAATATTTCTTCATAAACTGTAGCACATCTTAGTTTTATGGCAAAAATTTGCGATATAAAAAAATGCCATAGGATATTCCTATGGGGTTTTGCCTATGGCAAAATTTTGCCATTCAAAAAAATGCCATAGAATATTCCTATGGGGTTTTGCCTATGGCAAAAATTTGCCATACATGTATGGCAAAATTTTTGCCATAGGCAAAACCCCATAGGAATATCCTATGGCATTTTTTTATGGCAAACCTATGGCAAATTTTCCTAAGGGTTCCTGGATAGGGCACTGAGACTAACTTTGCCTTGGAGCAACATATGGATTGCATGGAGCAGCAAATCATTAAAACTTAAATCGGTTAGTCTAACGGCAAGGGGACATGGACACATTATCCTCTGGGGATATTTTGACTACTGGTGTGAGCCGATTTTCAGTACTGATGTTAGCCGATAATAGTTTTTAAATCAACCAGTCGTCACCGGGGTTAGAACCAAGAACCAAGCAAACTCTGTATCCCCCGAGAATATCTACTCTTCTCAGTAGTTATCTTAATTTGTATAATTTTCTTTCAATGACAATTTTAATGGGTTTTGTAGCAAGCAGTTCGAAAATACACCAAATGGGATTTGTTTCAGTTAGGACTTAAATACGACTCAGTATTGGAACCATAAAAACATGTGAAACGTAATAAGAAATCGTAACTGTCAATCTTTGCTCACTCGAAAATTTTACAATTAATTGCTTTAAATGAAGATCTTATTAGATTACCTTCAAAACTTCAGCTAAAAATTTTACTTTTACATAATAATAAATTTCTCAACAATCTCTCAAAGTATGAATGATATTCACACCAACACGTAACCTAACTTTTTTTAAACTGAAAAATAAAGTCTTGCAAAAAAATGAATTTTTCGTAAGAACTATTTATATCAGTAATGTTTACCTTTAAAACTTATGCTTAACTTTTTAATTAATGTTTATCGAATAAAAATTACGATAAATTAAAAGTTGAGAAAATGTGGAAGAAAAAACTTAATTTTCCATAAGAACTATTTATATCAGTAACGTTTGCCTTAAAGACTTATGCACAACTTTTTACTTAATGTTTATCAAATAAAAATCACGATAAATTCAAAGTTGAGAAAATATGGAAGTTTTAAGAGAAACTTAATTTTCCATAAGAACTATTTATATCAGTAATGTTTGCCTTTAAAACTTATGCTTAACTTTTTACTTAATGTTTATCGAATAAAAATTACGATAAATTCAAAGTTGAGAAAAAGTGGAAGGAGAAAATCCCTCTTAGTTTTAAAACCAGGATTAGGAAATAGGAAGTTTCAGAACTGCCCAATGAAGCATCGTCCATCAAAGGATAAAATAATCCTCATAATTTTTCCAGAGGGAAAATCGGATGTGTTCCAAGCAAAAAGTTTCTCTACCTCAAGCAACAAAGGATGGACATTAAATGAAAAGAGGGAATAAGTCCCGAACTTAGAACGAGTTTATCTCTAACGAATTTTCCTCACATTTTCTTTGTTTCACTCTCCCCCCTGTAGCCGCCCATACATGATCTCGGAATAAGGAAAGAAATAAAATCTTGTTATAACTTTTTTTTTCTTAAGGACATTTCTTGAAGCTATTTCTGAGAAAAACCCCACCGATAAAAAAAGATCCCTCTTACTTCGTATTACGATCGGACAATACCCATAGAAACTCGTGCCTGGATTCTTTCCTGGGGTATATGAAGCATTCCAAAAAAAATAAGATAGAGCGAAAAAAAGAAGGGAATAATACACGTTTCTTGTCTATCTGTTTTATGTTCTTAGATTTTCACTTCTTTTCTTCCATATTTCGGGTTGTTAGAATTGTTCACGTTCCAAAATTATGTTCGAAGCTAAGTGAAAGAGTTATTAGCAGTATATCAATGTCTGAAACAGAACTTTTTCCCCCCCCATGTTTGTAGTTCCCTATAGGGAAATAGACATTGTTTGGCATTGTTGGCATATTTCGGAGTGCCAAGTCTGTGTTGGGATTAATTGATGCTATGTCTCTTAAGGCACATAAAGAAAACCGACGTCATCAAAATAAGCCAACGCCAAAAAACAAACGCCAATAAGGAAACAACGTTAAAGTTTTATTAGAATTCCCACAATGATAAAATGCGTATTGTAAATTATAATTTTTTTTTATTTAATCTAAAAATTGCTCGCAAATATTATTAAAGTTAAGATTGCATAAAAAAACGTTGAATATTTCATTTTTTAAATTTTATTTTCATGTGTAATAAAATATTATTTTCATGTACACCGAAGAGCCATTACATTATGACCACCTGTTAATAACATGTAGGACTACCTTCAGTCCTCAAAACTGCTAGCACTCGCCGTGGCATTGATTCCACAAGGTGCTGATAGGTAGTCTGAGGTATCTGGTACCAAGCGCTCACCAACTGGTCCTGCAATTCCCTCACATTGCGAGGGGGTAGCGTGGTAGCACGAATTTAGTTTTCCAAGTAAGACCACAAATGCTCTATTGGATTAAGGTCAGGTGAATTTGGAGGCCAAGACATGACTTGAAAGTCACTGGAATGTTCCGCGAACCAATCCATGACGATTCGACCCTTATGACATGGTGCATTATCCTGTTGGTAAACACCATCCCCCACAGGAAAAACTGTTGCCATGAATGGGTGAACCTGGTCTGCAACTATGTTCAAGCAGCTTACAGACGTCAGGGATTGTTCTATGAAGATTATGGGTCCTAATGTGGCCCATGAAAACATTGCTCCAGGGCGAGAAACCAGGAAAACCTGGGCGAGCCCATTGTTATAGATGGAGGGTGGTCATAATGTAATGGCTCTTCGGTGTATATTTTGGAGATTTGCACTTGGTTCGGTAATCTTTAAGATGCATGGGATGCAAACTAAAGGCAAACAACGTTAAAGAGCACAAAAATATTTATAAAATACAGATAGCTGTTTCGGATGCTCAAAGGGCAACCTTCATCAGTGCAACAGAAAGAAATTAGAGAAAACAAGGTAAATATAGAGAAAGGTGATGCCACAAGAGGGTTTAGAGCAAAACAAGCAATAGGAGGGAAGGGTGAATGGATGACGACGAATAGGAAGCAAGGAATAGAATTGTGGTGAGTTAGGTTTAATCATAGATTTCCAAACAGGAGAAAGATAAGGAACACTGGATAGGTCATTGACCAACGGTTTGGACTTTTTGAAAATATGATAAGACTCGTAAAAATCTAAATCAAATACAGCTGTCTGTATTTTATAAATATTTTTGTGCTCTTTAACGTTGTTTGCCTTTAGTTTGTATTTAAGCACAGAGGTCGCCCACTTGTGTATTTACGCATGGGATGTTTTATGAATTTTTTTAATCATTTTTCTGATCTTGGCTTATTATTTTACACTAGAAGACTTATAAGTCGAATAACTTCAAGTTCCAGAAATCAGCTGGTAATAAGTAGATTAAAAAAAATGAAAAATTATAAAATAGATCAATGGAATAAAATTTATAGACTACACTGTGTTAAATACGATTGAAAAATCCCTTATCGTGATTGTTTCATTCACAAGCAACGAGCAAAATAATTAGTTTCTGATTCATGAAAAGTAAAATAACAAACAAAAGCAATTAAATGTCAGAGAATGATTTGAAGTGAAACATAATTTTGTGAAATGTTTTTTTCATGTAAATTTTCTTCCTCTTCTTCGAAGTTGAATTATTACAGCATAAGATGATTTTTATCCCAATAAAAACTACGCATTAATGATTTTTATATTTAAATTTAGAAGGGAATTGGTTCTTCAGTCAAAAGGTTTCGTGAAAACTGAGTTTTATTCTGTTTATGGAAAGTGAGCGAGCGGGAGAAAGAGAGGGAGCTGAATCTAACGCTATCCTTTCCATTCAAAGGTTAAATTTAAATTAGAAAAAGCACTGCATATTTATAAATGTCATGATAATGTACAAATTATACTGTAAAATATTACCTGATTTGCATATAATAAGCAATTTAGATGAAAGAATGTCACAAAACGTTTAAATACAAGAGGAAAAATTCAAAAAGTGTAGTTGAAATCATTACATATCATATACAGTAATTTATAAACAGCATATACGGTTATATATACATAACCGTACACAACATATACACAACTTTTTAAGATATATTTCTTTTTCAACGAATTATTCTTATTCTTTTCATAGAAAAAAGTAAGTTTTGCTCAAAAAATCAACACAATGTCAAAAGGGTGCTTTTAAAATTTTTAATTTATTCAATCTATAAAAAATAAGAAAAAAGTGTAAAAGGGAATAAATAATGTAGTTAACCAACACAAAAATCAATTTTGTACTATGAATCGTCATCAGAAACAGACACAGAATATGAGTCTGTATTTCAGAACTGATGAGGATACTTAGTTATGATTAACTGCTATCTATAGTGCTAGTAATGCAATGGGTTGGCATTTACGTCACGCTAAAATGGTACGTTAAAAGTTAATAAATGTAAAACAAAACATATTTGTGATGTTCTCTTGCAGTAAATTTTTTTCAAAAAATTAACACAATGTCAAAAACGTGCTTTTAATATTTTTTAATTCATTCAACTTATTCAAAAAAATTAGAAAAACATTGCAAAATGAAATAAATAATGCAATTAATAAACACAAAATATCAATTTGGTACTATAAAATGAATCGTCCTCAGAAACAGACGCGGAATACGAGTCTGTATTTCAGAACTGATGAGGATGTTTCTTTATGATTAACTGCTATCTATACTGCTAGTAGTGCAATACGTTAACGTTTACTTAATACGTTAAAAATTAACAAATGTTAAACAAAACATATTTGGGATGCTCTTTTGTAGTAATTTTTGTTCAAACAATTAACACAATTTAAAAGTGTGCTTTTAGTGAAGTAAATAATGTATAAATAATGCAAAATGTAGTAAATAATGTAGTTAACAAACACAAAAATTCAATTTGGTACTATAAAATGAATAGTCATCAGAAACAGACGCAGAATACGAGTCTGCATTTCAGAACTGATGAGGATGTTTCCCTAAAATTATCTGCTATCTCGTATACTGATAGTAATGCAACACGTTTATCTTTTCTTAATACATCAAAAATTAACAAGTGTTAAACAAAACATATTATAAACCCATTTAGGAGGTGGACGGTTTTGCTACAAACAAAAACTCTAATTTCATTAGATTTAATGTGAAATGCTAGGTTTTTATGATTGCTGATGAACAAACCTGTTTAGTTCAAATTGTATTGAATAAAAAATTAAATCACAGATTAAATGAACTATGCTTAATATTACTTTTATGCTATTAGACTAGAACTTCAAAAAAGTTGCAAATGAAAAATGAGTTTGGAAATCACATCACATTTTAGAATTTATCTGAAAAACATAATATTAAATTATGTGACTTAGAAGTTATGGAATTTTTATTACTATGGAGACTCGCGTGGCTATTGAATTTAATATATGTTGCTTAAATATCAACTGGAGATAAAAAAAAAATAATATTATGAAATGCTTTAGTAATGTTCGACATTACTGGCTGTAAATTTTGTCGAAAGAAAAAAGAAAATCAAGACTAAAAGTAAACATGGTAAACTTTGCCTTGGTTTTCTTTTCTATGACAGTAATTTTCTTCTTTCTTGATCTATTAAGAGATAGTGCCGTAAAAAATTTCTTAAAAATCACAAAATTGCAAAACTTAATTAGAAAATTTGTATGTACTGTCACAGTAAAAGATGAAAAGTCGCTAAATAACACTTTATTTTCACAAAAGTGACATTTTAACAGGTATGGAAATGGAAGGTTTTGAAATTCATCATTTGATTTTCAATCGCGTATAAAACGTGGATTATATCTAGTTTAACACCGTCTCTCATATTAGGTTACTGGAAAAGTTTATGCAGAACATAGAAAAATTGACGAGATGAACAATTACAGAACTGAAAGATAAATTCACCAAGAATAAACAATTGTTTAAGCCTAATTGGATGATTTTGGCCCTCTTTTTAGGAAAATGGATCATAAAATCAAATAAATGTTTCTAAATTCCAATTATCCTAGTTTATAGAACTACTATATACGGACTTTATAAAATCAGTTCAGGTGTAAAAAGTATAGATATGGTCATTGACTTAACATTCGGAAGAGGCTCTTTGCGGTTTAGGAATGTAAAATTTTGGAAAGCATTTTTGACGGAGTTTTAGTAAAAAAGATTAAACTTTGAATTTAGTAGCGAAGATTGGTTGAGAAGAAAGTTGAACTCCAAAATGCTTAAAGAATCTGATGTAATAAATTCATAAAAAATGTAGAGAATTAAATGGATTGAACACCTGTGCAGATTGTTCTGCAAACAGAGTTGTAACGAAATATTTCCGACAAAACCCATGGTGATAAAACTAAAACCTGGTTTACGAATAAAACTGGAGAAAAAAATGGAGATGATTTTATAAACTATCCGGAGAAGACCAAAGTTGACCCATACTGTAGAAATTTTCGAATCAAATTCCAATAAAAAGTACTGACCTTCAGGGTGCCGATACTTTTTAATGTAAAATCCATTTTTACCCGGACATGTTACGGAACAAAAAATCTGTAATACCTTAATTCTTTCAGTAGTAAGTAACTTAATACTGTAATTTGATCCGGTTTTTTTTTACAGAGCGGGAGTAGTGAGCCTAAGAAATAGAAAGAAACTCCTGTTCTGATGAACAATAAAATATTATTAATATGCAAACGTTTTTGTAAATGATTATTAATTAACCATTACTAACTATAGTTAGGCTAGTTAAAAGGTGGCTCCTATCTATATATTAAATAAGTACACATCGGAGCAAATATGAGCATATCAAGAAAGCTAGATTGTCGCATATCTAGAAGTCCTTAAACAAGTAAAATATGTCTTGTTCATAGATAAAATAAGTGAGTTAATTCTAAAGGATTTTAAATTTATGAGAATTCGGGTCAAAATTAAAAATTGCTTTTTTTTAAAACGATCTGTTAATTCAAGTTCAGTGATAGAAAAAGTTATATTGTTTTGTTGTATTATATTAGACAAACAAGTTATTTAAAAATACCATATAAGCTCGAGTGGTTTTGAAGTTGTAAGAAAATGCAAAACTTTATGTCTTATACTTAGTTTTGTATAGCAAATTGCATCCATCTCAGCAAATAAAATAAAGAAAAAATGATTAATTACATTGATATGCTTTATTTTCGTAAGTTCATTTAAATTTTCCGCACTCATTAAACGCAACAACTAATATTACTGCAAATGTAAACTTTTACTAATTAAAAAATATTTCCATTAGTTTCCTAAAATAACAAAAACTAACAGTTTTAGGTTATTAAAATATTCTGCAGACAAGCATTATTATTCAAAATCGCCAAAAGTCTTACCAATTACAACTCTCAAAATATTACGTCCAAAGCTTCATTCAAACTAACGTCACTAATGATCCTTTGTTATTTTCCGTGCAAATATGATCCGGAATATTTCACGCGTCGACGATAATTATATTTTTAGTAGGTGCTTCCTCACTTATTATTCTACGTTATTCTCAGCAAGATATTCTAAATTCATACGCCATGAAAAACTTTCGTCAAATCATCGCTAAAGAATCTCAAGCATTTTCGCAGACGATAACACTACTTTAGGCGGGAACTGTAATTGGTCGCAGGAGATGGCTCTCGTTCCAGTTCAGACAGAAAAGCAATTACACGTCGTCTTTAATGAAGGTTGTGTCGTCTAAATATTTTCTAAACCCCACCTCCACACCAGCAATGTCGCGAATCCCCCTTTATTAAGGTTTCCCATATAAACTTTCCTTTCGCAGAGATGCAATAATTGGAGCTCTAATATCAAAGCTCCAGTTTAGGTGGACAAATAAAGCGTAGCAGACATAAGAGAAGAAAACTTACAACTAAACTTTGTTCGAGGTTTAATTGAGAATGCATTCGTTTTGATGTAATTTTAAATGCTCAGTCCAGCTGTTGATAGTTGAAAGAAGGCTTATAGTTTTGATGGAATTAAATTGCAGCTTATTAAACCTATGTTTATTTCTTTAAAATTGGATGCGTATCAAGAAGTTTTACTGGATTCATTAACTTTTATCTATTAATTTTATAGCTATAGTGTCTAAGATTCATTTATTATTTTTGTTCAATATTTAATTACGATCATATTATTTTTTTAAATGATTTTAAATGCTAAGTCCATCTGTTGATAGTTGAAAAAAGGTTTATATTTATCATGTAATTAAGATGCAACTTATTACAAGCATTTCCCCCCCTATAAAACTGGATACACGACAAAGAGTCTGTGGCGTAACTACCACTACAAATATCTAGTACATAAGACATGTTAACTTGATTCTACCTTGAGGTACCTATTGATTTGATGAAGGTTTGCTTAGTCGATAAGTTATTCCCCCCATTGGTGACCCAGGTGTGATAAGAACTTGCTAATATTGATGGATAATTCACATTAAACCGTTGATTTGCTTAAAATATACTGCTGAAAAATTAAAATCCGGTGAATTAAATAAAATTTCCCCGTCAATAAACAATATAGAAGAAAAAAAGAAGTTAAATGCTGTAAACAAAATAATAATGATCAAAATGCTATAAAAAATTAAGAAAAGAATATAATGAGGGAAAATAAATCACATGAATGTAAACAGCATGAATCAACTGGTGGTAATCGTTCATCGAATTCTATCTCAGATAAAATTCTGGAAGGGGAGTAATGTGGAGTAACTACCACTACAAATATTAAATAACAAATCCCTAGTATATAAAACATGTTAACTTGATTCTACCTTGAGGTACCTATTGATTTGATGAAGGTTGGCTTAGTCGATAAGTTATTCCCCACATTGGTGACCCAGGCGTGATAAGAACTTGCTAAAATTGATGGATAATTCACATTAAACCGTTGATTTGCTTAAAAATATACTGCTGAAAAATTAAAATCCGGTGAATTAAATAAAATTTCCCCGTCAATAAACAATATAGAAGAAAAAAAGAAGTTAAATGCTGTAAACAAAATAATAATGATCAAAATGCTATAAAAAATTAAGAAAAAAATATAATGAGGGAAAATAAATCACATGAATGTAAACAGCATGGATCAACTAGTGGTAATCGTTCATCGAATTCTATCTCAGATAAAATTCTGGAAGGGGAGTAATGTGGAGTAACTACCACTACAAATATTAAATAACAAATCCCTAGTATATAAAACATGTTAACTTGATTCTACCTTGAGGTACCTATTGATTTGATGAAGGTTGGCTTAGTCGATAAGTTATTCCCCACATTGGTGACCCAGGCGTGATAAGAACTTGCTAATATTGATGGATAATTCACATTAAACCGTTGATTTGCTTAAAAATATACTGCTAAAAAATTAAAATCTGGGGAATTAATAAAAATTTCCCCGTCAATAAACAATATAGAAGAAAAAAAAAGAAGTTAAATGCTATAAACAAAATAATAATGATCAAAATGCTATAAAAAATGAAGAAAAAAATATAATGAGCGAAAATAAATCACATGAATGTAAACAGCATGAATCAACTAGTGGTAATCGTTCATCGAATTCTATCTCAGATAAAATTCTGGAAGGGGAGTAATGTGGCGTAACTACCACTACAAATATTAAATACCAAATCACTAGTATATAAGACATGTTAACTTATAAACATCTGGAGTTACCTTTTGATCGATGAAGGTTGGCATAGTCGATAATTAACTCCCCACAAGTCCACTAAAGTGTATTAATTTACATTTATTTAACTATCTTTTTAAATGTTTATTTTTTAAACCGTTAGTGCATATGTATATTAGAGATATAAATAAATTTTGTTCAAGATTTAATTAAAAGAGCATTCTTCTGAAATAATTTTACTCTTTAATCCAGCAATTAAGAGTAAAATGAATGTTCATACTTCTAATGGAATTAAAATTAAGTTTAATATTTCGTATCTTATCATCCAGATACTTCGTTTTTAAAATTGAAAAGGTCAATTAGAGTTAACAATCACTTATTTTTTTTAATTTTTTTTTTCATTTTAAAATATAAATGATTAAGAGTTATAAATTAACTTTCCTTAAGATTTAATTGAGAAGGCATTAATTTTGAAAAAAATGTTTAACTGATTAAATATAGCCGTTCATAAATGAAAGAAAGTTAATTCTTTTCATGGAATTAAAAATACAGCTTATTTCACGAGTCAGACAAGTTTTTTTATTTAGAAATAACAACTGGAGACACATCAAACAATCTAGTAAAGTGCATTAATTTATGTTAATTTATTTTCTTATCGTTTTAAATACACTAGTTATCAAAAATTAAGGAAAAATTACAAAAATGACTAAAACTAAAAAGGTTTCGCATAACATTTAATGAAACTGGTGCATATTATAATGCTTAAAATAACATAAATATTATGAATCAGATAATTGCGGTCTTACGGAAGTAAGCAAATGTATGAAATGATTAAATCAGATGTGTCATTTTGCAATAGAAAAGTGCCTTGATGCAGTATGATCACGTCTATACTCTGTATGTTAAGAAAAAAAACATAATCCTTAGGAAGAGAGCCTGTTAGCATATAAAAGCAAGTCAAAAGGATGTCAATATCCCGGTCAATCATATCAACAGCGCCAACTCTCGAAATGACATTGAGCAGCTTTATTTTTGCTTGTTTTCTTAAATCATGTCAAATGAGGAAAATAAAGCTTATTGAATACAAACTACTGTTTTGTTAATAAACTCTAAACTAAACTCAGCGGCACGACAGCCCAAAGAGGGCCAAGACCTACTGTGCCCATCTCAGTTTTCTTGAACTTGGGCTCTGGGGTGCAGGAGCAGATGTTCCGGTCAGATGGTCAGCCGAGCGCAGAACCCCCAGTGTTTAGTTCCCAAGCATGATTGGTACTCATTTATCGACCCACTGAAGGGATGAAAGGCTGAGTCAACCTTGCCCGGCCCGAGGATCGAACTAGGGACCTGTGGCACGACAGCGCGAAGCGCTACAGCTCAGCCACCGGGCGTCGTTTTGTTAATAGGAATGAATAAAAATTATGTCTAAAAATCGTAACTAATCTATGTCTTTCTGTTCATTTAGCCCCTTCCTTCCCGCTGTGAAAATGACGGGGTGAAGCTTCGCACTCTATTTCTTGCTCCCGTGAAATTTCCGGACTGGAGTGTTCAGTAGTAACGTGCCAATAAGAATAAAACTAATTCATTTCTTTTGCCCGGAAAGCATTTTATTTCTTATTTTACTCACCAGATGGCAGTACCAGGATATTTTTAAGGTAATTGTAGATAGTTTATTTTAAACTGGATCTCAGCACTAATCAAATACGTGTATTTGGCGAAACAGGCACTTTTATGACCGTTTTCTTGAAAATTAACCGATTGTTAAGGGGTTAAAGAAATTGATGAACTAGCTCTCCATTTCAGCTCGTTGGACAAATTATGCCTTGAAGTCTTTGTTTCAAATCGGCTGTCTGAGATTTCTAATTTCATAAACACAGCAAAATTAGTGGGCTGGTGATCGAACATTAAATTTTGTGCTCATTACAGATGACGTCATTCCATTGCTTCGACACTAATTAACATATTGCAGTTTTACTTAGCATCTCTTTCTTGACAACGTATCTGCAACAACGTTGGGATTAGTGTCTTATTTTTGGGAGAATTATTACGATTTTTGTAATTTTTCCTTCATTTTTGATAACCAGTGTATTTATTTATTTTATAGCATTAGTACATAAAATACAGTAAAATGATTTGCTCAAAATTTAATCAAAAAGAGATACTTTTATATTTTTTTATGGTTCCTTCATGTACATAACAGTGCGATTTTTTATCATGGCAGTTTGATCCATTCAAATTATAGCACTTGAAACTAATTAAAATGTATTTGGATAATTTCAAACTCATGAATAACATTGATCTTGAACTCTTCTTGACGAAATTTATTCGTCAAAATTAACCTAGTATATTAAGTTACTTTTCAAACATTTTTTCAAGATAAGGGTTTAAAATGAATAATATGAATATCAGACGCAGTTACAAACACAAACGTAACACAATAGGAGATGTTAAGGATGTTTTTTTTTTATTTGATAAAATTACATTTGCCTGAAATATAGATTTGTTAAAGAAAATATTTTGAAAAATAAACCTTTTCTTTTCGAAACGCGGCATCGTTTATTATCGTTCTACATGCGAATGTCATTTGAATGTAATTAATCATCATAATTTTATTCCAACTAGGAAGGAAAAGACAATTATGAGGTAAAATATTGGTAGCTTTTGGGGAAATAAAAAAATTAATTAAAATGATATAGAGGTAAAATTCGATTTTTGAATCAAATTTTATACTTAAAAAAGTCTTTTTTAGCTTAATTTAGTTAGTTTATAGCGTATTTAGTTCATTTAAAAGTATCGCATTTAGTTCGTATTCGTAGTATTTCATTCGTTTAAAAGGGACTTATTTTGTTTGTTTAAAAGTAACGTATTTAAATAGTTTAAAAGAAACATTTTTAAAAGAAACGTGATCTTAAACTCCTCTGAAATTGTAAAATAATCATTATTTTAATTCAGGATTTATTTTCTCATTCTATGGAATGTAAACACTTTACCGTTTTTATGCGTGCACATAAATCTTTTGAATGAAAAATGTGATGTACTTATAATTGAATTGGATTAATTGTTCCGTAAGAGCTTTCAGTAAACTTCGATTTATATTTGCTTTTAAATGTAACAGTTAAAAATACAAATATTTGGTAAATTGCTTTTTGCAGACAAGTTTTCGAAATAATGACTGTTTAGAAGTTGAAATACTCAACGTAAGCTTCTGATCAATAAGCAGCTAATCTAGTCCAGAACCATAAGTAAATAACGCTACTACAAATGAGCTTGTTTAATTATTAAAATAGATTAATTTATGGAGGAAAAATAACTCTACATTTAAAATTTGAACAGAATAGATTATAAAATCTCTAAATTTAAATCTACTCTTGTAAGGTTCGCAAAATACTTTTTTTTAACGTATTTGTTCTTATTTTGAAGTTTTATCTTATTTAAAAATTCTATGGTATGCATATTTTTGTTGTTATTTTTCTTTATACATAAGATTTCTTTGCAAAATGTTTTTCGTTTAAACAAAATGGTGATTTATTCAAAGAAAAATGCATTGAAAGTGAATCCTTAAGCATTTCCTATTGCAATCAGAAAAATATTTTTCTTTTAAGAATACATGTTTTGTTGTTGAGAGATTTAAAATATTTTTGTAACATCAATGGGATTTTTTTTCATGGGCTGTTAGACAACAGTAAGCCATTGTAAACACTAGAAGAAATTATAAATTTTGCGCCTATCTCTTTATACAAAAACAGTTCAAAGAAGAATACCTTTTGTTTGCTTTCATACCAATTTAATTCACTTCATTTGTGCAAACAAACATTTTAATTTTGTGTTCCACTTGGGTTTAGAAATCTATTTTCTTAACAGATGACTTTGAAATACAAAACAATGGCGACGATTGTTTCTTCAATTTCCTTTCTGTTACTTTAAGATTATGTTAGTAACACAATTTTTTCGTTTCTGCTCTTCTCAAGTAATCTCCGGGGGACAATATTAGGTCTTCTAACTGGCCGAATCCCATTGTAGTGCTGTTTGTCTTTTTCAGCCATTGAGAGCTAAGGAAATACTCTGTTCCGCAACTGTTACGACAAAACTTTCAGCATTTGGGAAGATCATTCTTTTTTTTTTCTCTCACAAAACTTTAGTTACGATAGGTTCAGGAAATGTTTTGGATAAGGTGCTTAGTTCCTATCGAATGGGATTATACATTTTAGTGTTTTGTTCTTGTGTCTCTTTCAGGCAATAAACTTTTTGCTATTTTTAGATTGAACATAAGTAGTTAAGTAATGATTAAAAATACGTTTTAGTCGCGTTTGTTATTAACGAAAAAAGTATGAGAGTTGAAGCAAAAAATTATGACTAAAGTAATAAAAAGTAAACATAAGAACCACCTCTAGCAAGGGTTTAAATGATTGAACAAAAAGAGTTAATCCTCAAATATGACTTTAATGGGAATTTTCGTTTAGGATGCAACAAATTTTAGTTAGAAATTGCTACAGGAAAGCAGTTTCCATCATTGGAATGCATGCAATTTAATTACAAATTGTTACAGAAAACGTATGCGATTTAATTACAAATTGTTTAATTATAAATTGTTCCAGGAAAGCAATTTTCAATCAGTTAAGATAATTGGAACATTTCGTTTAGGATGCAACAAATTTTAATTACAAATTGTTACAGGAAAGCAATTTCCAATCACTTCTGATAATTGGAACGTATGCAATTTAATTACAAATTGTTACAGGAATGTATTCAATTTAATTACAAATAGTTTGTTTAGTTACAAATTGTTACAGGAATTGGAACTTATGCATTCTTTGATAATTGGAACTCATGGAAGTTGCTATTGCAAATTGTTATAGGAAACGTACGCAATTAACTACAAATTGTTACAGGAAACTAATCTCGAATCACATTGTGATAATTGGAACGTATGCAATTTAAGAGACAAAAATTACGATTATATTTTTAGGGGCTTATATAATGGCAAAAAAGGGCTTTAATGTTAAACCACAACTCCGCAAAGGGTCATATTATGAAATAAAAAAAAGATATTCTGAATACATTACTTTAATGTTTACTCTCTCTTAGGATATAACTAATTTTCATTACAAATTATTATAAAATCACAATTTTCTAGTTACTTGTAATAATTGGAACGTATACAATTTAAGAGATCAAAACTACGATAACATTGTTAGGGCTTATATTATTATAAAAAAATGGCTTCACCGAGAAACAACCTCGTAAAGGGATAAATTATGAAGTAATAAGATATATTCCTCATATTTTCCTTTAATGATTACTTTCTTTAGGTTGCAACAAATGTTCATTATAAATTATTCTACGATAACAATTTTCTATTACTTCTGTTGATTGGAATGTATGCAATATAAAAACTGGAAGTATATTCTTATGGGCTTATATTATTACCTAAAATGTGGTTTCACTGTTAAACCCCCACTCTGCAAAGAATTAAATTGAAAGATATATTCCACATGCATTACTTTAATGATTACTTTCTCTCTGGATGCAACAAATTTTCATTATAAATTGTACTTGAGTAACAATTTCCAATCACTTGTGATAATTGGAACGTATGATTTAAATTCTCAATTAATGGAAAGCCCATCTGGTTTAGATTTGAAACATTCTGAGAGAATGCATTTCTGAACTATCCAATGACGTTTCTGCTTCAGTTTTAATATGGTGACAATCAGAATGCCATCCTGAAACGCTCCAAAGCTATTCACAATAATTGATGTCAAAGTTTTACTTTGCCCAGAGCGTTTGATTTCCAATCGAAATACCTTAAAATTATATATATTTCTGTCAGTCCAATGTATTTGAAATTTCGTTGGTCATAAAATTCACCACATCTGACGTTTTATTGGTAATATAATTCAAGACATTGGAATTTTTATTTATTTATTATTATATTTGGATTCAGAATTTTCTAGATTTAAAGGTAAATGTATTAAATTTTTATTTGTAGAATTTATTTGTAAAACTAGCCATTTTTTTCCTCCCATACGTGACGTATGTATGTAATTAATAAATAAGTTTGTTAAAAATTATTTTGTAAATATGCATCTATTCTTTATAGATTTCGGTAAAAACTTTATGTACTCATTCCTTGCTTTTGAAAATTTATTTCATTTATTTAAACTGGAATTAAATTGGTTTTTTACCTTTATAAAATTCAAAATAATTGATTTTTTTATTCTACTATTCAATTGATTTGGATTTTTATTGGGTGAGAAATTTAGCACATTAGGGATTTTGTTACATTAGAATTCCTGTGTGTTGCATAAATCAATATGTGGTTTTTTTCATTCAGTTTTAATTTGTATAGTCTAGAAAATAAATGTGAATTTACTTTGATCATTAAATGTATGTTATATAGAATTAAAAATTGAATATTTGTTGACACAACTTACCATTAATAATGAAAAAATTACCACTTAAATTTTAATAGTACATTTTATCGAATGATTGATGGCGTAGCTATGAGTGATCATATCAGCCCCTTCTTATATACACTATTTTGAAATGCAATTTTTTTATTTATTGAATATCCCTTTTTATAGACGAAACGTTAGCAATTGCTTCACATTGATGGACAATGCTGATATTGATCATGTTCTCAATATTAGGAATTCTATAGACCTTTGTATAGAATTCCCATTTGAACCAGAGAATAATATGTGTTTACCTTTCTTAGACGCTCTTAATGCTGGTAATTGTGGTGAATTTCTCATTATTGGACAATGATGGACAATGCTGATATTGATCACATTGATGGTATTGATCACATTCACATTGATGGACAATGCTGATATTGATTATGTTCTCAATATTAAGAATTCTATAGACCCTTGTATAGAATTCCCATTTGAACCAGAGAATAATATGTGTTTACCTTTCTTAGACGTTCTTAATGCTCGTAATAGTGGTGAATTTCTCATTACTATTTATGGAAAACCGCTTGTGGTTTCACTTCTGCCGTATTACCTTTCATCGCATCCCTCTAATCTAAATTCTGCTGTCCAACGCGTGACTGTTTACCGTGCCTCCAAAACTTGTTTAAATAGTTGTCTCCTTAATGAGAAGTTCTTATACATCAAAGCTATTGCTGAACGGATGAGAATTTCTGGTGAAATTACAGCCATGCAAGGTAATTACATTTCTAAAAAAACATGATTGTGGATCCGGCATTATTTTACTACCTCACATTTAGTGAAAAATACAAAAGTGAAAATTAAATTTAACCGAATAAGTTTTTAACGCTATGCTCTAAAGTGTCATGATAAAATCACGAAATTTTACAGCCAACAATTATAAAACCGAATTTTCTTGTTAATTTTGCCAAAATCATTAGCAAAGCGCCTTAAAATTAAAGTTTTTCGATATTACCGAAGAGTCAGAAATACGGTATATTTTTTATTCACATTCTTATAAATTTTCTCAGTGTGTGGTATTACTTCCAATATTATTCATTGCATCTATTAAAAAAATTAATCTCGCAAACCACCAGACTCTTTAATTTGAACTTTAACAACTTGTTTTAGTTTATTATCCGAATATCAGCCCTCAAACTGCAAAAATTTTGCATAAATTTAAGTTTGAAATCATTTTCTCCTTGTAAACAAACGAATTTCTTCAACCTAAAATACCCTATTATTGATATAAATAGAGGGTAATTTATAAATTTTGTGTAAATGACGATCTCCTGTATGTTGGACAAACTAAACATAGCCTTAAACTTTAATTTAAACAACACGAAAAATTTGTCCAAAATCAGGATATTAACCGATCTTCCATCGTCCATAGTTGTAATTCTAATCACAGGTTTGAGTTTTCTACTGTTAAAATCCCTCAACAATCCTCTCTATTTACAGAACTTGATTTCTGGGAATTATCGCATATTTTGAAAAATTCTAATAATTTAGTTAATGAACTATTTTATTTAAAATAGTTCCTTAACTTAGCAGCTAATAGTTTAGTAAAGAATAAATTTAGTTAATTTAATAAATTTCAATTTCGAGTCAACCTGGTATTTCCACTATCCCATCGTTGCCCAATATTTAAAAATATATTCTTTATATATATTTTGTTGTCTTTATATATATTTTGTTGTCTTTATATATATTTTGTTATTCTTTATATATATTTTGTTCTAAATATATTTTGTTAACCCTGGGGTTCCAACCGAATCCTCTTATACATGTTTCTTATCTCCCTTCTTTTATTATTTTGTTCAAACTTGTCTCTATCTCTTTTAGTTAAACTTCCTACTTTTCAAGTGTTTGTGTCTTTAATTTTCTACTATTATTTGGTGTTTAGACACTAAGAAACATTCTTGTTTATCGAACCGAAATTATAGTATGTCCGATTCTTTAGTTTCATTCGTGGTTTATTCACATTCTTCTTTTGCTTTAGATTTTTTAGAGCAAAGTAAAACCTGTCCACATTTTAGATAATTCAATATATTATAAATTTTGTACAATTAAAGTCTTTATTAGTTATAAAATTGGACATGTATATTTATTGAATGTTAGTTTGTATAAAGTTGATTTTTTATTTGTCGTGGATATTAAACGTAACGTTTGAAAATCAGTACATAGACGTTTTATTCTCATAAGGATTTTGTTTCGTTTAGTTATAATTTGCAACTTGATAAAATTTTTACTTATTAAAAATAAATTTTTATATTTTCATAAATGAAAGTTTATATTGATCATAAAATTCAATTGTAGTGTATTGAATACAAAATTGTAGTTTTAAATTATGACATTTCAATTTTTATTGCTCTTAAAATTTAGTACAATTAATCATAATTAATCATAAAATTCAATATATTTTAATATTAATGATCACAGTGCACTTAATCAATTTTTTACGAAGGTGTAGAAATTTATTTTTCGGCTGGTTCTCATACATTCAGTTCATGGTATGGTTGCTATTGAAGGACTCTTAATAAATTTCTCAAAAATCTCTAAACGATTTAGATGTATAGTTTGATACGTGTGAATTGTGATACCAGCTCTTATTTTAACAAGTTTCGAAATTGTTTACAAAGTTCAGAAAAATATGACGCTACTAATTGAGAAAAGAAATAAACAATATTTTCAAAGCAACCACTATATTTATCAACAAAGTGATGAAGTCAGAGGACAAAATGTTACTATTATTTCAGTCCTGTACTATTATTTCAGTCGGAATGGTAGGACATGCAGCAGAAAGAACAGTTCTATATTTTTTTTCACGCTGTACTTCAGTAAATTGGAGAAAACAAATATTAGTTTTATTATACACAATACTTAGTTTTATTTTTTACAAATATTTGTTGCAATTCACTAAATAGAACGAATCATACATTTTTATCCATTGTTATTGTCATAGGTTATTAAGGCCAAGGGTGCGATTATCATTGTTTTCCAGTGGCGCCATCTATGGCCGAGAATTCGTCGACTTCTGCCACACTCTTACGTCACACTCGTTTTATAGGGAGGACCCATTCACACATCCATTCATTCATCCACAGATCGTAATTTTGACCTGAGCCAGAGAACGATCAATCTCTAATTCAGTACGTACCCCTAGAGGTATAATTTGTTATGGGAATACGGAGGACTTTGTGACCCGACATAATTAACGTACATTAGTCACCATTTGCTACACGAGAAGTCTTCGGCCGTCTAGATTCGAACTCCCGTTCTCACGAACGAGAATCCAGCGCCCTGCCAACCAGACTATTCCGGCCCACATTTTTATCTACTTCCATTTTTTAATCATTAACGCTTTAAGTTTGGACTTTTTGGTACGTTTCGAGTATTCAGTGCAAAGTAAAGTAAATTTTTGACTGACCGGTATAATCAGGACTCAGTTTGACTGTGTCAGTGTTTAATAAATTTTAAAATATTTCAATATTTTAAAAAACTTCGTCAGAGTTTAGTAAAATTATAGTAAAATAAAAATAGTTTAAACCCGAAAAATATTTTTTTTCTTGTGAGCCTTGTACTCGGGTTTGTGGAACACTAGAAGATTAAGTCTAAATTCTTTAAAAGATAGAGTATCCAAGCTATTATCGAAAAACATCAAAGAAGTTTAGCTTTCAAATATCAAACTTTTCCTAAAATTCTCCCGAGCTGTAGTTTTAGGTATTCAAAGTTTTTCTTTTTCTGTTACTCGATTCCTTAATCTTTTGGAGGCGGAATGGAAAAATGTCCGTTCTCCGGTTTATTTCCCGGAAAACTTAAACCAAACTGCTTTTTTCCTGCCTTGATTTTATCAAGGAAACTTTTCCTCCCTTTTGAAAAAGCAATTCTCTTTTAAATATAATATTAAAGAAAGATATAGTCACTTTCTTTGTTCTTTTTCTGGAAGAACAATTTGATATATGGGGCGTAAGATGCTGTGCACAGAGAGGGGAAATAAAAGTACTTTTAAAAATCGTTTTATTTTATGCTATAATTTATTTTGAAATCTTAATAAAACGGAAAGTATGATACATATTTAAATTTTATCGTAACATTGGCTGTTAACGTCTATATTTGAAAATGGTATTAAACGCTTAATTTATTATGGAACATTAACATTACGTTAAAGTTTTTGTACTTAAGTTTTTGTGTAAGAATATTTTTCTTGCATAGGATAAAGATTTATTCTATCGTTTAATAACATATATCACTTGTCTATTCTTTTAAAAGAATAATGTATGCACTATCTTTCCTCAAGTAGTTAATCACTGGAAGAACTGAAACAAAATTATGTGGGTTTTTTTTATAATAAAAATATTTTATTTCCATGTTCTTAATAAATTATTATGCAATAGTGAATTTATTATTTATTAGTAGGAAAAAGGTTTGAATATTTAAAATGCAGTTTTAGGTATGATATAATAAAAAGATCAATGGTGATGATTGAATATTTTTTCTGAAATAGTGAATTAAGCATTCTTTTATTATAATAAGGCAATGTTTTCAGTTAGTAAAAACAAACATTACACGCTGCAACTAATAAACAGCGTCTTAAGGCTGTTCTTAGAAGGTACAATCGTTATATGGAATAAAAGTTTTCAGTGAATAATAACTTTATAACTTTTATGAGTTTGTAACATTCATTCCTGATTCTTAATTACAGTTTTGTCCATCTTAAGTCAGTGCCAATCGAAATTCAAAACTAAAAATAACAAATATTTTCTAAAAATTGATATTTTAAATTTGTTAGATTTTTTTGTATAAAATTAGGTTTAATAAAAAAATTAACAATACCTTGTTGTGCAGTTTTAAGCATGCTTTTATCCCGAAACTTTATCATTAATTTGATGTTATTTACATGGTATAAAAACAGACATTATGTGTAAAAAAATAGACATTACATGCAACTATTAAATAGCGTTTTAGGGCTGTTCTTCAAAGGCTCTTCATTATACAAAATAACACTTCATAATGAAAAAATATATATTTATGTATTTATATATGTTGTATAATTATTAATTAGGCTCTTTCCTCATACAAAATAACACTTTATAATGAAAAATATACAGGGTGTCCCAAAAGGTCGTTTACAAACTTAACATGCTTGTCTGTCATATCATGATGAACAAGATTTACATAGGAACTTGTGTCCGAAAATTAAAACTGAGACCGCTAGAGGGCGATAAGTGCAGGTTTGGATGAGGAGAAAAAAAATGATATCGATAGCGGTGTTAATATGATTTTTATTATAAAACATCATTACATCATAGCAAATGCTTAAAATTCCTTCCATTCGCCACAATGCACGTTTCACAGCGTCGGTGCATGGATTCACGAACCCGTTCAAATTGGCCAGGAGTGTCACGGACACGTGCTGCCGCTTCCAGCGATCCTGGCGATAAGATCCATGTCCGATGTTACAGGTGTCTTGTACACTATGGACTTCATGTGTCCCCACAGGTAGAAATCCAGGGGAGTCAGGTCGGGGGATCGCGGCGGCCATGGGACTGGTCCGCCTCTACCGATCCAGCGATTAGGATAAATCCTATCGAGGTATTCTCGAACAGCGTAGCTAAAGTGGGCAGGCGCTCCATCATACTGAAACCAGATGTTTCGGCGTGTAGCGGCTGGAACGTCACCCATCAGATCCGGCAAAACTCTTTCTAAAAAATGCGATAGGTATTTCCGTCGAGGCGTTCAGGTAGATGGTAAGGGTCAATCAACATGTCACCGATAATACCAGCCCAAACGTTTACGCTGAAACGTTGTTGATGTGCATGGGCACGTGTACATCTTGGGTTTTCATGCGCCCATACGTGCATGTTGTGCAGGTTCACGACACCATCCCGTGTAAATCATGATTCCCCAGAAAACAAAATCCATGATGGAAAATCTGGCTGTGCGACCCGCTGTTGCAAATACCAGCGTGAGAATGCAATGCGTTTGGGATAATCGTCAGCGCACAAAGCCTGTACTTTTTGGAAGTGGTAAGGGTGTTGCATGTGGAACGAGCTGCACCCAAGACACGTTCGCCTTCTCGGAGACTTCTTTGCGGGTTGATGGCATACTCCTGTAGCACGGTTTCCTCTACGACAGGTGTGCGTGTAGCACGTTCTCGACCGATGTGGCTACGTGCTACGAAAGCACCTGATTCACATAATCTGCGGTGCAATCGTCCAAACAAAACATGACTTGGCTGACGTCTGTTTGGGAAGCGCTCAAGGTATGTCCGTGCCGCGGCTCGTCCATTTCCATCAGCGGCGCCGTATACGTAATGCATGTCGGCCATTTCTGCGTTACTAAACTCATTCATCTTTCTCCTTCAACGTCCACGCCTGAAATGATTGTTTTTCCCACTCTCCCGTTTTCGTGCAATTATCGCCTCTAGCGGTCGCAGTTTTAATTTTCGGACACAAGTTCCTATGTAAATCTTGTTCATCATGATATGACAGACCAGCATGTTAAGTTTGTAAACGACCTTTTGGGACACCCTGTATAATTATATGAGGTAGAGTCAATAAACACCTGGCATACATCACCTACAGGTACGCAGGTGTCGGTTGAAAGGGAAATATCTTTTTTACAGATTGGCAACACTAATAATTAAAACACACAGTCAATTGGAATTTATTTCTGGTACTGTCGGTGTTAACTGCAGGTTATTTCTGACAAATCGAATTTTTCATTCATCGATCTTTGAAATGTCGTCTTTAAAGCTACGTGCAAGCATCAAATTCTGCGTTTTGCAAGAGGAATCTCATTCTGAGATGCTCGAGATACTGAAGAAAACATTCGAAAACGATGCCATGAAAAAATGGCTGTGTACGAGTGGCATAAGCGTTTTCGTGAAGATAGCCCTAACATCGAAGATGATCCTTGAACTGAGTGTCCCTCCTCTTCTACCACAGATGAAAATGTTGTAAATCGTGCGTACGGACAGGCAAATATCCATTGATGCTTTTACCCCCGAACTTAGAGTTATGGGAACTTATTTTTTAATTTGTTATTTTTATGGTATAAAGCACCGTTTTTAAAATAGTGACAATTAGACATCACTTGCAGCAACTAATAAGTGGTTCTTTTCATCGAAGGCTCCGTCGTTGTATATAGAATAAAACATGAATAATATATAATTTTATAATTTTTTTTGGTTTATATCATTCATGACTATTAAATCAAGTTTTATACGTCTTAAGTCAGTGTCCACAGTGAAAATGTTGAAAATGAGGTGAAATGTTAACATGAATAAAAATCTGTATCTTGGAAAAAATAAAAAGAGCTAGTCTTTAACTTTTTTAGTATATTTGAAATGCTACTCCACTAAGGTATTGTTAAGCTCATAAAAATGTGTACAAATCAAATATTGTTTATTGTTTTTTAATAAGTTACATTTAGCTGAAAAAATATAGACAAATGGGCAAATGGGAAAAAAATTTAAGAAAAGTTTCATGACTTATTTGAAAAAATACTTCAAAATTGACAAATTTTTATAAAAAGTGTTCTATGACTTGTTTCAAAATATACCGATGCATCAGCGAATTTTTCAAAAAAAAAAAAAAAGCTTGGTGATTTATTAAAAGAAGAAGAAAAACGAAAATACTTGTATGTATTCAATTGCAGAGAGCTCTATTATTAAGAAAATAGTATATTAGTTAAAAAGTAAATGTTTGCTTCAAGTTTAAGGGACTCGCATATTAGCTTTTATATTTTTCTTGGCAATAATCTTTCAGGAATTCATTTAATGTACCCGTTATTCATTAATATTAAAAATATTTTTAAACATTATTTTTCATTCAGCAATCATTAATAATTCATCGGAGGATTTTATATAGCTTGAATTGAAAAAAAAAGATGATATAAAATCACGAGAGAGAATTCTTTTTAGCTCGTAAATATATATTTCTGACGCTTTTAACTCTTTCAGATAAAATGTTTAGATATATATCTCAGAATCTAATTTGTACAACTTATCTCTCACCCTCAAGTATAACAGCAGCAATTTCGATAAATCACTAAGAAGAACTGCAAAACCTTTATTATTTGCGTTTCCATTTTAATCCAAACCCAACAGTTAATATTCAAAAATATTTATACGATGATGATAAATTTCAGAAACATAAAAGATAAGAAATTTTTATTGCCTGCTTTGTTAAAAAAATATTTTGTCTCCGTTTTATATGCTTGGCTATAAAAATATTCGATCATTTTTATTGTCTTTTGCATAAAGAATAAAACAGAGGAACTTTCTTGGAAGTATATAAATAGTTTTTTTGTCTTCGGAAAAACTGCCACTTTTAATATCCATTTTATGTCAGCTTTTTTCAAGTTTAAATATTTTATAAAACAGTAGCGATTTGATTATTTTATCATTATAACATGTTTTTTTGTAATAATTTAATTTAAAAATGTCGAAAATATAATTTTTACTACTAGGGAAACTTATTAAGGCCACTTTGCAAAAGTTGCACCGAGTATTGGCGAATAATTGGAGTGAATAATTGTAAATTAAACCGAAAATGTTTGTAGCTAAATAGTTATAAAAGTACAACCGCTTCAGATACCATTACCAGGTAACAAGAGTTTAAAGCAATTCACTAATATTTATAAAAATATTACTCTTTGAAGTTAATCTTCCTTGGAATTCTGTAAAATAATTCTTATCTTTACTATTACTTTTCAAAGAAAACAAATCATTTTTACTTAAATCTCAATTTGAGCAAATAATTTGCAATTTTGTGTTAAAGTGACAAAATTGGGAGCGATTTTAATTGTTTAAAAACGAAGTTGAAGATCCACAAAATGCGTTTTAACCTTAAATTCACCGTATTTTTTCAGTACTATTTGGGGGATGTTATATTGCAAACCAGCAATCAATATAAATAACTGGACATAATAGGTATAGTTTTTATTTTATATAATATATACAAATATAAAAGTAGCAGTCTCTACCAACAATTTTGTAAAGTTCTCGTCCTCTTCATTTGCAGCTAAACATAAAATTTGACAACTTGTGTACTAACAGAGAAAATTTGTGTTAAAGTGAAAAAAGTAGCAGCGATTTTAAATCTTTAAATACTAAATTGAAAATTCACAGAAAAGCATTTTAACCTTAAATTCACCATACTTTTTTCCGTACAATTTGGTGGATGGTATATTGCAAACTAGTAGCCAATATAAGTAACAGTAAATAATAGGTATACTTTTCATTTTATGTCATACTTACAAGCATAAAAGTAGCAACGTTTACCAACTATTTTGTAGGGTTCTCTTTCGCTCCATTTGCAGCTAAATTCAAAATTTGACAACTTGTGTAGCGACAGAGAAACCCCATTTCAACAATTTATTATTTTAACTGCCCTTTCTAACGCAAATATTATTTTTTTGAAAAAAGAATAAAAACTTTTTATTATAGGCTGTTGCTGCGGCACTCTAAAAATGTATCTTATATAATTTGAAGAAAAATATTTTTAACGCCCTAGTATTTCACGAGAATTAGATATCAATGCTTTTACTTTCTGGGGGTAAAAATGTTTCCTAGTTCAAATTTATTTCTTTGATGAAAATGTTTACTTTTTTTCTGAGTGTGCGGTTAGAGAATTGCCTCAAAATGAAATAGCGATTCTATTTTATAGTAATTGCGTATGTTTCTTTAGACTCCATGTTATCTTTCGATAAAAAGTATGTTTTATTTATTTCCTTGATTGCTTTTCTTTATTGCTGTTTAGAATTTTTGTTTTACTTTGATTTTTTCTTCTGCAAAGCTTTTATACGAAATAAACAGATACAAACATGAAAGAAAAATGTTTTGGATTATAGATTATAAAAACCTTGACGAAATCAAATAAAATAACTATATAATACAACAAGGATGAACTTGATTACAAGCTTAACTTGATTACGAAGGAATAAAAACCAGAAATATGTTTTTATTTTTCATTTTACTTATACAAACGGCGTGGAACATTCGACCCAGATTTGAGTTTAGAACTATCAATATTCCATTGTGTAGTATTTCTTACCCAATTCAGAAGACAAGGGAATTGCCGGGTAAGGCATTGGAGAAAACAAACTTTTGTGGCGGACTAAATCTTATTTGCGTTACAAGGAAATGAAAACCACGAAAATCTACCACAATTAGACCAAGGGCAAGGGGATTCCTTATACTATTGAGGATATTTTACATCAGCATTGTAGTTGGCATGAACTAGGAGTAGAATGCATACTGAGCAGCCATTGTTTAGATTCAAACCTGGATTGCCTCATAGGAAGGCGAGTGCTCTCCTACCTGAGGCACAGTGACTCAGAATTAAGTTACATGGATTTTTAACATTTTTGAAAACGTATATTAAAGAACCTTATATTTTGCTTTTAAACAGGGTCAACTGTAATGACCACCCTTACTTTAAATTTTAAAAAAAACGTAGAAATAAAATTGGAAGAAAGTACAGATATTAGGGGTCGCAAATTAATATTTAAGTAAAGAAGAAACAAAAACGCAATCAAAATAAATATAGATAGGATGATATAGATATCATGTGATAAAGATATGATGAAAAATATCAAAACCATTCTGATTGCCCAGTTAAAATTGGATGCTTTTCTAATAAAACGTTTTTCAACGTCTTTCCATTTCCTTAGGTAAGCAATTAGGTTTTGGTACCTTTATTCGTGACTGCCAGAAATGTGATTCGTCAGAATTCGCCAAATTTTTTGATTTCTATTTTGATAAATATTTTAAGAAATACATTTAAAAAATGATAATTACGAAATATTTTGTTAAAAAAATGTAGTCAAGAAAACATCAATTACGTCTCAAAATTGTTTCTTGTGAAATATTTGGTGGTAAAATTGATGTTTGCGTAGGATTCATATGCGAACATTGATTTCACAACGAAAACTTGTGAAAAACTTGTTAAAGCATTTATAATATATTTTTAAGGGCTGCAATAAAAACTTTCAGTAACTCAATGCCTTTCTTTAGGAATATATTAATTTTGAGAAAAATATGAAGCTGCACAGTAAAAAATTCCGTTTACGAATATGGTAAAAACTTCTAGCATTCTGCGTGCTAGTACATTTTACATTAAAATCTGTTTTTATTGTAAAACTGTACAGAATTAAAAAAAAATCTGATTTACCATAATTTTTATGAATATCTACTGAAAAATCTCGGTAAATAAAAAAATATTTCTATAAAAATTACGGTATAAAAGTTTACTGTAAAATGGAGTTTTTGATAAAATTGTTATTACGGATGCTGGCTTCAGGGCACCTATACTTTTTGCCTTAATTTTATTCGGATTTTTTTTACACTGTGTGCATTAACTTTAGTGTCAGTGTATGTACTTCAAATAAATAAATAAATAAATAAATAAATAAATAAATAAATAAATAAATAAATAAATAAATAAATAAATAAATAAATAAATAAATAAACACGTTTTAAATAAATGGCTTTTCATTCAATAGACGAAACTTATTCGAAAGCATATTCCATGGCCCTTAAAATATCTTTTGCAGGATATATCACTCTTCGTTATCAGCTTGCTTAACACACGCTGGAATAATTAATGATTCGCCACCTGTCACTTGTCTAATAGTTCTCCACTATCAGTCTTAAGTTGACGTCCAGTGGATATGCCGAAGGGGAAACTGTAGGCAAGATGACAAGAAGCCAGCTTCCACAGTTACTCTGGAAAGGTGACCAAAACATGACACATTAATTGGGTTGAGGCTCTAACACGAAACCAATTATTTCAGATCTATTAACTATAACAGTTGACCTTAAGGAAATGGGTGTAAGGTGTTAAATAATCAATTGACTAGAATTTTGATTAACTTTGTTTTAAAATTATTACTAAAGTATGAAATATTGAATATTGCTTATAATAAATTAATTTTAATAACTTGTCAAGTGCCAAATAATTTTAAGACACACTAACGGAATTTTTTTTTTTTTTAACTTTTTCCTTCAAGAAAAAATTAACAACATAGAAGTGCTTTTATTGAAAGTACTGTTATACTGAAGAAACTGTTTAAAAATAGGAACTAAAGTATGTTATATTGGTTATTATAAATTTATTTAATTTATTTGTTACAACTAGTATTTAAATAGATATAAGAGGTACTCGAGGTGAAAAACTTCTAATTAAATTTTAAATAACCAGGATTTGCATTTATAATATATTTGCTTGTGCTTAAAAAAAACATACTTTACTAGGTCTTCTATTTTTGTAGATTTTTATGTATATTGAAAAACAAAAGTTCTAAATATCAGGCAACCCAATTTTTATTGTTTTCAAGAGAAATAATTTTCTCACAAATAGAAAAAGTGCTTAGTTTTTTTTCTTCGAAATAGCATATTTAACAAAAGCTGTGTTAGTAAAAAAAAAGTTAAAATAATGCATCCTGAGTATTGGATTTATAGGATCCATACTTTTCATTCTACCATGTAGAAATATTAATCTTTGACTTTCAGCTACTTTTATAAGCAAATTATACTTTATCTACACTTTTGGAAAACTCGACTCAAAGTTGATACATAATATTGGTAACTTTATCATAATCTAGTGCAAATTTGTTCCAACCTTAATAAGATGATAAATTTTACCATGTTTTCGTTCATTTTAAACCATATTACAGTGCAATCAACTTTAAGAAACACAGTAATATGGTTTAACTTAGACCCATAATACGATTGCCGTAAATTTAAACAATATTAAGGTTGAATACGTCTCAAATGTTTTAGCAGTGTATTTTCTAATTTATAAAATGTAACTACATTTTTTTCAAGTTATATTATTGTATTGTGTAATCAATTTTAAGAAATACAGTAAAATGGTTAAGCTTAGCCCCGTGTTAAGATTGTAGTAAATTAAAACAATATTACAGTTTAAAATGCTTCAAACGCTTTAGTGCTTTTTTTTCTTTCAAATTTCCAACTATAAAAAGTACCTTTTTTCTGACAGGATTAATTTGTTTTTAAATCACAAGAAAAAACAAACGGAGTTTTTAAATATGATTAAATCTATTTGATTCTGTTAATACTAGTGTCCAGAAAAATACCTCACTTAAATTCGCATATCTGTTTCCAGTTTTAGAAACATTTTTGAATCTGTACATTCAAACAAAGTATGTTTAATATACTTCAGGTTAAAAATTACCTTTACAAAATCTCAAGCAATATTAGCATTTTGTTCTACTGTCGCCACATTTTATATGAAGCCAAATTAATTCTGAGAAAGGCAATATTAATACCTGCTAACACTCCAGATGTCTCAAAAGGATTTTAGGAGCCTCCAGAAAACTGTCGCCAAATCATTTATCAACTCGCATTAATGAAAAGAGGCAGCATAATTTTTGTCACCACCAGTGTTTCCACCATATGTTTGAGATAAAGGATTTAGTAAGTGACGATGCTATTTTAAAAATTACGCATGCTGGAATAAAATATCTTATATTTTGTCACAATTTATCTCTAATGCACGGCATCTTTACTCTTTGTTTCAGATAAAATAAATCACTTAGATAGTTAACTATTGCAACTTAGTTTTATAGTGGGTTTCATAAAAGATTCGTTTATGAAGATTAATTAGTGAATGAATTATTTGTTACCGTTTCAAGTAATTTATTTTAATTTAATTTTTACAATGATTTTTGCAATAGTTTCATTTAATTACAGAGATTCAGTAATTTTACAGTATATATTACATTAAAAATCGCAGTACATTATATTTTTTGTTGTTTAAAATTTTCGATCAGAATGAATTTTACAGTAAAATGTACTGACATTTTGATGTCTGTACTTTTTGTCGTAATTTGATACGGAATACAGTGTTCCTGATTCAAGAACATTTTTATAATTAAAGATTATTTTCCAGCATTTTTTTTTAAAAAAAAGAGCATTAACTCCATGATATAAAATATATGTAAGGAATATCATAGCGAATGATGTTACATTTTCCCAATACATGAATTTAAGAATTTTGTTGTATTTGAAAGGAAACGATTAATTGGTTCTATTTCGTCTTTCTAAATTATTTTAGTTTAGATTTCGTTTAGATTTAACTTTATATTTGCCGTATTCTAAAATTTACTATGCACTATTTTTTTTACATTCTTTTATTGGACTGTGCTAAATTGTGTTAACACTAATGGAATTCATTCAACTTAAGGTAATACATTCAAGTATATGACTAAAATGTAGAAGAGAAAAATGATAATACCCTGAAAAACTCGAATATGGAAAAAATTTTGAAAACTTGTAACATTTGAATTGCAGTATTTACTTAAGTCAGTAAAATCATAGATCGAGCATATCAGTAGTTTCATGCTCTTTATGAAGCTATGAGAAAGCATACTTAAGCATATTTAGTTACCAAATCATTTGTTAATGAATGACTTTAATGAAGTAAGTATTACTAAAGAAATTAAGGTATAAAATGTTATGGTAAAAATGGATTTTTCGGCTATTGCAACTTAAGGTGGCAGTACTTTTTACCGTAATCTGATCTGGAATTTTTTACAGTATGTGCCAATAGATAAGAAACATAGTGCATGATAAAAAATAAAAAGCTAAGTCTCTTTTTTACTAGATTACACGAACACAAATTTTTGTTTCAAATATAACGGTGTCTAATATTTTAAGCTAGTACCAGAATGTATTTCACAGAAAAAGTTAGTGGTGAGTGCAGCTCATTTGATATTCTCGATTTATAAAGAAAGAAAAGTATGAAACAAAACTCTTCGTTCTACGTTCCGTATCTTTAATGTATCAAGCATACTTGATATAGCATTTACACGATAGGTGGCGTTCATGTCGTCACTTTTAAATCAAATTTTACTCTCAGACAATTCATCTACTCCCAAGCGAAAACTTCATTTTTTATTTAACGTTGTAACTTTGCAGCGATAAAAGGAGATTTGAGATCCAGATGAAGAAAAAGAAAAAAAAAACTTTAATCGCTTCAAAGATAGATTGCTGTTGTGAAATTGCTATCGTGTAAATCTAAAATAAATTGATATGCATTTGTACAGCAAAAAATTTGATTAAGAACTGTAACGAGACTTTTCCTGAGAGAGAACTTTTTCTTCCTTAGCGAACACTGAAAGAAATTTATACTAGAAGAGTAAAAATGCATTAAGTATTTTGTAAGATAGTGATTTTCAATCCTCATTTGTTTTTAACTTAGTATACGAACAATGTAACACTAAAAGTAACATAATATGTAAGCTTTATATAGTTTCTTTTTTGTAACAGCTCTCAACGAATTATCTAAATGTATAGAATAACAAATAGAGCATTCCGGTGGGATTTTCAAAGGAATTTTCCAATTTTAACTTCACTTTAATTAAAATTTATTGCAAGGCAAAATTTATTTGGTAAGGTTTTGTGTTACATTTATAGAAAATATGATAATAGTACATTTTTAAAAAGTTTAAAATTGGGTATAGACGCATTTAAGTTTAATGTTAAGAGACTCGGTAGGGCATATACCAATAATACTTTCTTTTTCGATATACCTTTTCTTTTTCGATATACCTTTTCTCAGCATCTAAACAAGATATTGCTTCAATTTTTTTTGTTTCACACAATATTTACGTATACATGAACTGTTGTTGTTATCGTATACCTGTTAAGCAGACGGGTGCGATTGTTCTTGTTTTCCAGTGGCGCCATCTATGGCGAAGAATTCGACTTCTGTCACACCCATACGTCGAACCCGTTTATAGGGCGTACTCATTCATACATCCATTCATTCATCCACAGATCGTAATTAAACAGGTTGGCTAGCGTAAGCGAGCAGGGGGCGCAGCCCACTAGTTATTTATGTAATAAAACTTTAATTGCATCAGACCAGGAACTTATTCGAAAGGGCTTAGTTCCTTTTCCACACTTTAAATTTAAATTAGTAATAAAGAAGAAAGAGAATTTGCGACGAAAAATTTCTTCCATGTCATGGCGTCCTCTTAAACTCAAAGTAGTTGCGTAATGGACGAAGTTAATGCAAATGCAGAAGTACATTAAAATCATAAATATTATTTATGTAATAAAACTTGAATTGCATCAGACCAGGAACTTATTCCATAGGGCTTAGTACTTTTTCCACACTTTAAATTTAAATTAGTAATAAAGAAGAAAGAGAATTTGCGACGAAAAATTTCTTCCATGTCATGGCGTCCTCTTAAGCTCAAAATAGTTGCGTAATGAACGAAGTTAATGCAAATGCAGAAGTACATTAAAATCATAAATATTATTTAGGTAATAAAACTTGAATTGCATCAGACCAGGAACTTATTCCAAAGGGCTTAGTACTTTTTCCACACTTTAAATTTAAATTAGTAATAAAGAAGAAAGAGAATTTGCGACGAAAAATTTCTTCCATGTCATGGCGTCCTCTTAAGCTCAAAATAGTTGCGTAATGAACGAAGTTAATGCAAATGCAGAAGTACATTAAAATCATTAATATTATTTATGTAATAAAACTTGAATTGCATCAGACCAGGAACTTATTCCAAAGGGCTTAGTACTTTTTCCACACTTTAAATTTAAATTAGTAATAAAGAAGAAAGAGAATTTGCGACGAAAAATTTCTTCCATGTCATGGCGTCCTCTTAAGCTCAAAATAGTTGCGTAATGAACGAAGTTAATGCAAATGCAGAAGTACATTAAAATCATTAATATTATTTATTATGCAGAAGTACATTATTATCATAAATAATATTAAACTTATTTGAAGGGGCTTAGTGCACATGAGACAGAAATAGACTCAAATTTTATTATATCCATCAACTCCTTTTCACATGAAGTTGCTTCTAACAACTTAAATGTAATAAATTCTTCCAAATTTTTGCTTTGATAATAAGTTTTTTTTAAATTTAACAAATTATTCATTGTAGTTTTTTGCTACACAGTAACTTATGCCCGAGTATTAAATTAGCACATTTTTAAGAGCTTTAGAAAACATCATTTCAACCATTTTAACCAGTTATATTCTAAGGCTTTTATAGATGATTTGGAGTCCAAAAAATTAAATGGAGTTATTCGGTTTTACTCATACGAGAATCGGTTTTCGGAATTCGGTTTTCATACGGGAATTCGGTTTTACTTATACGAGATTTGGCATTGAGCGGACTTTCTTAAAACTTTTTTAACTTTTGGTGAGTGAACGAAATGCTATGTAATTATTTAGTTTCTCTTGTGTGGAAGGTAGAAACTTCAAGTATAGGAGATCAATAATTTGGTGTCACCTTTTTCAGAGTATTTTTAGTCACTCCATCAAAATTGTGTTGTGTTAGCTCTTTGAATAAACAAATTTTGGAAGTTCCGTGTCATGCTTGATAAAACTGCGAAAAAACCCTGAAAATATACAAAATGTTTTCAAGCATTCTTTATCAAAATAATTAATTAAATCAATCTGGAATCGTTGTCTACATGAAATCAGTTCTTTGGTACGAAACGGTTCTTTGAAACGGAGTTCTTTGGTACTTATGCATTGTTCGACTATGCCAGACTATGCCAGTTATGGCATAGTCGAACAATGCATGAGTAATAAAAAATATTTAATTCCTGCTACCTGCATAAAGAAAGAAAATTGTCTAGACTCCTTAACAAAGTAATATGTTTAAACTCAGAGTTTTTTTTATTTTTTTAACTCAATTATGCCTCTTGGCCTTACATTTCAACACCATGTTGGTGTACCTGCAATATCCATTTGATCACTACTGACACTACTGAAGTTTTCTTATATGCCAAAGTGAATAAGCTTAAATCCGCTGATTCCTTAAATATGAAAACGATGGAAGACATTAAAAGGATCTCACCTAATTCTTCCTGCATTGCTTTCAAAAATAGAATATTCATATGCAAGAAGATTCTTATGCAGGAGAAGTAAGCATTAATCTACATTAAATAAATAAACACTAAAATAGGCTAATTTTTTAAAGAACTTTCTTTAACGATCAAGATAGTTTTGCAACAGCTATACTGAATAAGACAACAGTTCTCTGAAACCATATGTATGGTCGGACTGATTTGTCTAAACAGATAGATTTGTAAATCAAATAAACCGTAAGATAAATTCAGAAGGAAATAAAAGATGATTGGATGGAGCTTAGTTGAAGGCCGAGTAGAGGCTGCAGTAAGTTTCAGTAGAGGCTGTGTGGCAAGTTTTAGACTTTGAGCAAGATGCGACTTAGCCGAAAACCATAACAGAATTGGTACATTTATTAATAGTTTGAGGCGTAACTACCACTGCGATTATTAAACATCAATTCACTAGTATATAAGACATGCTAACTTGATTCAATCACGAGGTACATTTTGATTCTTCATGAAAGTTGGCATTGTCGATAACTCCTCCCCCCACATTGGTGACCCAGACGTGATATGATCTCGCCCATCTTGACAGTAACGCCCACTTTGATCTGGTAACGCCCACTTCGATGGATGGTCCACATTGAACAGTTGACTTGCTACTTGTGACTGCGATGTTATCCACCTCCTCACGCTGTTGCTACTCAGTCTCGTCTCGACGTCAGCCTGCATACACTCGACTGCTAAAGCAACACAGGAGTGACTACGATCGTGAAGTTAATACACCTCTCACATTCAGCACTCAAAAACCCGGTGACCTTAATTCAGCTCTTCCGGTCTTTCACAAGTACAGCAACTAGTGGTATCCGTTCATCGAATTCTATCCCTGATAAAATTCTGGTGGGGGAGTATTGTGGCGTAACTACCAGTACGATTATTAAACATCAATTCACTAGTATATAAGACATGCTATCTTGATTCATTCACAAGGTACCTTTCGACAGATGACGGGTGGCGTTGCCGATAACTCCTCGCCACATCCCAACAGCACGCCTTCTGCGATACAGATACTATAAATAAACAACACTTACTCGTCTGTCTGGACCTTGACCCAAATCTACAGCTGAGAAAAGACGTGAATCAAATGCATTGGATGGGAGGTATCACGTGTCTTAAGCAAACTATTTTTTCTCCTCTAGTTATTTATGGTAAAGTTGAGGTTTTAATTGCGTATTTCTTATATGGTTTTGAGGTATAATTCTAATCATGTTTTTAATGCTTTATTACTTATATATTTCATGCTATTTCTGTAATTCTGCACGCATCGACTAGTGACTTGATGTTATGGATTAAGTTCCGATTTTGCTTCATATAACAATAACTGATTTGTCCGATTGCTTTAAGACATATTGTTAGAAATTATATATAGTTAAAAATGAATGCATTGAATGACATAATGTTCATATTTGCTTCACCCTTAATATGGTGCCTGGTTGAGCCACATTATCACACAAATTCATCATTCTTTTATTTTATTACGTTCTATTAAGGTGAACCTTGAATGGAAACTTGGTTCAACTTAGCAACTCATTACTGTTTCTACAAATTTGCACCTTAATAAGAGCTGGTTATTATAAATCAATGTTGAACAAATACTTCTAAAAATGTAGATGGCATAAAATGCCGCTGAAATTTAAATTCAGTGCTTAATGACTAATGCATTCGTTAAAAATGTTTAGTCAATGACATTTTTTTAATAATTATTATTAATTATTTTATATGCTTAATATTTTAATAACTTAATTTCTAAAAATAATTGTCAATTTTACTATTTATTATAAAATATTTCCTCTGAGTTACATTCCTAAACTTTAAAGTGATTAAGCTAGGGTTATAGAATCATAGAAATGTCAAAGCCGAGCAAACAGCCCCCAACTGTTTAATTATACGCTTATAACTTTAAAGTTTGTTGTAGTCATAAAATGTGTATATAATCTCTTTCCCTAAACCTTCAATCAGATTATGTAGTTCATTTATAATCTGCCGACTCTTTGATATAAAGTTATCTTCCAAATTTCGGTGAAATTGATGCCAAGTACGCCGACTATAATTCACATCAGGGAAACTTTAATATGAAACGTAAATTGACAGCAGTTCCTAACAACTTTGGCATTCTCTCGTGTATTTTAACATGGTATTATCCAATAACTCTTTGCCTTCCATTCGCACCATATTCATTTGACTTAACTCACCGAGTTAACCGTTTACCGATTTGCCTTCCAAGATATCAAAGCCCCTCCCCTTTTCCAATTTTCCGCTTGAATTGACCAATGAGCGATAGTCACGCATATCCCACTTGCGTTCATCTTGAGTAATTGCCAAATGTCTAGCCTCTGGCCCCTAACGCCATTTGCTTGTTTTAAATATTTGTACAATAAGCAACTTCCGAAATTTGTTCACGGTTATGGATCTCTGTCTAACGATAAAGTGAACGTAATATGGATATTTTAAGGCAGTTGATTGAATTTTGCAAGCTGTTATTACATTCGGAAAGTCAGGCTAAAGCTGATGTTTAAATCTGCGGAATTACACTATTAGGGAGCTAAATGACTTTAAAGGCTCTCTTAGAATCTCGTTTTTCTTATATTATCTTTCAATGAAAAACGCAATTTTAATATTATTGAATAAAGAATTTATTCAAGCAATAGAGCAATTTATATATTGTTTGGGAAAGTTAAATAAAATATCGTTAACAAAAATAAATAATGGTAATACTATTAGAAATATGAAATAACGCATGTAACATCACACATGGTTAAGAGGAAGATTTATTTAACACATCTTTAAATCTGGTTAGGATCCATGGTTAAGATACAGATTTATTAATGCATCATAAATTAAGTAAATCACACATGGTTTATCGATTTAATCAAGAATTAGATAAAAAACATTATTTAATAAAATTAAATAGTAAAATAATAAATTTCCTCTTACAATTTTTTTATTTGAAAAGAGAAGGAAAAACAGTACATACCAAATATTCGTTTCGAATAATAATAAAAAAATAAATAAATCTGATACCAAATAAGTACGAAGGTGATTTTACTGATATTAAAGATACAAGAAAATAATTTTAAAGATTTTTTTAAAATCTGTTTTAATATTTTTAAGCAGAATATTATAAATCAATATTCTATTTTTTTAATTAAAGTGAAAAAAATAGATTTAAATTTGATTAAACTAATAAAAAAATATAACCATAGATTTCATATATAATGGCTAATAATATTTTTATACAGTTAAATAAAAATATTATCACTAATAATAAATAATAGTTTTGTTAAAAGAAAAAAAATACCCACACCAACTTTCGCATAGATATACAATTGAATCAAGATGTAAATACAAAGAAATAAAATTTTATGAATACCAGTTCTTTGATGTTGTAAGAAATTACAATTCTTTTCATAATTTTTTTTTAATTAAAAGAATAAATTACAGGAATTATAGATTAAATTTATGATGAAATAATACGATTCCATGATTTATTTCTTACAAAATAATGATAAAATTATGAATGTGTTATCAACCACGATTTATTTCTCATAGAATTATAAGTAAAATAATAAAAGTAATACCAAGTAAGTACAAGTAATATCATCAATGCAATGTTCTATAAAAGCCCAAAGTCTGGATAATGCTAGGTTTCAATAGTAAAACCTAGGATTCACCAAAGTGGCTTGTTAACTCCTTGTTTTTACCACAAAGGCTTGATAAAAGTGGAATGATATTGGAAACATCATATTTTATTTTTATATTTTATAACCGTCGTTGAACAACGGCCCAATTTTTGGGTTTACAACTACTAATGTTCAACTCCGTAGCCTTGTAACTTTGAACCTAATCCAGAAGACCAGGAAACTCCTGGATCAAGCATTGGGAGAAACTTGCCTTCGGGGAGGACTTTTTGATGGAACTAACCCGTATTTGCGTTGCATGGAGAAGAAAACCACGGAAACCTTCCACGATTAACCTGACTGCAAGAGGACTCTAACCCATGATCCGTCTACCACTGAGGACATTTCACGTCAGCATTGTGGTCGGTATCAAGCTGGATGCGGAATTCGTGTCTACCAGCCATCGCCGGGAACGAACCCGGTTCACCTCATTGGGAGGTGAACACTCTATCCCCTGAGCCATCGCGACTCTGGAAACATCATATTGGAAAAATCTTATTATTACCGAAGTGGCTTAGAAAAACTCTTAAGTAGGTTTTAATATGATTGCACATCGGGATTTTATCATCAACATTTCTTAGGCCTTTGCGATAAAACCTAGGAGTTACCAAGCTACTTCAATAAAAGCTGGGTTATATAGGTAAAACCTAGGATTTATCAGACTTCGAATTTTTAACGTCACAGTAAAGATGCAAGTAAAATATTTTTATGTATATTTATTTATATATATTAGATAGATTTTTGTATATAAATATATTTTAGATATATTTTTATACATAGATTTTAGATAAATATTAGATATATTTTTACATTTTTAGATATATTTAGATATATATAAAAAAAATCATACATCAATATTTTCTGCTTTTTAAATCTAAATTGAAAAATAGAGATTGAAGTTAGAAAAAAAAATCATAAAGAAATTATAAAATTACTTAATTCTGTGTATATTTTAAAGAAATAATGCAATGAAATGCCAGCCATTTTCAGCCTCTCTTCTTAGAAGGAATATTCTCACAATATGTAAGGAAATAGGTTACATCCCTCCGTGAAAGTAGCTTCAAATCCCCAGTTGGAAATATTATGTACCCTTGTTCTTAATCTCTCGTTTCCATAGTTACAAATACTTAAGTACACCAATATTACTAGAGATGTGGTTAAAGTTACGTCATGACTTATACGAGAATAGAATACGATTATTGACTTTGATGTAAAAGAGGGTTATTGCAGCATTCGCCATATTTGGTTATGAGGGAAATTATTGTCCAATGTTGAAAGGTTTGATGTTTGTCCTTTTTATAGATATTATTAGGTGGTCCTGTGTTTTCTTATATGAAAGGGAAATTATTATATTTGTAATGAAATAATTTTCTGGATTTATTATTTACGTATGGCAATTGGAAAGGATTTTATAAATAAGTTACGCACCACCTGTGGATTGAGACAGGGCCTGTATATATTTATATTTTAGCGTTCAGTAGATTATGATTTATATTTATGTATCATATTTGGAAGCCAAACCAAATATATATAATATATATTGATAAAAAATGTTACTTAGTTTCTAACAACTGAGCCAAAATCAGTATTGAATTAGGAAGAAATTAATAAATATAAGTACTTCACTTTCTTTAAATTCAGCAAAACCAGTAAGGATTTCTATTTCAATGCTTATTAGATAAAAATGTTACTAAGTTTCTAAGAACTGAGCCAAAATCAGTATTGCATTTGGAAGAAATTATTAAATATAGGTACTTCACTTTCCTTAAATTCAGCAAAACTAGTAAGGATTTTTATTTCAGTTCTTATTAGATGATTGAGATAAATTGTATTCTTATTCCTTCATTTATCATTTATTATTTCTTGATGCATTTTTTTCCGGTTCTATACGATTTCACCGATTTTCTCAAGTAAACAACTCTTAACCAATATGCATAAGGTATTTCTAACAATATAATTTTACGTCTAGTGCTGGTATGTAAATAATGTAACTTAACATATTTTTATGGTATAGTAAAACTAGAAGTATAATCAAAATGTGATCTGAAACGAAGACTACTCTTTAATTTCCTACTCAGTGAGAAATTTTATTTAAAAAAAATACTATTAGAAATTTTCGAAAATCTTAAATTAAATTCACAATTAATGTATCTTTCCGTCTCCTGTAATCATGGAGAATTTCATTTAAATATTAGATTAAATAAATCGAATGTCGAGTTTTTACTGAAAATCGAAATATTCCCGGAAGAAAACATTTTTTAACTGATTTTCTTACTATACAGGGTATCAAATAATTGCATTTATTTGTAAACATATATTAATTTAATGTACCCTACAGTTACCTAATGTACAGTTACAGCAAAATATAATAGTTTCCATTAAAATCAATAAAGTCGTGATCATATATGGCAGTACTTTTACTTTCGTTACTTGTACCGCCGGTACAAGTAAAAAGTACGTACATTTACTTGTACTTCGTTACTTTTTAAATTTAGTATTTTTACTTGTACTTTCGTTACTTTTTTAGGGAAAAAGTGCAAATATTTGTAACGGAAATATCGAATGAAATCGTTACTTTTTTCTAAAACTCGGTAAGCTTTCTAAAAGAAAAAAAATTTAATTAAAAAAAATGCTTATGTTTTTTCAATTGCATCTTGTACCTTGCATTTTAATTGCACCTTGCATCAAATTTAATTGGTTGGAAGAAAAAGCTAGGGAGGAGGCTACAAAAAAAATTGGAAAGAATTGTCCAAGCTGAACACCCTGCTATAACTAATAACGTAACAGAAAAAAAAACAGGGATTTTAAATTTTCTAAAGCTGAAAACATCATGCCAATCACCAGCGACAGAAGAATTTATGGCATACATGAGCTCAAATGTCAAAACGGAAAGCATATCAATTTTGAATCGATATCCAATCGTAAAAAAATTATATGTGAAATATAAGTACCTTCTAGTGCTCCCGTGGAGCGCTTATTGAGCGTGGCGAAGCACATTATGAGAAATTCTCGCAGCAGACGCAGTGACACCACTTTCGAAATGCAATTATTTTGCAAAATGAATAAAAATATTAATTAGCAAGTTATTTTCATTCATTTTCGAGTTTTATGCATTTATTTAATACATTTTAAATAAAAATGTTGGATTTTGTTATTACGTTTCTCAACTTTCTTTTTGAACTCACTAATAATAAATTTTTGCCTTAATAAATTTTTTACTAAATACATTTTTACCTAGTACACTTTTTACTAAAATTATGTTTATGCCCGACCTTGTCAAACAACGCCCAGTCAAATCTCTAAGAACTTCAGAACTATTTGTGCTATTGAAAACTATTATAATTACTATTTTAACTCTTGAAAACTCGAAGGTATTAATTTAGCCGAGGATACTAAAATTCGCTTAAAAATTTTAATTATTGCATTAGGCAGAAATGTTCGGAAAATGGTTTTCTCGCATGACTTCAGCAATAGCCATTGATACAAATAAAACTGCAGACTGTTCTGTTTCAACTTATATTGCACATTCAATTATTTTTTACTAGCTCAAAGATCACAAAGCTATCTGAAACCCATGTTTGTTTTGTTTATGTTTTTGAAAAGCGTTTCTATAGAGTAAAACAATTTTAAATCAATGGTAATTTAAATAAATAAAAATAAACTAAAAATTAAAATCAGTAGAAAAAATTTCTTTTTCGTGCAAATCCAAAAAAAATTTGTTATTAAAATTATATTTGATTTTAAAATAATATTATACGATTATATTACAGAATTATATTATAATATTCTTCCGAATTTAAAAATAAATTAATGTCCATAACTTTCAAAATTAAAAGTAATTAAATAAATAACAACAATTTTGCAAAAACATTAAAGAACGTAAGAATATAATTCAATAAAATTTTAGGTTACTTTGAATTTTCGATTTCCTAGAAATGTACTTTTAAATCGTTACTTTTTTTGGTTAGTACTTGTACTTTTACTTGTACTTTTTACTCGCTACTTTTTAAAATACGAACTTTTTACTTTTTACTCGGTATTTTTCTTAAAAATACTTGTACTTTTACTCGTTACTTTTTGAAAGTAACGTTGCCATATATGGTCGTGATACATCGTAAATTGCGAAATGATTAAAGTATTCGCTATACTTGGTTTGATTTTCAAAATTTTATACGTATTTGATGATATTAGATCGCAAATACTAAAAAAAATCTGCAAATATTTGAAAATTCAGAAATGTCTAAGTCTATTTGTTGTATTAGACATCACTCTAATTGCATTTAAATTATGTATATATTTATAAAAAATTAACAGGATTTTTAAATGTTTCATTTAAATTTTCTATTATTTAATGTTCTTAGGATCTTCCTATATCGCAGCTATTAATTGCTATCGAACCTATTTGCTTACGAAAAATATTTCTGATCGGTTTCAGTAAAGATTAAAAATTAAAACTTAAAAACCCAAACAGAGCAGTTTCTCCAAGTTTAATTATGCAATACGTTTTAACAATCTTGTCGAAATGTTTCTACAACAACTACCCAAATCTATCCAACAATTCAGCATTTAATAATTCAGTCCAATATAATTTACTCTTCATAGTATCTAAAATATCAGTCAACACCAAGTCCATTTCAAAATGAGCCTTTGAAATAAGTACATGAAAGTAGCATTAAAGCTAACAAGAACTCCTTTGCAATCGGTTATTATAATATTTGTTAATTTGAATTCTCAAATTTGCAAAATATACCTAAAAAACTAAAATAAAACAATCTCTGAAGTTACACAAAATTTTTTGACAGAACAATTTGTACAAACTTCAAGTATGCAATATGTCCTAACAATGCTGCTGAAGTTCTCATCAAACAACTACCCCCAATCCATCCAACACTCCAGTATTTAATAGTCCCGCCCCTTCTACTTATAGTCCGTTTCCAAATGAGCCTTCACCATTCGATGAAAGGATTAAACCCGACAAAATCATCATCGAAATCGATTGCTTATTATCTTTCGTACACGCCAGGATGAACAAAGAATCCACAAAATTTCTAACTGGCAATCAGAGGGGACTGACTTCGGTTTACGTGACATCATTATCTTCCAGAAGAAAATCGATGCCACTATCGATATAAAATCAAGAATTCAGCTCTCTAAATATTTGATCGTCAGATGTATCGTATTTCATAATCACCAATGTCGATATTTAGTTTCAGAGATTTTTCTGCCGTCCTTTGTTGATGTTGAAAAGAATCGATGGCAAGGTGTCGCCAACTTGGCATATCACGTCACTTGTTTTGATGAAATTCAATCTGAGATAATTACATGCGACTACAAGGGTGGGGAAGTGATGATATGAAGGTTGTGTGAGGCACGTGCATTTGGAAAAGGACATAGTTCACGTAGCACTAATTTGATCATCCAATACTTGATTGGTGTGTTTTTTGCCCTGTTTTCGGTTGAAAATGATTTAGAAGCTAAAGCGTGCGCCAAATGACTAATTGGCAACAAAAATAAGGATAGAAGGATCATTTGCTTTTGAACATTTTTTTAGTAATTTTAGTGGTTTCAATTTTATATGGTATACAAAAGATAGAAGATGATAAACACAAAAGTAAACAACATGTTCGAAGAGAGAATCATCTCCTGTTTTTAGAAATTTTTAAAAAAATCAAAGAAATGCATTTCTATTCTAAAGATTTAAAACCTCAGAGAATCTACCTATATTTTTTCCTTTCTCTATTACAGTAGAATTTGCTAAGAAAATCGTTCTTTTTATTGCATTAAGTTCGTAACATCGTTGGAGTTTACTACAACATTTTTATTTCCAGTATTTAAATGTTACATTATCTGACTGTCGGGATTATATTTTCTCTACGTGGGTGCCATCAGTGGTGCATTCAACTCCATGGTAGGTGAAGACATTTAGGGGGCATTTGGATGATATTGAATATTCAAAGAGTTACCTGGTTGAAAAATTCATTTGCTTCAGAATTAATAGTCAACATGTTTCAAGTTCTTCAGAAACAGGCGCTCAATTTCAAGACTTTCCAGACGTGAATGCAAAGAAACGAAAATAATTTGAAATACAAAACGTAAAGTTTCCAATGAAAAACGGAAATGTAGTTAACAAGGGAATCAGCATTCAAATAAATAAAGCAAGATTCCAGGACATCAAGATAAGCTGATGTAACTGGGGGGAAAATAATTTTAGTATTGTCTAAATTGAATTTAATATTCAAAGAGTGTTAGAGATTTCTGAAGATCGTTAACAAGTTAATAAGGAATTAATATTGAGTACACATTAAAATTCATATTTCTTTGGTATGGTATCAATGAGTTATTTACATTTTCATCTCAGCACATAATATATGCTATTAAAGGAGTTATATATTTAACCCTTTACTTACGGTGCTTAGTGTGATAAAGTCCGTAATTCTGGTCCACCTGTTATACTAGCCGTAAGCAAAAGATTAAAACTGTTTTTCATAAAAAATGTATGACTTTAAAATATTATTACACTCACTTCAGGATTTTAACGATGAAGACACTAGAAAATGCTGAGATATTTCTTTTAAATAAATAATTTAAAAAAAGTCACCATTTTATTATTTCGAGTTTTTTAAATAATATAAATTTTTGCTCTTTCCTCTGATGTTTAACGCGTTTTATATCTAAGTTTAGAATAAATTTTAAAACTAATTTATTTAAGTTTGTTTTCGTTTATTTAACAAATTATAAAGACAGTAATATAAGTTCTTTTTCGGATTTCCTACACTGTAGAAAATGTTAGTGAATCACAACGCCAAAAACGGCGGCAACAACTTAACCTAAAAGTGGTATAGAGAATTATCATATGTAACTCTTGGATATTGTGTTTCAATACACCAATGCTTTTTTTAAATTTTTATAGTATTTTGGGGCCCGGAAAGTAATGTCGCTTCGGGCATTTGATATTTGTTATCAAGATTTTATTTTTAATCAATAATGTATCCACCCTCGTTAGCAACAACCTTTCAATGCCGGAGCCAAAACACAAATCGAAATGGATCGAAAAAATAAATTGTTTTTTAATACTAACGAATATTTAATGCGCCGACACGACATTACTTTCCGGTTCCCCTAATACTTTGTGTAAAGTAGCCACCCCCAGTTTGTTATTCAATAACAATAAAATTTATAATTACAGTAAGAGAAAATACACATAAGAGTTGGTAAAGGTATTTTTACAATGCAATATGAAGTAAGAATCATTAATTTTCAGATTTATAGTATAGCTAATACAGTCTCACTCAGTATATATATATATATATATATATATATATATATATATATATATATATATATATATATATATATATATATATATATATATATGTATGTTACCCGGAATGACTGAAGCCAAGAGAATGTCGACTTTCACGGGTGAATGTGAAGAATCACATAGTCGCTTTGGTGAATGTTCGAAATGTATGTTATATCCGATTTAATATTATAAAAATCCGATTTCATTCATTGATATTATTATATTTATTCGATAGTTTAATATCTGCTGAGGATTGATTAGGAGAAACATCAAAGCTCAGAGTTCCGGTTAAATGCACACTGAGCAGTGGCACTTGACATTAAGAAATATTTGTGTAGAGCATACCAGGCAAATTTATACCAGGCAGTGGCACTGAACCTTAAACAAACATTAATGTAGGACTTACCATTCAAATGCATACCGGACAGTGTCACTGAAACTCATAAAAATACTGATTTACAGCATACAAGGCAGTGGCAATCATCTAGACCTAGTATATATTTAAAACATTTACCAAATCGATTATGTGATTGTCAACATTGGAATTCAAAAACCATCAATTTCAGTCACTCACAGTAATATATATATATATATATATATATATATATATATATATATATATATATATATATATATATATATATATATATATATATATATATATATATATATATATATATATATATAACATAAAAAGCTTCTGTTAATCTTTTTATGTTATCCTAATTAATTATTCTAATCGAAATACTTTCTCACACTTTTAAAAGCCACATCCTGTTCTTAAATCTATTTTTGGTGCAAGTATGCATTTAATTTAAAGCAGGACATTTTTCCCTTTGCTCTGTGTGGGAAATGCTCGATCTATTTTCATAAACCAATAGCAACTACTAAGAGTTCCCTCTTTCCCTAAATTAAGACATTTTGCGGATTTACTTTGCAAGATTTTCCCTAATATATAACCAAGGAGCGCAACTTTTCATGTGCACTTTTACACTCTCATGACTGCTCTGTCCTAATAATTGATAAATAGCTTTTGTACCCTCCTTCCCGACCAAAGACCTGTTTTAATCCTCTTCCACTCGGCATCGACGTTATATATATATATATATATATATATATATATATATATATATATATATATATATATATATATATATATATATATATATATATATATATATATATATATATATATATATATATATATATATATATATATATATATATATATATACAGTTTTTCATTTTTGTATATAATTTTTTTTTTAAATTTTTAAAAGAAGGTTTCGACATATCCGCATGACTCTTAAAAGCTTAGAGAAAGACGACTTTAATCGTAACGCCTTTATAATTAAAAGTCTATGATAAAAAGACCTGTTAAACATATTTATTATATTTGATGAATTTCATTTCAATTTTAAAACGAAATAATATAGTGTAAAACCAACAACTTTGAGAACAACCCTTATAACGCTAGTACTGTACAAAACAAAGGCAAAATTTAATTTCTGTTTCTATCCAAAATAAAATTTATTTATTTCATCAAAAAGAAAATAAACTTTCTAAAAAGACTTTCTGTACTTCAAAATTTACTTTCCATTCGCTTAAAATATTCATTAAGTATGTGTTTATTAATTTTATGATTATGTGTTTGTCTACATTTTTACTCTTTTCATTTTAGCTTATATAAAATATTGGAATCATTTTTATGCTTCATAATTTTCTTTGACGAAATTTAGTTTTAAGTTTTAAACTTATGCGCTGATAAAATTTTGATCCTATTATTTTATGCAGATCCAATTTATTTTGTGAAAGGCGATTTTCTTCTTACGTGAATTAAATTGAGAGTTTATAAAATTGGTTCTTTTGAATTAAAAATGACATAAATGATGTAAAGAAGCATTAAATATAAATATATATAAATATAATAGTTTTTTTTGTTCATTATTATTGTTATACTTTATTCGTATTCCCTTTTGGAATTCCTAATGTTCGATTTAATTTTTAAAATACCTTTTTTTAAAGTTTTTAAAAATATTTTACATTTGTTTCAAACATTATTTTTAAATTGGTTTAAATTATTCATTTTGATTTTTTTTTAAAAATCAATGTTACCATTTTTTGCATATATGGCATTTTTTTGTAAATAAAGCTCTTTTATTATTAATAGAAAAGTTTGGTGTGAGTTTTTTTATTAATTATTCTATCGTATACTATAATGACAATTTATTCGCGAATTTCGTAACACTTCTCATTTCTAAGTTTTCGAATATTTTAATTAAAAGAAATATGAAGCATAAAAAGAAACTTAAAATTGGTGGAAATTTTAAAAATATGTTTAATAAGTTCATTTCATTTCCTTTTTTTAGGAAAAGGTATAAAATTAATTCCGTTTCTAAAGTAAAAAGAAAATTATATTTATTTAGTTGAAACTAGATATCTAGAACATTTTTTCTGCATTTCTGCATTTTTAAATTTTTATTTATTTATTTGTCATTGATATTCAAATTGCATTTGGCAAATGCGAATTTACAAAATAATTATTTTACACCTGCGGAGTATGTTAGCTATTATGTTATTCCCCGAAATTCTAATTATCTAAAATTATGCTATTTCCTAAAACTCTATCAATTTGATGAAATAGAAAAGCCTCAAATTTCTAAAGAATTTTTATTAATTCTTTAGAAACAGTTTTCTTGGTTTCAAAAGATATACATTTCGATTTTTCAATTATTTTATTTCAAAAAATGCTTAAGGTATTGAACAAAACAAAGATATTTTTAATTTCATTACCAAATTAAAATTGTATATCTAACTGTATAATAATACTTCATTGTTACTCATTATTTTAAATTTCGATACATGTTGTTGACAGAAAACGTTATCTTATAGACTAGAACGAGTAGAGATCGAAACGTTATATTAAACGATAAAGAAAAGCGGAATCATTTAAATTTTATTCTTATCCTACTCTGGGAAAAAAGACATGTCACAACTACCAGAATATGGTAACATTTACCGTGTTTCTGGCTGTTTCGGAACACCAAAATGGTTAATATTTTTCACCGAAAGATTTTGGTAAAATTAGCAATAAAATACGTTTTTATAATCTGTGTTTAAATTTGGTAAATGAGGTAAAATTTGATAAATTTATCATGATACGTTAGAGCATGATACAAAAACTGTTTATATGGTTAAATTTGTTTTTCTGTTGCGTATTCTTTGCTGATTGTGTGGTAATAAGAACTATAATTTTCAAAAACCAGAATTTCCGGTACATCTTTACTATAAGAACAGAAGAATAACCAAATAATGTATGATTTAAGTACCTAAGTTTTTACCAAATTTATGGTCATTTTACCAGAAATGCCATAATCATACAGTACAGTAATTTTATCAAAAAATTTTTCTCCGCTATCCCGTAATTTACCGCTGCTGAACGTTTCTGCAAGGAATCTTTCTTTAAATGTGCCAATGAAGAAAGAATTTTTTGTTCATCAGATTAAAAGAATTCTTTTTATGTAATATTTAGTTATATTTAACAGAACTAAATGGAACTAAACAGAACTTTCATTAGGTTATATTTACCTACTTAAGCTATATTTATTTTTGATCTAGGCTAGAGATGACCAGTGTTAAGGGATACCACTTTTTGAGAGAGAAAAAATGTGCCTGTCCAACATACCATCAAGCTTTTCCAATGTACAAAAATATAATAGAAAAAAGATGTTATTTATCAGAAGATTATCAGATTTTCATTGCAAATAAAAGATAACATAATTTTCATGCAACTGCAGTTGTAAAAATTAAAAATAATAATTTAAATAAAGTAAAAGTGTCAACTCTTATTTTTTTGTTAATAAACAAATTTGAAAGTTCAGTAAGTTTGATTACATATAAAATAAAAAAGAATAACCTGAAATATTATATTTTATTTAGTTTTAAATTGTCAGTTCTTAACGTGTTCTTAATTTTAAACTTGAAGTTTTTTTTTTAAAGTCTGATATTTTACAGCAGTTAGCTCTTAAAACTGCTAACATAATAAGATGTTTTATTTTTATATCAATAAATTTTGAACTATATTCGGATTTTACATTTTCATAGAATAAAAAATCAATTCAAACCATTGGGTTTGATTAATTACCATACTCGTGATGTCTTATCACGTCATCTTAGTGCTATCAGTGCAATGAGCAGGATAATGATTCTGCGTTGTTGTATACAATAAAATATGAGTTAAAGTTTTGCGGATTTTAGCGAACTTGTTAAAGACAGCATTAAATTTTTTCCTCCAATTTGTTATTTTTAACACTTTTCATGACATTTCCAAAACTTGCTTTAAACCATGAATTAGTCACCCAAGATCTTGGCTTATAAAAATCCAAAAAGGACAGTTATTAATCGCAAAGTTTTGCAATTGATGTAATTTTCTTACATAACTTCTATAAACAATTCATTGAATTTTCATATATAATATATTAGAAATTTGCTGCATATACAGAACGCTATATTTAAAGCCAGATTGTTTACACCCACATACAGTCCGGTTTATTCGGCGGACGTTAAAAAGAATTGCTACACAAGTTATATGGGCAACGAAGAAAATATTCAATAAGAAAAAAATATTTTGGATATTGACTTCCATGTGAAATAATGGAGCGCACATTTGCTCTCCATTAGCACTCCATCCACATTTGCGCACAGAGTGCAGAAAAACACATTTTGGAGTGGCGAACCTTTATTGAATCCTGTGTTTATTGTGCATTTCATTTTTGTTAAGCACATGTTTAGCAATAGCGACTTCGTTGTCTATAGTACCATAGTTACGCTACTATAGATTGAGTTAGTTACGCAGCTGCAGTACATTAGTAATTTTGAGATCCAATTGGCAGAATTCAAGTGAACCAATCTCACCAGAAGTTCTAGTTCTTCCTTCCGAAATGGAAAGGTAGAAAGAAATAATTCTTAGAACATCGACAAACATGGAAAATTCACTTCATGCGATTTACATTAACTTTCTAAATCATCTATCTCTTTCCCAAAAGACGGCTTTCAACTACTTCAAATAGCAAAAATCTTTTCTCGTACATTAAAATCATCATCGATTGTACGAAAATTGAACTTAATCTTTTAAAGCAGATATCATTTCCTCTTTGTCCATATAAAATATATGCTAAGTTTTAACGACATCTGTTAACTAGAAGAGATTCTATGTGGGTTTAAATAGGGTAACTTGAATAATAACCCCATGTACTATACTCCGTTGCAAGTTAAAAAAAATAACATTGCCGTATAAGGTCTAATCATCCGCCTATAGTTCCATTTTATTTAGTTATCAAATAATATAAATATCCTTTCAAAACATTATAAAAGCTATTAAGTTAAACATGTCTGACGGAAATTGAATTCCGATATATATATATATATATATATATATCATAAACGATATATATCATGGAATTATTTAAAAAAGGTTACAGTTTCGCAGTCTTTCTGGAATCCTAGACTTAGCAGCATATTTCGATAAAAAAAGGAGAACATTCATTCTTGAAAAAAAGCAACTAAATGACGTTGCTAGGGAATTGGATTTAATTGGACAGCTGAAAATTGTGCGTTTTTTGTTGACATGCCTACAACAAATCAAATGCGAGATAAAGAATTTTTAAATTTTTTCGCTGCCGAAGAAAATCGTCTGCAAAAAACAATATTGTTATAATTATTATTTCATCAGTTTCTGTAAATGAGAACAGAAAGATGTATAATTGTTTTTGAAGTTATTTTTATTATTTCTAATTACTTGTTAATTGATTATTATTGTTATAAACTATCATGTGTTCAACATCGTTTACAATTTTTCGTTTTAAATTTGGCTTTCTCCATAGGGATAAAAGATTTATTCCTAACTTGCAACGGAGTATAGACATCAAGTCAAAAAAGCATACACGAAATAATTTCGAGTGTAATTGGGCTCCTTTACTACTACCAAGTTCCATACATTCATTTTTCTCCTTTGTTTATTCTATTTCCTTATTTAAAATTCTTTTTATGAAGAACCAGAGCTAGTTTAAAGTTTTTATAGAGTTGCGACTTCGAAGTGTACGTGGCAAATCTGTAACTTAGATAAACTGTCACAATATGCAGGTTAAGCCACCTAAGCAAATTGTCTCTTATAGGCTGCCTTTACTATCGAGACCAGATGATACCCGACAAACTGAACTCGGCTGAGTTTCAACTTCTTACCAAGAAAAAAACTGAAACCCGGTTGTTAACTGATGTAAAAAAAATGAAATCTAAGTAAGTTAATACTGATGAATGTGCGATGATTACAAAAGGATTTTAATTAGTATAAATATTGAAAAAAAGGCTCCACACGTTTTTTTAAGTGATTACTTGCAGGTTGGCAAAAATTGAAATTGATTTAAAACGTCACCAATAAGAGCGCAAGGGGCAATTTTAAAATATAAGTGTGGGCTCTAAGTTGTTTTGTTATTGATAGATTTGAATCGCATAAACTTTATAGCGATGGAAATATATTTTGAGTTATTTGCACTTTTCTTTTAGTACTTAAAACGTTTGGTGTCATGCTTACAACTTATGGCTAGATTCAGAACAAATAGATTCAAGAGTTATTGTAAAATATTTTCAACTCTAAGCATTCAATTTAAGATTAGTGTATTTGAAAATACATATTTGTTTTATTTCAAAGCACTTCAACATTTTACAATTTCCCCGCAACTGGAGACAAATATTCCACTTCAAAAATTACCCGCCATTATTCTATGCTTCATTTTATCCTTTAGCAAACACAGGTCGCGTAAGATCGTGGTCTTTAATTTAAAACCATGATTGCCTTAAGGCGGCCTTTATTTACCACCCTTTTCTGACAAGGAACAAACTCTTCAAGAAAATGAATTTTCCAGAAACTGTCTACATGCTGTTTCTCTTTGGATACAGAACATCTGTTGGAGACATTCTTAGATATTTTCTTAGTCTTTTTCCCCTTCCTCCCGGAGAGAGTATGTGCAAAGGCATCTTAATATAATCACCGAGGAAATTAACAACTCTGCCGTAAAATAAATTATTTGGAAAAGGCAAGGTGTCCTGATCAATTTTCGTTGTTTGTTCCAAAAGCCTAAGACCGTTTGGCTAGATTATTTTGGGGATGAAACGATATTTAACGTAAGTAGTTGCTGTGAAGATTGTGTTTAAGTTGTTCCAAGATAAACGCGCTGCGTAATCGTCACCGAAGTTGGATTTACGTTAATGAATATCTTCAGATTTAGTGATTCTCTAAGAGTAAAAGTTGATTTATGTGCAGCGGAAAAAAGACTTGGGGCATAAGTTAGACTTAAGGTGAAGGTAATGTTTGTGGATGAACTTTTTAAATTATTTTAAGTTTTAAAAGTTGTTGAAACTTAGTTTTAAAGCTTAAAAAACTAATGAAAAAAAAATTCGAGAATATAATAGTTAACTCTAGGGTAAGAGATTAACGAGAAGGTGATATTTTACTTCATAGTAATTGAAAATTGTATAATTTTAGGGAAGAAGTAGTTCCTGTAAAATCGCGCCAAGTTAAGCGTGCTGAGTACACTGAAAAAAATTAAAATTGAACTTTCACGAAACTTTCTTTGTTTTGACGAAATCGTTTTCTGGTATATGTTTCAAGCGAATTTTTTGTCATAATGACGAAATAATTGTATTTTGTAACCCTCGTTGAACAGCAGACTCCACAAAACAGCAAATGTTCAACTCCATAGCCTTGTAATTTTGGACCCAAACCAGAAGACAAGGGAATTCCTGGATCAAGGCTTTGGAGAATTTTTGATGGAACTAACCCATATTTGCTTTACAGGATTTTAATGGAGAGGGACACCATGAAAACTTCCCTCGGGTAACCTAACAGCAACTCTAGTCACTGATCCGTCTACCCTTGGAGTCGTCACCACTTCCACTGTGATGTGGTGATATTTTACGTCAGCACTGTGGTCAGTGCGAGCCGGGTGTGGAATTCGTATCGAACAGCCATTGCTGGGATTCAAACCCGGTTCACCTCATTGGATGGTGAACTCTCTAAAATTAAATAAATATTTCGTATTGTATTTAACACCTCTAGTAATCAATTAATCACGGTCAACCATACAACCAGCTTTGGCAAAGCAAAATATGTCAATATTGATGCAATATTGGAAAGCACTCTTTTTTGCTGATATAACCGTGTGAGCTGATGAAAAGATTATATCTTTTATTTTGAAAGATTATATCTTTTATTTTGAAAGATTATATCTTTTATTTTGATTTATTAAAAAAAAAATTCTTTTTTTCCGGTTTTTTGTTATTTTTATCATTAGTTTTCTTTTTTTCCCCTTTTTTCATTGTTCTGTAATTTTTCACATGTTTTCTCTACATTTTAAAATTATATATAAATACTTCCTGGTGCTGTGAAACACCTAGAAAGTCCTTTTACACTACTTGGTGTAAAGTAGCTACTGCCGACCACCATGTTTCTTATTTAGTAACCATATCAATATATTTTTAATTACTAGACAAAGTAAAATAACAATCAATAATTTCGTTTGTATACTTAAAGTAGTTCTTAAACTGTGGTTTTAAATACAACATACACGTAGCAAAGAGAATATTTAGACTAATTCAAACCAGGCTTCGTGTATGTTTGATTTTAAAACGCATTATATTTTATTTTAATTTTATTTTTATCTAAAACAATATAGATTGTATGAAACTGACGAAGTAAAAAGCATTTTGCGAAACTAAAACATATCTAATAAAACAAATAAAATAAGTAAAATTCTAATTTAAGTTGTAATAAATTACAACACAAAGAAGGCGATTTTCTCTTTCATTATTTTGTAAAAAGGTTTTGCAAAAGCCTGTCTTTGGGGAGCATTACTAATAAGTAGTTTTTAAAACACAAATAATGATCACATTTTCCATATTAAACTTTTATTCTATTCTTCCGTTATTTCATTTTCTTGAGTCTAAGACATCCTTAACTATATTTCTTTTGAGTTAAACTACTACTCTTTTTTTTATACAAAAAAGCAATAATTACCTTTTTGATGCAGTGCATTTACAAAATTAAGACTAAAAAACTATCCAATGAATGTGTTTTAGGAAATATTCCCAGGTTGAATAGCTCCAAAATATTCCTTTTTCTCAAAATAATGTTGAAATTGCTCATAAAAGGAGAAAGTAGGACGGTCATGTTCCAAAACAATCGCAAACACAAGCTAATAAAAACGAAATAGAAGTTAATCGAAATTGTAATAAATAACCATCCAAAAAAAACGACGTTTTCATCTTCTTTTTGAGCATTTTGAAATTGGATTCTGCAAAACCAATTCCTTTGGGTATATTACTGTTAAGACTAGCTGTTTTTATTTTTAAAACTGCAAAACCAAACATGGAATAGCTAATTGAGGAAACAATATGCGATCGAAGGAAAATAAGCGTGTTTTTGAAACTTGGAATTTGCACTAATTAAATAATTTGTTTTTCCTTTAGAGAGTTGCACTCTCCGTAAAGTTTGCGGAGAGAAAAGAAAAAAAAAAACAATATCTTATGACGTCAAATGATGTTAAAAAAATCGATATGCAAATTACTCTCGTTTTTTTTTCCTCAAAAAGAATTTGCTTTTCAAAGAATTGTTCTAATGAATAAACAATGGAGACCCATAAATATTCATACTTAAAAGATGTTTGTTTTTGGCGTTAAATAGTGTTATCAGTGGAAATATCTAGAAAAAGAAGTGAGCTAATAGCATAATAAACAAAATGTTAACGATTGGTTTAATGTCAACAGTTGAGTAACTCATTTGAGAAAATTGAGTAGTATTCTTTTCTGTCTTTAATATTGAAGAAAATGTTAATTTGAAATAGCATCAAAATCAGTATAGTAAGTCTCTCAGTCTTTGTTGTTGGCCTCCCAATCGGTATAGTTGGCCTCTTAATAGGTATACTTGGCCTCCTAGTTGGTATAGTTGGCCTCTTAGTCGGTGTAGTTCGCCTCCCCAGTCGGTATATCAATCTCATTGGTATAGTTGGAAAAATGTGGGCAGGAGGTATGTCGTGGCGTGGCAGGTGCCGTGGCTTGGGCAGGAGGTATGTCTGTAGTAAAGTGTCTGCAGTGTAGTAAAGTAGGTATGTATGATATGATTTCTCTCTTTTTGATTAATTTTTCTTAGTAGTCTAGAATTCGCTGCGTATTTTCCCCAGTGATTTCAGAGAACGGAAAAGCTATTTTCTATTGTGCTGTTTGGAAGCGTGGTGTTGAGACTCTTTCATTGCTAACACCATCTAATACTATACTTCAATCCATATTCCCATAGCATAACACGTGAACGTGGCAGAAGTATCTACAGATCATCGTTGAAGATTAATCTTAGTTCATGAGCTGTAACTCACCAGTGTTAAACATTAAATCGATCCTGAGTAGTGGACTTCCCTTGGTTTTTATAACACCGATATGTAAACAAACTTTTACCTTTCAATATATTTACGGATATGCAGTTCAACAACACACACGTGATATAACAGTTATAATGAGAATATTGATTAGAAAATGAATTATGGTATTTATGATTAAATAAACATTTTAAAAATATTTTAGATTTAAGAAATGCTAAACATATTCGTTCTTTGGGATTAATATCATATGACGTCATCGCACTTTATTGGTAGTACACGTCTCGCATTGTCTTCTAAGTATGGTTTTAGAAAGGAATATCTCGTCTCCTTTTGATTTTTACTTTGCACATACCCATTTTTTTTTCAAATAAAAAAAGATGGAAAAGAATATCAGCAAATGCACCAGACCTATATCTTCTTTATAGTGACTTCCTGATCAGACTACATTATCTGATATAGAAGGGAACAGGAAACGTAGGCTTCAATAAGAAATCTTCACTATTTTTTTTCCTTTTTCCCCCAAAGAAATTGTGGTCACGTTCAACGGACCAAACATTTCGAACCTCGTTCGTTGATTCCGTTTTATGGAAATAGAATGGGAAAAGCGTGCCCAGTCTCAGGATTTTAGAGTTTCGAATTGATGCAGAGCTATGATTTCTATTCCTGTTCAACCGGGCGTGTTCGAAAAGAAATCTCCCTTTCAGCCAAGAAAGTGGCGCAGATGGAGATTGGCGATGAAAGAAATGGGATTCCGGTACTTGATGAAGTTATGGTTATCTCTGCTGCTCGAGCTCTATAAAACAGCTTTCTTTGAATTCTTTGTTGCCTGCAGAGATTGGCAGCTTTTGTTGGTTTTCATTATTTGCTGATTTTACTCATATTTTTCAGGTCACACATAGATTGTTATCAAAGGAGGAGAATCTTTTCTTGTGAATGAGTTGGTATATTTTTCTCTGACTCAAAAAAAGGTAAAAGCCTTTTCTTGCAACCCTTATTAAAAATTTTTTTTACATTTCTGAAATGTTCCAAACATTTATAACATGAAATTATCGTGGCTCCCTCTATTTATGTGTAAGCAAACTATTATATTAGAATGCATAGACTAGAAAACAATTCCATATGTAACATAATTATTGAAGTTTGAAATTATGTTTTGATTTATTCAGTTTAAGCTTTTCTTAAAATTTAATTTTAGAAATAAATTGATGCTGCCTACAAGAAGAAATTGCATGTATAATGAAGTGCAAAAATGAAATTCCATTATACACGTTAATTCCATTAAACACGATATTCCATTAAAAAAATTTCATATAAAACATAATTATTAAAACTTGAAATTATGTTTTGATTTACTAAGTTTAAGCTACATCAAAACTAAATTTATACATCGATTTCCTTATGTAACTTTTCGATTTTCTTGAAATTTGATTCCTGAAATGAATAGATGCTGCCTTCAAGAATAAATTGCATGCATAATGAAGTGTAAAAACGAGATTCCATTAAACACGTTCATTTGAATTCCTTGTTGCCCGTAGAGATAAGCAGTTTCTGTTGATTGTTGTCATTATTTGCTGACTCATCTCATATTTTTCTAGCAAAACACGTTGTTTTTAAACAAAGAAGAATAATCTTAACTCGCAAAGGATTGAAATACTTTTTTTCGGATTAAAACACCAAGATGTTTTACATCATTATTATTTGCTATCTTTATTAAAACCTTTCATTTATATTTCGGAAATGTTTTTAACTTAATGCTAATGAGAGTTAGGAGTGCTTTTGGGATATGAAACATGTTAGAAACTTAAATGAAAGGTTAATGTAATGTAAATGTTTTACATCCTAAAGATGTTTTGAATGCTTATAAGGAAAAAAAAAACTATATATACCAGTGTTTTGGTGAAAATATTTTAATATTTTATAAAGCTAAGTATAGAATTGAATTAATATTTTATAAAGCTAAGTATAGAATTGAATTAATATTTTACAAAGCTAGTTTAAAATTTTGTTTAGCTTTACCAAGTTACAATTAAATCAAAACACAATTTTTGCACCAAAAGTCAGTTCATACGAGCATTGTTTCTATTGCCTTGAAATCTGGTATATATAGACATAATTTTCACAGAAAAAAGAATTTGGCAAAACTCTTGTACTGAACGATAAATACATTTCTGGTAGAAAAAAATATATTTCTGGTTAATAAAACCAAAATACAAGGTACTTAAAACTTTCATATTGAAAGGGCTAGAAGAAAATTCTGGTGTTCAAAATTATAGTTTTTATTACCGCATATGTAGTTAAAAATGCAAAACTGAAAAGTTAATTTAAACGATAAAACGGGCTTTTATACCATGCTCTAAAGTATCCAGATAAAACTGAATTTTACCACATTTGCCAAATTTTAACACGAATTATAAGACAAAAGTTTATTGGGAATTTTACAAAAATCATTGATTAAGTGCTTCGGTTAAAATTAAAAAAGTTTTTCTGGTTTTTCCATAGAGCCAGAAGCACAGTAAATTTTACCACATTCTAATTTTTACCATACCTTTACATAAGTTTATTACACTTGGGTAATTTTTTTTCAATATTTATCATAAAAATTTCCTTTTTACTCGCTATTTGGAAATATGAAAACTACCACATTTGCAACCAGATTAAAATATTTACAGAATCAAAAGCCACATACCGATAACCATATAGAAACTTAAAAAATAACAAAAAGGGAGGGTAAAGTCTTTTTTTTTTTATAATTCAACGCCTTAACTGGGTGAGCAATTACAATTAAAAACATTGTTAAAAATAAATTTATATCTTTAAAACAACAAGAATTTTCTTTTAAATTAATTTTTTTTTCTTCAGAAGGTTCTTGTTTTGTAGTATCTTTCAAAAAGTAAAAAATCAAATCTATGCATTTTATTATTTCTCTTAAAAATTTAAATCTGAAAAATTTTATATTTTTTATTTCTAATACACAGATAGCTCCGAGTTATAATTTAATTGCTCCTTTTTACTTGAAGTTATTAGATATTTTAATAAAATCGGTCAATGAAGGAAAAATGGAAAGAAATTAAAAAAGTAATAAAACCAAATTTAATTACTTTTCGAAATTTGATTTCTTCAATGAGTTCTTATATTTAATTTATAGAAATACAGAATCAAGCATGGCATTGGATGTTATAAGAAATGAAATTAAAAATTTTATTTTTGAAAAGAGAAGCTCAGTATTAACAATGTTATAACCGTTACACTTATGAAATAAATTAAAACTAAAGAGTATTAATGTTATGTTCAATTTTAATTAAAAATTTGAACAGCTTCATCGAAAATTACGTTCTTGAGTATCAAATTTCGGAAAATAAAGTTGCTATAGTAATACGGATAATCATTAATAAAGAACAACTGAAGCGTATGTAAGCTCTCTAAACATACGTTTCAGACAGTAATGAATAAATTTAAAAAGGAAAATGTAATTTAAAATATTTTTAAAAATGGCAAATCAAAGAAGAAGAAGAAAAAATATACGGATAAAGCAACATTTGTTTTTACTTTATCGCTGTAGATTGCATTCGGAATTGTTTTTTTCTTTCCTTCAAATTTATTATTACTTTTAATTAATGTATAAATTTATTTGTTTTCTTAGATATTCCTTCATTCATTAGTTTTGTTTTTTTAAATCATCTTTTCTTCAATTCCTCTATTCATTATTTTTTTCAATTAAAGTATCAATTGTTTTCTGCAATATTTCATTAATTTCTTCACATAAACACATGTTCACTTAAATTTTTCGTTATTTCTGCGTTAAATTGATTCATTTGTGAGAAAGCTCGGAATTTTTTTTGAAGTGATACTTCTTATGCGACTTCCAACAAGGTTGCGTTAAACGTTTAACGCTACATTTTTATTGGCCGGGAAATCACGTGGTAGGATCCAGTTTTCCCTCATTCATTTCCATATTGTTTTGGTTCTCACTAGCATAAAAATAATAAAAGTATTGTTTTTCTATAAATATTTTAGTTTGATTTTATACACACATAATTTAATAGGGTAGTATTTTTTATTTCCAAACTTAGTGGATAACAATTGTAAAAAATGAGTGAAAACAATCCCACGGACAATGTGACGGATTTAAGGTTATGTCAAGGTACGTCTCTTGTGAATATCAATTGATTGTTAGGTTTTCCCTTTTATAATTGCCATTTTTATTTCACCAAGTGCAGCCATGAGGGATATTAAATTATTTATTGCAAAATCTTTATTGCCACTATCCACTGCAGGTTCACAAGCTCTGGCAGACGTTACTGGTGAAGAAATTGATTATTGTGAGCGGCCTGTGATCCTTGCAAGAGATTTTAATGTGAATTTCTCGTTACCTGAAGCTGAAACATTATTAACTTTCCTTAAAGACAAATTTGAAATGGAAATGATAAATGGTAGAAATGATCCAACAACCAAAGGGGTAACTACCATTGATGTAGTTTTTACAAGAAATATTGAAAAAATAGAACTCAAACATTTCGTATCTTACTTTAGTTATCATAATCCCATTGTAAATGTTATAGATTTGGATATTTCTCCACTCGAAAATGATAATTAAAAGATGCGATCAATTGTGAATTGTAAGCATTGTTAATAAAGTTTGTCTCGAAGAAACAATATGATTTCACTAAAAATCAATTTGTACCCCTTCCTATTTTCATTTCCACATTACGAAGTTTCACTTCTTCCGCGCGAAGAGACTCCACGCACTATTTTTTATTGATTTAAAACTATCTTATGGTCAGCTGTGTGTTTAATATTATCAGCTCACTTAATTAAATGTTCTTAAATCAGATTGTTTTCTTCTGCTGTTATATTTTCGTAAGTTCACAAATTCTTTAAATTCACATTTAAGGCTTTAATTAATAGATAAGTATAATTTCACATTTAAGCTACTTCTATTGATCAGTTAATTAAACTGTGTTTTGCAGCGTTCAATTAATTAATCATTATTAAATTTATTAATTAATTAGTCAATTAATTAATTAATGAAATAAATAAAATAAAATAGAGTAATAACTAAAATATTATTTAATAAATAAAATATTAATTAATAAATAAAATATTAATTAATAAATAAATTATTTAAAATTTCACTTTATCCTTTTGTTCAGTAATTCTTTAAATGCATTCAATCATTATTTACTTCAATTATTTGTTAACTATTTCAATATAATTACTCATTAATTTCTTAAATTAAACGGACACATTTTCATTCTATATTTATTTTCAAATTCCCCACTTGAGTAAAAAGTTTAGTGGGGGGAAAAGTAACAAATTGCGCTGCGCTCTGACAAAGCGCGAAACTTTTGCTTACAGAACTTGCCTCTGTCTGTTCCATGATTATAACTTAATTGTTTTCTGGCAAGTATTTCAATATTTTGTGAGAAATTCCGGATAAAATTACAGTAAAAAGTATCGACACTTCCGCAAAATCCACTTTTCCGTAAAATATTATATCGTAATTTTTCCAGTAATAGTCATTTGATTAGAATGATAGAGCGATTTTGTCATAATTATCACTATAAAAATAACGATATATCAGTGTTTTTTTTTATCGAGAGGAACATTTTAGAGTAAAGATTGTTTTTAACGTAGGTGTTTTTTTTTTTTAATCAGCTTGCTATAATCAAACAAATATTCCCCAAAGAACTGAAACTGAACTTCCTATTTCGTTGAAGTATACTTTTTTTACGAAAAAGGGAAGTATGAAGTATATAAAATTCGACATCTTTCAGGCGATAAAATATAGGCTAACATTCTCAAAACCTGTCAGACTGGAAAGCAAAAATAAATAGAAAAATAAAACGTAAATAAGTCAGCAAAAAATGAAAAATCAAGGTTAAAAAATAAAACTAGAAAAAACCGCGGTAGCTAAGTGTGAAACAGAGAACTACATAAAGATGAAGAAAAAAACCTGAAAAACAGCTGGATCCGGGAGAGGCAAATCAGAGTAAAATGCATTTTTATGCGCTATGGAGAGCTGATAAGGAACTCCTGTCAATACAATGGGAATCGGTATTCATATAAATGCTGCGACAGGGGTTAAAATAATTTTGGCATGGTCTAAATTCAATTCATGCCCAAGATTCCTACAATGTGTGGCAATTGATGATTTATCGCATCCTTGATAACAGACATATATTTTTATATATATTTTCGGACCTCATATATTTTTATTTTTTACTCTTTAATTATATTTTTTTCACTCTTGGCTACTGTTGTTTTACTAGTTTCACTGTTTTTGCTTTTCTCCTTCATTTTCCATTTTCCGTTGTTAACTTTGCCTTTTATGTTTCAAATAAATTTTTCTTTCTTTATTCCCTTTTTACAAGTCATGAGAATGGGCGTCCATTTTTGAGCACTTGAAACGTGTTAAGGCAATAAAGCTGTTAATCAAGCTTATTATTGTTGTTTTAATTTTCAGAAGCTGATGCATTTTAATTCAGTAAAAAATCTCTTGAAGCCTTTTTCCACTAGCATGCCAATAAATTATTCTATCTTGCCTTCAAATTTATATAAAATCTATCTTCTAAATTTTTATTTACTAATTCCCTTTGCCTTTTGATTTTGTTACCTCAATAATTTTATATCAACTGATCGAAATACTTTGCTCTTTTAATATGTGAATAATTTTTTCCCCTTTAAATTGAAATCTTTTGATGGAGACACTTGAACTTGTTAATAAAAACTCTTTTTATGTTCTGAAAATTTTCTTTCTGACAGAAATATTTTTTGAATTTCATAAGACCAAGACAAAAGGAACTTAATCCTAGTTATCATATCAAGTTAAAGTTTTTGTTAATTTTTTTTATTTAGTTAAGATTAGTGTTGCTAATAAAACTGATTTTTCTCCAAAGTTTAAGATCAATTGCCTGATGAAGTTAATAAATATAAAGTCAAACTAGAAACTCTAGTAGATTATCAATCTGCAGTTTTTAATAAATCACATTTAACCAAGAAAAATGAAGAAAAAACGGCAACTGAACGAATCCTTCTCGAACTCATGGTAGATAATTTTACCTCAATCAATCCATGATACTTTGCTCTTTTAATCCGCGGGGTGAACTTTAATCTAACATTTTTCTCCCTTAAATTGAAATCATTTAAGGGAGATACTTGACCTTATTAATGAAAAGTCTTTTTCTCTGAGAAGCTGTTCTAAATCTAGAGTAAGTTTATTGATTTTTCTACTACAGCTGCACCGGAGTGTCGGTTAGGATGGCTTTGAAAAATGATATTCTCTAAGAGAAAAGGATACTTGCTCTGGTTTGAAAATTACTGTAATCCTTTAAGACATGCTTTTTTTTTTCTTACAATGGTTCGTTTTGATGAAATTCAACAGTAGATTTTTCGAAAAGAAAGTTTTGAACATTGCTCAAGTTAGAATTTGAGTATATTTTGTTTTCATTTGGAGATTAAACTACCTTTCTTCTTGGCACTGGAAATATTATATCCATTGTTTTGACCATCGGGCTTTTTCGTTTTAAATCAGTGCAACGAAAACTTGATTTCCATGCTTTATCAAGCGTAACCATTACTGAGATTATGCATTTTATATTTATGCATTTTTTTAAAACTGGATTAACATGTTTTTTCCCAGTGTTACTTCTACTGAGATATTTTATCCAGTGTATCAAGATTTGCACGTTTTATCCAGTGTTTTAACTGTTGAATTTTGTCGTTTTATTCCGTGTTAAAACGATTGGGAACAATGCACAGCAACCAAATAATTACAACCACTTGATTTAGATGTTAATCTTTCAAAACATGTTTTTTTTTTTACAATGGTTCATTTTGATCAAATTCAGCAGTAGGTTTTTAGAAAAGAAAATTTTATGCATTGCTGAAGCGAGAAGTTGAGTATTTTTTTTAAATTGGAGATTATTTAACTTTTTTCTTGGTGTTGACTATCGGACTTTCTCGTTTTTAATCAGGGTTACAAAAACTGTGTTCTTACAGTTTATCCAGTATTACGATTACTGAGATTATGCAATTTTTTAACACTGGATTAACACTTTTTTCCAGTGTTACTTCACTCTGATATTTTATCCAGTGCTTCTAGATTTACACGTTTTATCAATTTCGACAGTTAATCCGATAGTTTTGTCCAGTGTTACAGCGATTGCAAACAATGCATTTGTTTTAAATGTTACAAACACTGATTTTGTACGTTAATCCTTTTAAACATGTTTTTTTCTCACTATAGTTTGCTTTGAAGAAACGAGAATTGGAGTGCTTTTCTTTTTCTTTTCAATTGGAGATTAAGCTATTTTTTTCTTGTTCATGGCGCTGGATTAACCAACTTTATTTACTGTTTTGATCATCGGACTTTTTCGTTTTTATTCAGTGTCACAAAGACTGGATTTTCACGACTTTCTCGGTGGTTCCCATTTCTAAGATTGTGCATTATTTTAATACTGGATGTTCACGTTTTTTTCAGTGCTACTTTCTCTCTGAATTTTAATCCAGAGTTTCTAAATTCACACGATTTACCCAGTTCGACTGTAGAATTTGCTAGTTTTATACAGTGTAACACGACTGGGAACAATGCTCCGTTTTAAATGTTTCAGCCAATGAATTTACATGTTATTTCTTTAAAACATGGTTTTTTTCTTAGTATGGTTTGTTTTGATGAAATTCAACAGTAGGTTTCTAGGATAAAAAGTTTAGAATAATGCTTAAGCAGGATTTGGAGTGTCCTTTTGTAGATTTAGTTTAATAAAAAAGTATTATTATAAATTACTGTAATCTTTTAAAATATTTTTTTTTTGGTTTGTTTTGTTGAAATTGAATTGTAAGTTTTCAGAAAAATGCTATTTCTTTCAAAAATGCAAAAGCGAGAAATTGAATGTATTTTATTTATTTATTTATTTAAATTTGAGATTGAGCTACATTTCTAGACCATAGCATTCGATTAACCCAATTTATCTACTCTTTTGATCAATGGATTTTCTCACTTTTATTCATTTCAAAAGTTGGATTTTTACTATTTATCCAGTGTTACGATTACTGAGATTATGCATTCGTATATCTTTCGTCGTAGCGCTGGATTGAAATGTTTCTATCTAGTGTTATTTCCACTCTGATTTTTTTTATCCAGAGTATTAACCACTATTTTTAAACATTTTATCCAATGTTTCAGCATTTGAATTTACTTGTTTCATCACGTATTATAAAGACTGGAAACAATGCGCTGTTATAAATGTTACACCCATTAGATTTGCATGTTATATCCATTGATACTACAAATTGAGTGCGTGTTTAAATGTTATAAATTTATTTGATAAGACATTGAATATAAACTGCAGATATTTTCAAACAGAGTCTGCTAAGCATTTCTCAAGTAAGAATCAGTGTATTTTGCGATTGGACGCGAAAACGAATTAACACGTTAATTAGTTTCGTGACCACAAATTTACACGCTTTATCATTTTGGATTAGCAATTAAGCATGTTTAAAAGAAACAAGTGGTCAAGAAACAAGTTTTGTCATGGGATAGAGTTAGTTGTACAAATCAGAAGCTGGACTAGATTGGTGTTCCTTTATCATTCAATTAATTTTAGTTTACATTATTCCTATTGACCGATTTGTAATCCTATTGTACGATTCGTATTTCTGTTCCAATAGAAACGTATACCTATTGGTTGGATCTGTAACTAATTGATCATTGATGAATTTCCCGTGAACAGACAAGTAAAGTGCTAGAGCGTAGAAAGCTCTATAGGACAAAATAAGTTAGATCGTAGAATACAGAGACAGTTAAGTTGCGTGTGGAGCAAAGCTACCTAATATATAGATAGCATTTACATTCTCAAATTTTATAGACATAACAAAATTTTCTCATGCTGAGAAGAAAGAATATAAACGTAACTTTATATTTTTAATATTCTTTGGTAGTCAAAGTATCATATTTCACAGATTACTTTTTTGAAAGCAAACACTAATATTGCAGTGAAAGAGAAATCAAGCTTATGCAAAAACACAGTTTCTTCTAGAATCTTTATTGAAAATGCAACAATTTGTTTCAATCATGCACACTTTCCTTAACAGGAGATGGACAATACCGAAGGAAGAAAAACATTCGAAATGAAAGACCATAAAATCATATATCCGGAACAAAATAATGCAAAGCTCTGCTCTTCCGGACATATTAAAAATGTAACATAGGACGCAGTTGAGGATGGCAGGAAAGGAGACAGGCACTCAAATATCGGACAAAGAACACACGCCAAAAAAGAAAAAAAAATCAAAATAGAAGCAAAAGGATTGAATGCAGTCGACTATTGAATCAGTAAAAAAAGAAGCCAAACGCAGTTTGAAAGCAGAAAATGTCTGAAAATGTGTATGGAAGAAAAGATGGCTTATAGAATAAAAAAACAACAACTTATTGATCTTGCATTTGAAGAAGAATATATTTGATAAACGGTTTTGTGGTGTAGTGTGGGCGCTTAACACAGGGAAAATTGGCGATGATTTGCCTTGCAAAACAGGGAAAGAGGAATTTAAGCATTTACAGTTCTATTCTTTGATTCTTTCATGAATGTGTTGGTGTTATTTTATTTCTTTATTTTATATTTTGGATTTTATTTGAATATGCTTTTGAAAACGACTCGTTTCATGTCAAAAAATTCTTTTATGCTTTATAAATTGCATTGTTTTGTGGGTGACATTTTCGATATGTATGCAGGTATTTTACTATATGGCTTCTATTATAGTAATGTTTTATTGTAAAATACTTTGGCAATAATTTGGCATTAATTGTAAAGCTATTTTAATCAATAAAAGGTAATAATGTATCCATACATAATTTTGATCATTTAATTAATAGAGGAAAATCATATATTAATTTTTGTTGCAGAAAAACAATGCAAAAAATTGCTGTTCCGTTATGAATTTGTATAATTATGCACTCAGTTAATTGAGGAGCAATAACTGTTGCAATTTATAAAATGCTACTGAAACTATTAAAGCAGTCGTCAAATCTAGCTTGCAAAATTTCATGGTATTTAGTTGAGAATTTTTTTTGAAGCAATGCCACGAAATTCATGAAAAGATTTGTCTTACATAACGTATTGGTTTTAGCTTTGTGAAGGATATTTTTTCTTAGAAATAAAAGAGAAAAATATATCCCAAAAATAATTATTTACTTGGAGCAGTGGTTATTGCTCGGAAATTCGGTAAAATATCGTCACCACTATTATGTCGACTTTTGAAAACAATGCTACTTGCAGGAACTAATTCGGGTAGAAGCAGTAGTGTTATTGAACTAGTTACTGGGGTCGGTCTGATCTAAGATAATTGTCTGGTTAACATAAAAAGGGAGAAAAAAGCATCGGTGTGGAGTATACCGGGCAGTGGCACTTTACTTAAAAAAGACATCAGTTAAGGACATACAAAGGAAATGTAAACCATTCAGTGACATTTAACCTTTATAAAAAAAAACTCAGCGTAATGTATCTCAATTCAAAGATAGCTCTTTCTATTTCCTCAAAAGAAAAAGAACGTGATTCCACAGCAATAGTGGCAGATTAAAAACACAAACAAATAAATAAAAATAAATGAACAGGTAACGTGAACAGAACTCACTCTGTGATTGGCTGAAATTTGATTTTACATAATAGCAAAATGAATTTCATCAAACTAACTGTTGCATGTAATAGACATTTCGCATTTATTTGAGGAGCTAATTAGTTAAGTATGATAAAGTGTATGAAGTGAAATGTTTGAATTTTTGATTTAAACTTTAAAATGTTTTTTCTAGACAGTAGCAAAGTATATTTTTCTATCTAACTGTTCGAGCCGCGATGGCTCAGGGGATAGAGCGTTCACCTGCCAATGAATCGGGTTCGAATCCCAGTGGATACGAATTCCGCATCCGCCTTGCACCGACCACAGTGCTGACGTGAAGTATCCTCAGTGGTAGACGGATCATGAGTCAGAGTCCCCTTGCCATTAGGCTAACCGTGAGAGATTCTCGTGGTCTTCCTCTCCATGTAACGCAAATGAGGGTTAGCTCCTTCAAAAAAAGTCTTCCACGAAGGCAAATTTCTCAAAATACTCTTTCCAGGAGTTCCCTTGTCTTCTGGATTGGGTTAAAAATTACAAGGCTACGGAGTTGAACATTAGTAGTTGTAAACCCATTAAATTGGATCTTCTGTTCAACGGCGGTTATAAAAATAAAAATATCTAACTGTTTGAGCCGTTATGACTCAGTGCACAGAGCTTTCGTCTTCCAATGAGGTATACCGGGTTCGAACCCCAACAATGGCTGGTAGATACAAATTCCATCTCCTGCTTGCACCGACCACAGTGCTGACGTAATATCCTCAGTGGTAGATGGATCACGAGTTTAAGTCCCCTTACCGTCTAGCTAACTGTGGGAGGTTTTCGTAATTTTCCTCACCATGTAACGCTAATGCGGATTAGTTCCATCAAAAAGTCCTCCATGAGGATAAATTTCTCCCAATCCTTGGTCCAGAAGTTCCCTTGTCTTCTGGATTGGGTTCAAAATTACAAGGCTCGGAGTTGAACATTAGTAGTCGTAAGTCCAAAAAATTGAGTTGACTGCTCACAGAGGGTTATAAAAAAATATCTAACTATTCGTAATTTTAGCTCCTTTTATGAAAGTTTGTTCTTAGCTACAAGTGCACTAAGAAATAAAAGTATGATCAAAACCATCAGAATATGTAAAATTTTACCGTGTTTCTGGGTGTAGAGGAACACCAAGAAGATCGATAATTTTTACCGAAGTGCTTTATAAATGATCTTGGTAAAATTAGAAAAAAATATGTTTTTATAATGTTTGATAAAATTCTGCAAACTTGGTAAAATTTGGTAATTTCATAAGGATACCATAGATCATGGCATAAAAACCATTTATTCAGTTAAATTTACATTACTACATGTATACATATTGAGAACGATAATTTTTAAGAAACAGAATTTTAGGTAAACCATTAACATATGAACTGAAAAATTACCAAATAAAGGGTTTAAATGTCATATAATTTGGTTTTATGATTCAGGATTGCGTTTTTCTTTTTTACCAGTAATGTCAGTAGTATACAGTACAATAATTTGACAAGATTTTTTTTTCCTTTTAAAATATCACTTTCTAGCATTCGTTGACATTTTATTTTTAAATTTGAAAAAGTAAGAAATACACATAAAACGTTTCTCATTGCACGATTGCTGTACACATGATAGTTAGACACAGACATTCAATTATTTAAACATTAATAAAATTAACCTTGATAAATTCTTTATTTAGTATACTATTGGAACATTTTTGTTTCGAAATCTTGGAAAATAATTTAAAATAAGCAAATTTGGAGATAAAATGCATAACATTAATTGCATTTACGAACCATTTTTGAAGTAGTGTCTACTACTCCACTCCTACTTCGAAACACAACAATTTATGTTTAAAAGATTATGCAAATTTTTAAACTGGATTTATTAATGACCGAAAAATGCATAAAGACATTTTGATGCAGAACTCAACAAAATACATTATATGGTAAAAAGAACGGAATCTCATGCATATTTCATGCATAATCTAAAAAATAAAGAATAAGAAGTTACAGATATTTCCAGTTTATGAATTCATATAGATTTTATAAATACTTAATGTAGTTTTTTTTAGCGTTAAAAGCATTTTAAGAAATGAAAATTGACATATGGTAGGGATAGATATTAACGCTGCTATTTCCCAGGAAACTGCATAACAATAGATCTATTTTTGTAAGAACCTGCCATCTCATAATAATGGACCTGTCATTAGAACATATATACTTTTCTTAATAAAGGTAATATGCTGTATCCTATAACATCGAATGCTCTGCTATTGAAAAAGAAAATGCGTTGAATAATAAAATACGCTAATGGTAGAAATAGTTGCAAAATGAGTTTTATTATGTAAATTAAAAAAAATTCAGTTTTTTTCCACTGACTTATGCAACACTTCGTATATAAAGTAGTTTTACATTAAAATCTATGATTAACTATATTTTAATTTATTCATAAAATGCTTAATTCGTGAAAGCGTGTTCAAATACTGTTTGGGTTTTCAATTTTAGATTATTTGAATAAAATTTTATTCATTGTCATACTTTTTCCTCTTTCTGCCTAAAATATCATAAACGGTTTAAAATCAGGAGCCCACTCTCGGTTACATTGTAATCAGAACTGCCTTTGTTATTATAACAATTTTTTCCCAGTTGCAGTTAAATAAATAAGAAAACAAATATTTATAGATAAAGTTTAAATTAAGCAATAAGTAAGTAACTACTTGAGTTCAGTTCGTTTCGTTTAGTAACCGAGTTTAGTTAGTTTAGCTTAGTAACTAAGTTAGCAAGAGAAATTTAAAGTAAGTAACCAAGCAACACTTTTTCCAAACGAGGCATTTTTTGCAAAAAAAATTTGGGATTGTTTCTATATAGTTTCACCAAAAAAGTACATATGAACAACTTGAAAAAGTTACTTGCTGTATTGGGCCTAGTCTATCAATTCAAATTTTTCTTGTCCCGCAGTGGACTGATCGTTAAGACACTGTTCCCAGCAGATCACCGAAATCAAGCATCACTAGCTGATGTCAGTGTGCTGGGTGACCACTTGGATCAGTCTGCGTAGGGACTGAGTGTGTGCGGTATTGGTCCTCGTTAAACTCTTCTACCGTAAAGTGCACGACTTCGCGTGCTGGTCGTCGGGCTATCGAAGCGGGGGTTCCATCCCCTCTGCAGAGGATCAAAATTGCGATGGTATGCCTTCGGATCATCCTCAGGAATGTTTCCCAGACCGTCGCCAATAGCCCATTGTGCAAATGTAGCGTAACGTAAATGAATTACAACAACAACAACAACAACAAATTTTTCTTTAACACTAGAAAGACGGAAAATTAGTATCTACCTATAATGCCCAAAAGCAGTCAAAATGACTGGATTGTGAATGCGTAAATAAATTTGTTTAAACTTAATTTTTAAAATTTTTTATATTATTTACAGTTATATAACAAGTTATTAGTAAGTATTAACAATAAAAAAAAATTATATGTTGTTCAAAAAGTCACAAAAAATTCTAAGAAATTGTGTCATTATAAACGTCATAATTGAAATTAAAAACAGTCAAAATGACTTCCTTAGGCAATCTAGTGTTAACTTGCGAAATATAAACTAAGAATCATACGATATACTTTTTTAAAAACTTATGTCAGCAAAAATAACTTTTGATCTAAACCAATAAAAATACATTTTTGATTATCTTTATTGTTCTTAAACATAAAACACCTTATATTTTCCTTTTATTTAAGAATGCCACTACTATTATATTTATAACACTGTTTCATCTTGATAAAAGAAACATAAGCAACAACTGCTAATGCACTAACATGATTTAAAGTAATAGAAAAATAAAGACCAGTTTTCACACTTCAGATGCAATCATTGGACATTCATGACGGTCGATAGTGGTACGAACCAATTTATCCTGTCATCATCTTTTGATATACCCATGATACCTCTCTGATAACCACACCTGCCCGAAAACCTCTTGACCGCTATCAATTGCAGGGATGGGCATTATGCCTAATAGTTGCAATCTTGTCCTTGGTGCTTTCTAAATGATCTGCAGGTCCAAACCACGCCTATATAGACTCCAATGTGCTCTATTGATCACCATCTAATGCTTTCATGTTAGATAGAGAATTCGTAGATGGCATAGATTTAATACATTGGATAGGGAATATAACGTTAAAATACAAGTGTGTTACGTAGCTTTGCTTTGTGCATTAAAAGTCTTTTGTTTTTTAATTTATGTATTGCATCTTGTACATAAAGTATGCTTTAACCTAATGTTAAGTACGAAAATTATTTTCCTAAGTACCAATTTTGTTTTTGTCAGTAAATTATAGCACGTTTCTCATTATTATAATACTTGAAATTTTGTCATGAGTTGTGTTAGGTTACCGTATCGGGGTGTAAATATGCTGCAACCACAATTGGGTGTAAAAATTTACTGCAACCACATCCTATTCCAAGAGATGCTAACCCAAGACCAGTATACCACTACATGTAGTAAGATTCCTAAATTGGTAGCGAAATAGAAATTAAAATAACCTTAAATTTTTAAAGTTTTGCCAGTATTTAGAAATTTTAGTGCCCTATTCGCAGGTTTGAATTTATTACATATGTCTGTCAAAATCATAGTAAATTACATTTATTAAATGAAATTGTAAATCTTAAAAATCAGTACCAATTTAATATTTTAAAAAAATATAGAGTTTCAAGACTTGAAGTTGTCAAAATTGGTGTATATTTGCTGAAACCTTAATGGGGTGTTCTGAGTTTGTACCACTGGATGTCCAGGCTTACTTTTGGCCATTTCTTTGACCAGAGAGAATAGTACATATGTTCCCTACATTTAGTCCTAGTGATAACCAATACTAAATTATTCTCTAGAAAAATTAAGATAAATACTTTTAGGTTCTATAAAGAGACGATTACGTGTTTTCTTGTTTATCATAATATAACTAATACTAATTCCTTTTATTCTTTAGCTATTCACATTTACTACTTTTCAATTCCTCTCTAAATCACAGAAAGCACATTTTCGTAGGAAACCTATTCAAAAATTAAGACTTTTTTTTCTTAAGTTACGTATATTAACTAGTTTTCATGCAAAAATTAAATCATTTTTTTTTTCTTCACTTCAAATTCATTTATTTCCCTAATACCTCTATTTGTTAATTTCACAAATTTACTAGTGTTCAATCTTAGAGCTGAACCACATGAGAGATTTTTTAAAATGAAATGAATTAATTTAACTATTCTTTTCATTTAAGGTTTTCTCAATTACTAATTTTAACTCTCAAGCACAGCAAATACTTTTCAGTACAAATTTAAATTTTACCACTAAACACTATTCTTGTTAATTTTACAGATTTATTAGTTTTAAATCCGTAAGCGAGGCGCAGAAAGCAACTTTCAGTAAGAGTTCAATTCTTCTACAAAGCCTTTTATTTGTTAATTTTACAGATTTAATGTAGTTTTCAGTGCAAAATTAAACCACATCAAATACATTTCAGTGTTATATCAATTCTTCTACTCGGAAATTGAAATCAATCCTTTTACTAAGCTCTTTGTTTGTTTGTTTACGAATGACAGAAAAGATCCTCCAGTACGAAACATTGACAAACTAAAAGGAAATAATTTACTTTTATCTTCTGTGGTTATTTCGTGTTGAATGATAACACACTTAAGATCAGGAATCCAAGCATCAACACTATAAATTATTAACAAGCCAGTTTTAACCTTAACCTTAATAGCCGAATTTAAATTCTAATTCATCTTTTATTATGGGGTGCATATAAAATAACTGAAATACATCCAAACAGGGATGGAACATTGAGTGTCTTTAGGAGTCAATGAATGGCTCATGGCACTTTCAAATAACGTTCTCACTCGATTGGAGCTCTCTGAAATGGACTTTATCTGTGTGGGTTTAAACTGTTCAAACATTAACAGTGGAGAATACCATTTTAACACACATTAACAAGTAATGTTTTACGAACCTCGATTTAGATAGGCAAGAAATAAATGGTCTTTGTTAAATTTTTAGAATAATTAAAGATTAAAGGTTTATCATCTACTGGTTGTTCAAGGTAGCGTATTTATTAAATATTGCCTATATTAATTGATAATATTAACTAAATTAAGTTCACTTTTGTAGCTGTTTAGTATTTAACAGTGACTTTTAAAAATCAATGCCTTCGTAAGCATTAAAAGAAGTGCGATCTAGATTATATATCGGATAGTACAATAAACTCATTTTAACCTTTCCAACATAAATAACTGAGAATACCATTTAACAAACATATAAAATAAATGATTTACAAACCTCGTTCTATATTGTTAAGAAATAAATGGTTTAAGATAAACTTTTAGAAAAATTAAAGGTTTTTCATATCTATTATAATAGTTTCTCATATTAATTCATATATCATCGTCATATAGTTTCATATAGTCTCACATCAATTCATATCAATTCTAATATTTCTAAGGTAGAGCCTATATTCAAATATGGACTTTCTTAATTTATAATATTAACCCAATTAAATTAACTATTAAATTTGTTTAGTTTATAATATTGATTTTAAAAATTTAAATAGTAGAAAAAATTGTCAGAATTTTATTAAAATTCAAAAGAATGGAAGTACTAACTTTTTTTTCTAACTTTAACCACTTCTAAAACATACGACGTTTTATTATTTGTGCTTTAGTAAAAAGGAGGAAGGACATTAGAAAAAATACATACATTACATTGACAATGGAGTACATCAAAAAATCGTATTGATGATTCAAGAAAGCGTGAAATGCATCAGATAAAATCTCTCTTACCTGAAAATAAAAAAGAAATGAAGTTAACGCCATTTGATTTTATATGGAAATATTAGAACTAGAATCGTTATTATGCAGATAGTACTGTAATGATGTTCTTAAGATATAGTATTAGAAACCTTGTTGAAAATGAAGTAAAAATATAAATATATGAGATATCGGAAATTAATATTTAAGAGTAGAAAAAAAAGTGAAATTAAGCGAATCACTTCTGAGGAAAGCGGGACTGAAAAGATTAAAATATGTTTGACTGCAGTACAAAACTTAAAAGTTGAAAAGGGGCACTGAACAATTTCCCCAAGTTTTATCACGCAGTTGATTTGGTTTTATTGTATTCGATATCACTTTCCTTGGCAGTGACTCATAAGATTTCGAAATCACTTTCGTTTTGTCTTGCCTGAAATATAAATTTGTGTTTCAAATGTGTTTATTTTTTACTAAAAAATCGCATTAAGGGTGATCAGTATGGCACATCCTGTATATATGTTTATTATTTCAAATAAATAAATAAATAATAACTGCCTAAGCCTTTGAAGCAGAGGGGGCACCGACGACCCTTTTACATGCTTATTACTTCAAATAAATAGTAACAGCCTAAGCCTTTGAAGTAGAGGGGGCACCAACGTCCCTTTCATATGCTTTTTTTTTCAAATAAATAAATAAATAATAACAGCCTAAGCCTTCGAAGCAGAAAGGGCACCGACGTCCCCTTTATCTGTTTTTTTTCCTGAGGCTCTATTTAAAACAAAAATATATTTTAGTATTTTTTGTTATAAAAAATAGTATGATAAATACCAAAAAATCTAATCTGTTAGATTATTGGAGTAATATTTGTACTAAAATATAATATCCAAAGAAAAGAAGTAGAAAAATGTTTTTTTTAAATTTCTTTTTGAAAATTTTTCTTGAAAGCAAAAGAAATTTCAATAATGAATTACTTGCAAATTCAAAAGCCGTGCAGTCGTACTTGGAAGATTTTATACCTAACTCACGAAAAAAACATCACTGTTTCATAACCATAATTTATTAAAATGCTATATGCAATATTTCTCACTTATTTTGACTGAAATTTACACAAATAATGAAAAAAAAGTATGAAAAATAAGTATAATTAAAATTCTGCGCCGAAGGACTAAATTGGAAGTAGATTTTTGAAGTCAATTCTTTTTTTTTCTAAAAAATAAGAAAGCGATTTAGAAATAAATGAAGTATATCAAATAGATTTCCTTTCGAATAATCAAGGAACATACTTATAACCAAAATTTTAATGTTTAATTAAGTGCAGTTTTGGACAAAAACTTTAAATTTCTAGGAAAGTTTAAAATTAACAACTAATTAATAATATGTTGAAACTAAATTATTCATGTAACAAACTGAATTATTTAAATCAAATTTAACTTCTTTAGTTTGACGAAAAGTACGAACAAACAATAATTTTTTTCAAAAGTCAGCTCTAAACAAAATTAATTTACAAACATCTCCTTAAATAAAGACATTTTTAATTGTTTAAATAAAATCGCATTTTGATGACACTTCCAATTTCATAAATTTTTATAATTAAAGTAATCAATATATTTTCAATTAGATTATAATTCAATTCAAACAATTTTAAGTAATATTAATTACTTTTATTTTAATTTAATTTATTTTTTACTTTAAGTAAAGTTATCTAAAGAAACAAACAACTTAATCATAACTGCACTTGTTATAACAAACTTTAATTACAATGAACATAATTTAAAGGTACTATCTCAATTATTCTAGAAAGCATACTTTTAAGTGCTCTTTAAACATAAGAAAAAGCATGCGTTCTCTTCAGAATAAAAATAATAAAACTTTTTAAATAATTTTCAAAATTATAATTAAAACCCGTCTAAAAGTTATAAACAAACCATAAATTTATGACATTGCATGAATTCTTATGAGTAAAACGGTTTAAGTCATTTTAATCTTTCATAAAAATCACTCTGTTAAGTACAGCGGGGGCGGTGAACAACAAATTTAAAACTTGTGTTGACCTTAGGATCTCATTTACTTCTCTTAAGTGGTATATTGTTTTCCGCAATCGTATGAGTAGTTAGAGTATACTTAAAGCTTTAAATAAATACGTAGGAAGTAATTAATATTGTTCCATTGAAATTGTAATCATCATTATGAAAACCTGCATTTATAGAGTAATCGAGGCATTTATCTACATAACATAAAAAGATAATTATCATCTTAACCGTTTCGTTTCTTCTTGGACAGAATAATCACATAAGAACATTAATAAATAAAAAAGACCCAGAATTCTTCGGCTTTCATCAGCATACAGTTATGAAAAGTTATAAAGGTTTTAACCTGATAATTATTTTTTCATTTATATAAAGCTATTTAACTGATAATTATTTATTTATCCCTTTTTTTAATGATATTTAATAATACTATTTATTTATTTATCATCCCTTCTTAATATTATTTTCTGTTTCTATTTCATTTTGAATTTAATGACTGAGTGAAAATAACAGAGGTTACCCAAAAGTAATTGCATTCATATTGTTGCAATCACTATGATAGTATGCCATATTTTGTGTTAAAAATATTCACTTATCATTTTTAATTATTTAAATAATAAATAATTTATGTTTACGTATTAAAAAAATGTTTCCTTTTATCATAAACTGTATGCAACACCAATGCAAAGGTTATAAAAAATACGAAATATCTATTTAAAATTGTAAAGTAAATTCAAGAATTAACTCTTCGCACTATTTTTAAATAATTTTTTGTAGAAAACAAAAATATGTTTTATACTAGAATAAAATATTCACATGGAACAAAGCATTAAAACTTCGAACTCTCCTGAATATCTATAGGGAAAAAAACAATATTTTGCAATCTCAATAATATAAAATAATTGTTATCATATAGCACCATTTTAAACCGATAAACAAGTTCATTTTTTACTAGTTTGCTTTTTGTTATTTAAAATCATTAAACTTATAAATATATCGAATTAAAATTCAAGTTTTCATCAAATTCATTATATAATTGTAACAGCAAGGAGTCATACATCATCTTACAAACTCGCATATATAATTAATTTATAAATAATTTAATATCTATTATAATACATTATTATTTATTATAGGCCGAGATAGTCTGGTCGGTAGGGCGCTTGGTAAATGTCCGAGAGTTCGTGGGTTCGAACCCCGCCGGCCGAAGACTCCTCATGTAATTGGTGACTGATGCACATTAAAATTCTGTCGACTCGTTAAGTTCTCCATGTTCCCATAATAAATCAATACCTCTGGGGGTACTGGATTGAAGATCGATCGTTCTCTGATTCAGGTTAAAATTCGATCTGTGGATGAAGGAATGGATGTATGAATGGGCCCGCCTTATAAACAGGTGTGACGTATGGTGTGGTAGAAGTCGAATTCTTGGCCATAGATGGCGCCACTGAAAAACAAAAATCGCACTCTCTGCCTTAAATTTGTTCGGTTTCACCATGGTGAAGCAGGCTTGCCCGTGTGGGAAGTGGCATTCTATTATAATCCATTAAAGTTAATTGAAAATGACTTTAAACTTAAAAAATTATTAAAAAGTTAAGATAGATAATAGTAGATTTTAAAATGTAATATATAGATATATCAGAGGGCAAAAAAAAATAAAAGATATATCTTTTGATTCATGACGCTAAGAATAGATCTGCTTCAAAACAATAATTATAGCTGTAATTTACATTAGTATATTATTACTTAAAAGCTTTTTTTTAATTTTCTATATCTAGAATTAAATTATTTATTCTAGTCCCTGGTTTCTGCTTTTAATAAAATTTGGTAAAAAAGTATCATTTTACACAACAATATACTGAGAAAAAAAATTAAATTTAAAATTTCACCTTATTTAATATTCATCTTCACCTTATAGAAATGTTGAAAAGTATCAAAAGAGTTTTAATTAATTTACAGGTGTACTTTGTTTCTGCTGTAAGATTTTAGCATTTCTTTCTTTCTCTCTCGCTTTCTTTCTTGCAATCTTTCAACAAAATTATTTTTTTAAATTAGAAAATGTGAATTGCGCAATATTTACATGCCTCTAATTTTGAAAGGAAACAAAGCGGAGAATTTCTGAAATCAAAGATTCTGCATAATTCTAATTCAATGATGATTTATTATCTTATACATTTCGAAAAAAAAAACTGTTGAGGAAACATTAATATTTAAAGTTAAATAAAGATGATTAATTAATATTTCCCCCATTTCAATATGCTTTTCATTTTATTGATTTTAGCTTCCAATTTCCAATTAGAAAAAAAAGCATTTAAGCAGCATAGTTACATGTAACAAATATATTTAGAAAAAGTTTTTAAAAAATTGCATTTAAAATAAAAAACTTACAAAAACATTCAATTTCAACTATGAAAAAGGGGAAAAAAACTTTTCAATATCACCACTAAAAAGCAGCATTTCAGTTTCTTATTTGAAGAAAACTTTATGAACTATATATAAAGAAGACAAACAAAACAGTTTCTCGGATATTATCTATTTCTTAAAACTAGAAAAAAAGTATCAATAGATTAAAAAATTGAGTTCAGATCAAAATAAGCAGTAATTTTCAGTAAAGCATAATCAGTATTTTGTTATTTTTAAACTTTAATTAATACTAAGAGTACAATACTATTATGACCCTTACAAGACGCAACTTTTTTTGAAATTTGCCTAAAAAGTAAATTGCATTTTTTTTATAATGAAAAAAAGGAATGCAAATTGTAGAATAGAGTGCAGATAAATCTCACAAACCCAACTGTTTTCTACTGAAAATAATGTGTTTAACATTATATTTTTTACTTTTTTTCATTTAGAAAATGTTAAACAACGGAAAGTTATTTGATGCATAAAAATATCTTTTAAAAAAGCTAAAAAAACTTTGTTTTAACGTGATGATCTTAAATGCTTTAATTTCAACAATCAGTAGTGGAAAAAAACTCTTCACTCTCCACTAAGAAGTTCTATTATAGTACCTTTTTTGAAAAGAGAACTGAAAAATTTGAAAATTATAAAGAAGACGAACAAAATTTTTTCTTAGGTATAATCTTGTTTCTAAAACTAGAAAATAAACATTCCTCGAGTAAACAAGGGAGTAAAGAGTAGAGTAGAACCAATAGTCAGTAGTTAAGATTATTAAAAGTCTAATTAATATTTTATCATAATAAAATCTTAATTAATAATAAAATTTCAAAATTATATTGATTTATAAATTATTTTGACCTTTACAGAATATAACTTTGATGATATCAGACCTACAGTTACGTATGCCAGTGAAACTTGAACTCTAACAAATAAAAACAAATCTAATCTTCAAAAGAAAAATTTAGAGAATTTTTGGATCAATTTAAGTAAATAATAGTGGGGAATAAGAAACAATTGTGAACTCAACCGATTTAATAAATCCAGACGTTTAGTATGACTGAGAATCATTTAAAGATAAAATAATAATTGAAATCCCCCCCAAAAAAGCAACATATAATTTGGAAACTCTTGAACTAAAGACTAAAAAAGAGATTATTTGACGATGCCACGAAAGATGACCCTGAGAAGACCACAACCTTGAAGTAGAAAAACTTAAAGTTGAAAGCCAAAAATAGGAAAATTTGGAACAATACTGTTCGGCAGGCCAACGCTCACAGCGGGCTGTAGTGCTGTATGTATAAGAAAATTACATTCAGCTGTTAAATGTAAAAGTTAACTCCTGTCTGCTTCTCTCAAAATGTTTAGTAATTTAGTTTTCTTCTATTTTTCATGATTTTTTTCTTAATGTGAATAAGAACTATTTGATGCGCTAAATTATTTTTTGAAAAAAATCGCAAAATCATGTTTCAGCAAGACTTAGAAAAAATTTAAATTTGAATAAGAAAGCATAATAAAAACGTGTTAAAAAGGATTTGCTGTAAGTAAAGAGCGAAGTTATTTTGACCATTACAGGATATAACTTTGACGATAACATTTATCTATAAAGTCTAAAACCTAACTCTAGTTTATCGAATTAAAAATATTTTGCGTTTTATTTTTGCTTCTATTTTTCATCAAAAAATGTTAAAGTAACTAAAAGTTATTTGCAGCCCAAAATTTTTTTTTGAAAAAAAATCACAAAATCATATTTTAGCAAGACTTAGAAAAAGCTTAAATTTCAATAAGAAGGCATAAGGAAAGCTTGTAAAAAAGTTTTGCTGTAATAAAAGAGCAAAGTTATTTTGACCATTACATGATATAAATTTGATAATAACATTTATCTATAAAGTGTAAAACTTAACTCTTGTTTATCGAATTAAAAACATTTCGCATTTTATTTTTGCTTCAATCTTTCATTAAAGAATGTTAAAGCAACTAAAAGTTATTTGTTGCTCAGAATTATTTTTCGAAAAAAAGTTACTAAATCATATTTTAACAAGGCTTACAAAAAGTTTCAATCTCAACAATAAGAAGGGAACAAAAAAGAAAAAAAACTTTTCACTTTCCACTAAAAAAATCGTATCATAGTGTCTTATTCGAAAGAGAACTTTACGAACTCTATATAAAGAAGACAAACAAAACCTTTTGTCAGATATTATCTAGCTTTTAAAACTAGAAAAGAAGAAAGAAAGATGGCAGAAAGCCGATGTAACGAAACAGGCGGAGAAAAAGGAGTTACGAAGCAACACAAATTCCCTCCTTTAACCACGTGCTGCACGAAGAGCCACTTCTAAGATCATTTTTCCACCATTAAGTTGAACCCAAAAAATCCCTCTTCCGTTGGTCTCAAAGCTCCATTTTTTAACTACTCACTCAACTTTTTCTTTTATTCTTTCTTCTTCTTTTTTTTCTTTTACATCGCAGCCATTTCCTATTGTTCCCTACGGAGTGATTTAATCTGGTTCGTACTTGATGAAAGTTAATTGAGGCTGTTGCCATTCTAAAAGAAACTAAAGATGTGGAGGTTTCCAGGGTCCGAATAAGGAAGAGTAGGGAATGAATAGACGCATTACCGCAAAAATGAAAGAAATAAAACAAAAATAATAATGTTAGAAGTGTCGTGGAGTAATGAATTATGAGAGAGGCAGAAAGAGGGATATATTGCAATTAATGATGGTTCATGAAATGTACCCCATGACATATTGGATAGATATGCTTGACCTTAGTAATGTAATATATTGTTTGTGATGGCTACTTTCAGGGTTTAATTTTGGCTGACTTAAGATATTGTTGAGACTTTAAGTGTAAATTAAAACATTAGGAAACACAGTAAGTATATTCTAAGTATATTTCTGTGCTAAAAGTTGAAAGTTCTTTTCTTTAATAAATATTTATTTAGATATTTATTATTTGCTATAAGAAACGGAAATTACGTATGAATATTGTAGAAAATTTACACATACATATTATAGAGATTACATATTGTAGAGACTTTAAGTGTAAGTTGAAACATTAGGAAACACAATAAATATATTCTAAGTACATTTCTGTGCTAAAAGATGGAAGTTCTTTAGTTTAATAAATATTTAGTTGGATATTTATTATTTGCTATAAGAAAAGGAAATTACATATGAATATTGCAGAGAATTTACACATACATATTATGGAGACTACACATAGTAGAAACTTTAAGTGTAAGTTGAAACATTAGGAAACACAATAAATATATTCTAAGTACATTTCTGTGCTAAAAGATGAAAGTTCTTTTGTTTAATAAATATTTATTTAGATATTTATTATTTGCTATAAGAAAAGGAAATTACGCATGAATATTGTAGAGAATTTACGCGTACATATTATAGAGACTTCATATTGTAGAGACTTCATATTGTAGAGACTTTAAGTGTAAGTTGAAACATTAGGAAACAATAAATATATTTTAAGTACATTTCTGTGCTAAAAGATGAAAGTTCTTTTGCTTAATAAATATTTATTTAGATATTTATTATTTGCCATAAGAAAAGGAAATTTCATATGAATATTGCAGAGAATTTACACATACATATTATGGAGACTACACATTGTAGAGACTTTAAGTGTAAGTTGAAGCATTAGGAAACACAATAAATATATTCTAAGTTTATTTCTGTGCTAAAAGGTGAAAGTTCTTTTGTTTAATAAATATTTATTTAGATATTTTTTTGCTACACAAAAAGGAAATTGCGTATGAATCATTTCCAGTTTCAAATCTTTAGATCGATTTACTTACTAAGAAAAATGATAAATCAATACACTAGATAAGAGTTTTTGTTATAAATTTTTAAATCGATTAACTAGAAAACTGAAAATTCATGACGGGAGATAACGGAATCTGTCATAAATCTTTAAATCAATTAATTAAACTTAAAAAACTTAAAATATATTTAGATGATAGAAGATTTTTTTTAAAAAAATTTAATGCTTAACTAGAATATTAAAAATACATAACAGATGCTAGCAGTTTCTGTTAAAAATCTTTAAATCGATATTACTTAACAAAAACATTAAACATATTACTGATCATAGATATTTTTATTATAGATTTTAATCTTGAATAGTTTAATTACAAATTTCAAAACACATTACGGATGATTATTCGCGTCTGTAATAAACCTTAAAATCAATATAATTGAACAGAATATTGATAATTTCTCTAAATTTAGCTATTTTTTTTTGTTTACCTTTAAGAAAGGAGAAAAAAATATATTACTTACAACTAACCAATGTTGGTAATGTTGGTGGGAGCTATTTATACAGCAATCAATCAAATTATACAAAAAGAGGAAGCTGTTCCAAATTTAACAATTTAAATACGAAAATTTCTTTTTCAGTGCAAATGCAATTTATAAAATATAAACTATCGACATTAAAATTTTGATTAAAAATAAATAAATAAACAACATAAAATACATAATATTTTTTAAAATGTTTAACATATGTGTTTTTAATATGATGACATTCACGAGAATTATGCCAATCTTTGTATAGATTTATTTGCTTGGTTGAGATTTATCGAATAACATTGAAGAAAATCAATTTGTTTTACAATTAAGTTTGAAGGTTGCACTTGCATAGAATGACATAGTCAAAATCAAATTCTCAAAATGTTAATTTCAAGAAATTAAATTTCTTGAAACTCAAATAAATAATAAAAATTAAAAGTTACAAATATTTTTTGGAAACCATAACTTAAATCTATGTTGTTATTAATGCATAACAATGCTTGGCAGCCAATGAATAAAAAAAAACACTGGAAATGAATTAAACGAAAATAATTTTTTATGTGTGTCTGGCATTACATAAAAAATTCGATAACAAATGAGCCAGTATTACAATACCTTTGTAATAAAAATCGATAAAATGACATTAATTAAAGCCTGGAGCCAGAAAAAAACAGTGACTTTTTCGTAAAGAATAAAAAGTTAAATCAACATTGAATCAATGGAGAATTTTATGAATAAATATCAAATCGTTTAGTTTTTATTTGTATTGGCCTTTATTGGCATTTCTAACAGAGCGATTCTTTCATTATATTTCTTTGTTTTCTCTGAAAGATTTCAATATCTCACAGAATTTGATGCCTTTAAAGAATACAATTTGCAAAAAAGAAATTTTTATCTGTCTAATCTTGGCTTAAAAAAAGTATTTAAAGCATTACTGGTATTGCCCACAATGCAAAAAATTCCGGATCAAATTCATAGTGCCGATATTTTTTACCGTAAAATCCCTTTTTAACGAAACATGTTACGGTAAAAAAAAATTGAGATATCATAATTTTCACATTAATACTTGCCGTAACTCTAATTAAATAAATATTATTGTAAAAACTACGGTATAATATTTTGAGGTAAAAATGATTTAACAAATGATGTACCCAAAGCACCGGTACTTTATACCGTAATTTAAGCTAGAATTCAGCAATGCACTGTGAGCTACGGAGCTGGTGATTGTTTTAAACTTCATAATTTTGTGAAGAAAGGCATGATTCTGGCAATATTGCATTGAGGCATAGGGCATAGTGCAAATTGTGGAATAGAGTTCAAGACATGCATTGCGCCTATGCAAGTCTTCAATGCCAATGCAACACTAAGCCATCACAGCATATTAAAAAGTTTTCAGCAATATTTTGTAGCATTTTGAATGACACAAAATACTGTTAAAGCAAGATGAAAACAAAATCGATACAATACATCTTCAGAAATAAAACTTTCACTTTTGAAGATTCAGCAATCCTTGAGTTGTATTCCGTTATTTTGAGAATCATTTCGCCACGGAATCATATGATTTGTTACGAAACGCGAACTCTCAAATATACGACGAAAATGTTTTCCAACCAGAAACCTCGTTGCAAGTGCATAATAAAACGAATAACGAAATATTTCATTATTTTTGACGAAATTTGTTTCCTCGAAAAAATGACGTTAATCATTTCATCGCATTGACAAAATGTTTGCTCAGAACATAAACCAGGAAGCGATATCGTCAAAAACGTAAACAGTTTCGTGATATTCGAGTTTCCATTTTTTAAAGTGTATCCAAAACATATGGTATCATAAAAATCCAAAAGCATTAAAATTTGTTTCGTTTTTGGAGGATTTTAAGAAGGAGTAAAAGGAAATGTAATTAGAACCATCTGCACGTTAAATCGAGCAAGCCAACTGATTTTGATATTCTTAATCTAACCTAAATTAAAAGTGATGAGGAAGGTTTTAGATAATGTATTTTTACTTGCTTGAATAAAAGTTCAATACATTTAATGTGAATATGTTTTTTCTTTAATTTTCGATCAGAATTATGAAAATGAAATTCTCCAAAGGTGAACATTACGGAACTGCTTTTTATAGATTTAAGGAATGCTTTATTTATACTTTAATAAAGTAAAATATTTCTTTGATGTGAAATTATTTTTAGCGAATAGTACTTTAAATTCTATTCGAATTTTTATTTCAAAAATATGTAAATTTTTAGGAAATATACTTCTTTGTTGATGGAATCGATAAACGTTACACTAACGCTTTTATATCTACGCATGGGAACTACCAAATATGTTATGAATTGAAATTCATACCTTGCAGATTTTAAGAATTCCATTCTGGTGTATCAAAAAAGGAAGTAAAAAAAATGCAAACGAGAAAAAAAATCTGAATTAAATTTCTCAGTCTTTCTTTAATGTATTCGCTCAGTTTCATTTAAAATTCTACAAAGTAAAATTAAACCCCGCATTCAATAAGAAAGGAAAAAAAAATGTTCTCGCCGAACAGTGAAAATCCGTTTAGAAATTAATTAAAGGCGAATCAGTTTTTTCCCTTATTATTCCACGCGTGTTGGCAACACCTTTAGAAAGAAGATATTTTGAGACTGAAGAGTATTTTCGACATCGATGGGCAGCATGACATTAAAAAAATATAAATAAAAAAAACCGGTAGACAGATTACTGCTTTTCAAGAAAGGCGTTGAAGTCAAAAAGCTTGATTTAATACTTTTTTCTTAAAATTTTTTTCAGGAACGCCTTTTCAAGAATGAAAAGATATGAGGATTTTTTACCCTCTTGTAATTTGTTCTATTTTCACATTTATTTGCTCAATTATTTTTTTCGTCGCTGTTGAGATCTCTTACGTACGTAAAACAAGTAGCTTAGAACAAAAAAAAGTTAAAGTTCATAATAATTAAAATTAGAGACTGAAGCAGGAATGGAGTGTAGTTTTGAGTGTAAAAGAATTTCCAAAAAAAAAAAAAAAATTACTTTTTTGAGCCAAAAAAGTTAGTAATTTCGCGAGGAGAAAAAACTGGAATTGACTTCCAGAAGAAAATGAAAATATTCCTGAAAAAGAATTTTCTCTGTGAAAGTATTTTGATTAAAATTATTATTTTGATGGTAAGTCGAGTAAGAAATGTATTTTCTAAAAAAGAAGATTAATTTTTTTTTAACAATGCGTAAAACAGGATTATTGTTTGCGTAAATATTGAATAATTGTTTTTCTTTTTCATAATGCAATTAACAGAAAAAAATTAATGAACAAAAAATAATTTAAATAACACGTTATCTGAATCTAACGAAACTTACAAAAAAGATTACTTTAAAAAAACCTTATATTCAAGAAAAAATTAATTAATATCTTAAAGTTCGAATTTGTGTGATTTAACTATTTATAAACAATACTGATTAAAAATATTGATATTTTAATTCGTTAAATTTGTTTAACAGTTTATTTAATTTTAATTTAAATGTTTTATTTAACTTAACAGTAGAAAAGTACAACATGTATATACTGTTGAAATGTGTTACGAAAAGTTAAAAACATTTCTTCCGTTTCTTGATGAAATGGCTTATTATTCAAGCGAATTTTTCGTCAAATTGAAGAAATAGCTATCTTCACTCTCTGAGGATACGAATTTCGTCAATGTCATTAGGCTTAATGCTAAACATCAATTATAAAATTTATAAACTTTTTTCCGTTTTTGATGAAACCGTTTACTAGAAAATGCTCTGAGCGAACATTTCGGCTTACTGAAAATAATACTATCCACAATTAACATTATTGATAAAGAATAGCTTTCAACATTAACATTAACATTATTGATGACAATACAATTAACATTATTGATGACAATACAATTAACATTATTGATAAAGAATATGCTCTGAGAGAACATTTCGGCTTACTGAAAATAATACTATCCGCAATTAACATTATTGATAGAGAATAGCTTTCAACATTAACATTATTGATGACAATACAATTAACATTATTGATAAATAATATGCTCTGAGCGAACATTTCGGCTTACTGAAAATAATACTATCCGCAATTAACATTGATAAAGAATATGCTCTGAGCGAACATTTCGGCTTCCTGAAAATAATACTATCCGCAATTAACATTATTGATAAAGAATAGCTTTCAACATTAACATTATTGATGACAATACAATTAACATTATTGATAAAGAATATGCTCTGAGCGAACATTTCGGTTAACTGAAAATAATACTATCCGCAATTAACATTATTGATAAAGAATATGCTCTGAGCGAACATTTCGGCTTCCTGAAAATAATACTATCCGCAATTAACATTATTGATAAAGAATAGCTTTCAACATTAACATTATTGATGACAATACAATTAACATTATTGATAAAGAATATGCTCTGAGCGAACATTTCGGCTTACTGAAAATAATACTATCCGCAATTAACATTATTGATAAAGAATAGCTTTCAACATTAACATTATTGATGACAATACAATTAACATTATTGATAAGGAATATGCTCTGAGCGAACATTTCGGCTTCCTGAAAATAATACTATCCGCAATTAACATTATTAATAAAGAATATGCTCTGAGCGAACATTTCGGCTTACTGAAAATAACACTATCCGCACTTCTCTGAAGCAACGAATTACATCGATATTTATTGCTAAACATCAATTAACATTATTGATAAAGAATAGCATAAAGAAAGAATGAGCGAAAGGTTTCTTCGGCATCACCATGAAAAGTCCCACAAGCGTGAAGACGCACTTGAGAAAACATAGTTTCATCTGATAATGGAGGGCTCACATTTCATCAAAAATTGTGGAATTTCTTGATAAAATGATTGCGAAAATCAACTAAATACAGCTCAATGATTGCGGGATAATTAAAAATGAGCATTTTATTTCCGAGGTTGTATTCAAAATGAGTCGGAGCCACCTTCCATCAAGAGACTCAGTAACGAAAAAAAATAGCAGATCAACTATATTACTTAGAAACAATTCTAAAATGTCTTCTTGTAAAAAAAAATCATTTGGTTGATAATGAAGTATTTCTAAGATGTATTTATTACTCTAATACTCCTGATGTGTCATCAATTAGAATTTCTACGTAAATGTAACAATTTTGCTTGCCTAATAAATAAATATTACAAAGTTACTTTACTGAAACAAAATTGCGATAAATCATTCAAAAAGGAATTATTAAATTGTTTTTTAATCTCTGGCATTTTAAAATGACCCAGCTATTTCATTAATCTACCTTGTAACAATCCCGTTTCACTCCTTATAGCCCGTTTTAATTGGGCTTCCTTAAAAGACAGATTATTCTGAACTTTGAAAACACTTTTGGTATAATTAATGAGCTGTACGGTAATGAGATTTCTGGTTTAATTAAAACTATTTTTCTGGTTAATCTAAACGAAGTACACGGTATTTAAACCATTTATGTGGTAATTTTTCCGTTCATATAGTAACGGTTTTTCGAAAATTATGGTTTTCAAAATTATGGTTCTTATTACCACATATTTGGAAGAAAAATACTAAAGTGTAAAATAAATTTATCTGATTAAGTGGCTTTTATGCAGTACTCTAAAGAATACCTAAAAAATTACCATATTTTACAATATATATTACAAAACCATATTTTATTGTTAACTTTATCAAAATCATTACCGAAGCAATTTGGTAAAAATTACAGATAATATACACCTACAATACCTACTATTAAGAACTAAATGTTAGACTTGAAAAAATTTAAAAGCCATATTGAGAACTGATTATTTAGAATAAAAAATATCAACTTATTCCTTTGTGTTTAATTCGTCACCAAACTTATCGAACCGCTCTGTATAACAATGATATTTCTGGTAAAACGAACATAATTCTGGTAATAAAAACTAAAATTTATGGTGAGTCCTTAAATAATTTATTTTGTAACTTTTCTTTTCATATGGTAAAGGCTTACCGGAAATTATATATTTCAAAATTATTGTTCTTATTACTACACATTAAGTCAAAAATACACAGCAGAGAAAAATTTAACCGAATAAATAGTTTTTGTATTTTGTTCTAAAGTATCATGACAAATTTATAAAATTATATCACATTTACAAAATTTTATCAAATCTGATAAAACTATATATTATGGTTAAATTTATCAAAATCATTACCAATGTGCTTCGGTAAAAAAAGCTTTTACTTTTCCCATAGAGCAAAAAACGTTGTAAATGCTACGATATTCATGTAGTTTTGACTATACTTTTCTTTTCTTAGTGTATTAACTCACTGCTTTTCTTTGATCGATAGATTTAATGTGATTAAATATATGATAATGGATTTATTCAAAAGAGTGCATTAGTTAAGAGTAACATCTACAGTATTAATATTTTTCTTTATTTTCTGAATATTTACAAGTAAGCGTCTAAGCAGTTCGCTATCTAGAAATTTAGATCGATTTTCGTTTTTATTAATCTTTATTTTATTAATGAACTTTTGTTGATAGAGTTATTCTATAAATAAACTTTCATTTGTTGTCGTTAGCTTCCAAAAAAGATGGGAAATTAAATCATTACCTTAATAGATTAAGAGTAATATCACTTAATAATATTTAGAATTGAAGACAAAACAATAAGGGAGGAATTAATTTTGAATAAGTAATTAAATACTGTATCTGCCTGTGTTTAGATTTTGTAAATTTACTTTTTTATAGTATAAACTGATTAAAAGTAATATTGTAATAATATACATATAATAATTGTAATAATATATATAGTAATAATATTTAAAATACACATAAATTATATGATATAAATTAATAATAACTGTAAAAATTTTCTAATATAAATTTCGCAAAGACAAAAATATTTATCAAAACTGAAATGACTGAGAAATGTTTAATGGTAAGCAACATTTAAAAAAATGATAAACGCGAAACAGCATTGGTATAAATTTGGTGTAACAGCACTGGAATAAAACTTATTATATATTTCTCTCGTTTTTAATTGGGTGACAAACTTCAAAGAATTCAGATGAGTAGAGTAAACATCTACCATCAGTTTTTTTTGGAGGGGGGGGGTGGTAAATTAACCTAATTAAATAGATGTTAAGAATCCTCCCTCCATAAAATCCCTTACGATAATTCCGTTTAGTCGGAAGAAAATAATTCTTTTAACATGGTTTTATTAAGCTTTGCCGCTGAGGAAAATAATAATTTAAAAAAAAAAGAAGAAAAACTCATAATTGCTTTAAAGGCTTAATTTTTAATTATTTATACCACCTTGCCGTGAAGAATTTTCTGGAATTAAGAACTGACAAATAATTTAAATATTTTAAAAGTTATTAAACTTTGTTTGAAAAAAAAATAGCCAATTTGGCGACATTATTCCACATAGATGAAAATTATAAAAATCACTGTCTTATAGTTTAGTTTTTATAGTTTAGCTGTTGTAGTTTTTGCAAACTTTCATGAGCCCAGATGATGCGGCATCAGGAGTAAGTTTTTAAAGGTTGAAAATTTAGACCAAGAACGCTTTTCATTTTCACAAAACAGTAGTCTTGATCCATATTAACGTTTTGCGCCATTTTCTGCATAAGCATAGAGAGCGCTGGCTTAGACAGGTTAAACTTTACCAGAGTGACTGTTACAAACTTACATCAGTTTTGAGAATAGTATATTATTTTCAAAAAAGCATCATTTTATATGACTACGGAGCCTTCGGAAAACCGCGAATAGTTCTGTTTACTACTAACGCTAATTAGAAGTGAAAAAATATCTTCATGTTGGGTATAACGTTGAATTTCATATCTCTTATAACAACCTAAGAAAGAGTTCATATAGTTTTGATAGTTCTGGATACCATAAACATCCAATGGCTTTATAACCGAATTTTTTATATGGTGTTATAGTAAGTTCAGAAGGAATTTTTTTATATTATGAGAAGAAGACGAATTAATTTGCACGGAAGTGATGTTCGCTGAGTTACTTCCGGTGGTTTATGGATTATAAAGTGTAAAGCGTCTTACAAATCCTAACTCTGGTATTAGTATTTAAATAATTACAACAAAAATCATAAGAAAAGAAAATATTGATGAGGGCCTTTTTTATTCTTAAAAGCATTTTAATTCTAACCTTAAATTACCATCAAAACAAAACACGGATCTAAATAAACTGTTACTCAACTAAAATTTATTTTAAAAATATAAACAATAAAATAAAATACTTTTGTTAATGAAACTTTCATGTAGAAACATTTCGTGTACAAAATAAAAAGATTTATTGTTCTATTTCAATTATCGAAGTTGCGTTTCTTGTAAGTTCCTTAATAAAGACTCCAAGTTAAAAAAATCCAAATTAATTGACAAATGCACATTTAATTGTTCTCCAAACTCGTATGTTACTTACTTATATAAGAAGCATACTCAAAGGCAAGATTCTTTTTATTTTCCCAAATAAAGAACATTTCTTAGAGAACTCTTTTTTTGCTAGCCAATTAGACGGAAGTCAAATTTCTCTAATCTACCACTTGGAATAAAGATTAATGAATCAAAGACAATACCAATTAAAGAAAAAAAAAGAAATTATCTGAAGATCCGAACCATTTAATCCTGGAGTCTTCGTTTTCCTATCTGGAAAGAATAAGGCAAAACAAATTGCCACGTAATGAACACTAAGTCCCATGAGATTTTAATGCCGGGAAACATAAGGAATAAAATAGGGAAAAAGAGAACTGTAAGAGAATTCACAAATCAGCCGTAGTTAAAGGAACAAGTCGAAAATAAGTTGTTCTTCTCTTGGTTTTTACGAAAAATACTTCAAACAGAAACGAGCAATTAGTCTGTGCAAAAATTCATAGGGTATGTGTGTATTTTTAGAGTTTAGGAGAGATTTTGGGAATTTTACGATGGCGATAGAAATTGTTATGGGAATTTATTTAGCACAAAGAAAAGATTTTAAAACTTAGTTTTCGCTTTTAAGTTCCATGCATGTTTTGTTAAAATTTAAATATAGCTGTTACAAGGATTTTATTGCTTAATCGAAAATTAATTATGTAAACCGTATTTTTATTTAACATTTTTGAGAAAAAGTAATTTGCTTCCTGGAGTTGTAGGAATATATTTATCTGTTTATATTTTTAAAATGATAACGAAAAGGAGGAATGTTTGAATTAAATAGACAGCATTTTGTTAAGATTAGCATGTTTTTTGTTTTATAGTAAAGAAAGTTATGGTAATTTTTGACCGAATTTGATCAGATAAGAAAAACTAAAACAGTTTCCGCATAATTAAAATTCTGTGATAATTTACGAAGTCTAAACTCCATGAGATTTGAATGTCTGGAAACATAAAGAATAAAATAGGGAAAAATGGAACTTTAAGTAAGTTCACAAATCAGCCGCACTCAAATGAAGCTCGAATAGAAAATAAGTTTTTTAATAAGTGTTTTTGTTTAATAAGTGTTTTGATAATAAGCGATTTTGTTAGTCGCTCGAATAGAAAATAAGATGTGTTTTTTTAACTCTGCAAAAAATACTTAAAACGCAACCGACTAAACTGAGAAAAATAATTTTGAAAAAAAAAACATATTTGCATAGTAAGAATAATTCTGCTTAATTAAAAAATATGAGATTTTTAACGGCAGACTTAAACATTTAAATTCATTTATTTGGCTACTTTTTCCATTCGTTATGATAATGGCTTATTGGAAATTATTGTTTTTCAAAATATTACCTCAAATTAAGCACAAAAATAACTAAAAAAGTTACCACAAATTTAGCAAACTGTTATTCAGAGCTGTTCTCTCATTATATCATTTATTTGTTAATTTTGACATTTTTATGACTATTTTTTTAATTAAATATGATAGTTACTTTGGTTATCTCTATCACGTTGGAATTTTTCAAAAACATGCCTAATCATTAACTCTAAAAAGTAGTTTTTGTGAGAATTTCTTTTTTTTGAATCTGCAGTCATTAAAAGGAATAATATTATTTTTTACCTACTTAATACGCCACTAATCTTATTTTTAAAAAAAATGTACACATTTTTATCTGATTTTCTTTAAAAAAAAGTAAACCTTTTATATAGCATAGAACAAAAATACCAAATATTTTCGTAAAAAGAAAGGATTGTCGAAGAAATGCCACAACAAAAATCCTATGTCCGGTTTTTGCTCCAGAGCAAAAACCGGACATAGGACCTGTTAATAAACTCTCCAAGTTTACTTTCTAGTAGCGTCGATTTTAAATGTAACAAACCTGCTGCCAAACAGTATGATAAAACCATACTTCACTTTTAATTCTAAGATAAGTTTTTTAGAAATCGTTATTGTAAAAATTACATTCCATTTTTTTGTTCTCATACAAAATTCAAAAAGTTTTGCTACATTCTGGTATTCTTGATCATGACTTTTTTTCTCAATGCATTTATTCAAGATGAACTGTACATAAATAGATTCGTTGATGCATTTACTTGTTGATAAATACAAATATCTAAAAGTAGTTTTATTTCACATTCAATGTGATGAATTGAAGACTGTCAAGTGTTCCAAGTACTGTAAGCAATTTCTGAAAATATATATTCTTTCTTTGAAGTGTAACATTCCTATTGAAAATCATAGAAATATTTATTTTGTATTCCATCCTATATGAATTTAAATTTTTCTTTAAAATTTCAGATCAAATAGTAAAATAAAAGTATGGTTTTGAATCTAAAGTGGCCAAAAGTATTTTCAAAAACTATTATCGTCTTTATAAATTTGCATGTTAGGAATTAACGAGTAAATTCATTTTCAAGAAAGTCAAAATTTGTTTTATCACTCAATTCCATTATCCAAAATTGGGGATAAGAAGGATTAAGGGAAAGAAATTTGAAGATAATTTCTTCTCCAATTAATTGGGACATTCTCCAACTCATTAATCTTTATTGTAAGTGGAATCTAGAATTTTGACTTCCAGCGGCTTAAAGGGGAAGAAAGTTTGTGTCGTCTTTTGTCACTGTGGCTTTCAGAAAAGAAGAACTTTCAGCAATTTCGCATCTGGGAAAACTTTAAATAAGCTACAAATTACTCAAAATGGGATTTAGATTGTTTGACATCAAGAACTCGATTGATTAATTTATTCATGCGAAAATTTTTATTTTGATAAACAAAGTTATTCGCTCGGATTAATAATACTATAGAAGACAAAAGTAAAGTTTCTGAAATCCTGATTTCTTAAATTCATGTACAAAATAAATTTTCTATTTCTCGACTCAAATCTCGGGATTTAAGAGCTTACGTAATGGGAGATTTCATTTCAAGATAATTTATTTTGTTGAAATAATAAATCTGCCAGAGGATTGATATCTTAGAATAATTTTATTTAAACAGAATGTAGATTGTTCTATTTTCGTTAGATATAACACGAACTTTAAATGCCTCCAAATTTAAAAAAAATTCCTAATGTCCTACTATAGAATTAAATATTTCTAATATTAGCTTAACTAGTTTAATTATTTTATTATGTTAAAACGAATCTCATTAAAATTAATAAATTAATTTACACCTGTATGATGATATGTTTAATACAGCTTGATTTTCAGAAAATGTTTGGCTTCATTTGCCGTTGCGGTTGCGCAACGATGTCTCAGCTCTGAGAAAATTTCAGTCCATAGAATTTATTTTTCCTTTTGAGTATATTCTCAGAATATATCAGAGTATTTAGTGAGTATTTCACAGTATATACTGTGTATGTACAAGGAATAATATTCCAACAGAATGCAGATTAATTTATACCTCTTAAACTTATTGAAACTTTACCTTCTAATTAAAAATTATCTAATAACATTTATCTTATTGCAGAAAAAATTACTCAAGGACGTTTATCATATTGCAGAAAATCGCCAATAGCCCGTGCAGCTCTAGTGCGACGTAAATGATCTACAACAACTTACTGGAGAAAATCAATTTTATAGACATGCTGGATAATTTTGAATGAATTGTTGTTTTACTGTTGTATAGCGAACTTCTTGCTTTAGGAGTTTTATTTTCCTCCGTGTAGAAAGTTTTGCAATTTAATATTAAGGCGTTTCCACTTTTTTAATATCCAGGAAACTACTGTGTTAAACATATTTGCAATTTTTTTCATCACATTGCTTATTAACGTTTTTTAGTTTTTTTGTCAAGATATTTTAGACTAATAACAAATGAAAACCGTGATGGGTTATTTTATCTGTGCACTTTCCCAGATAGTGTGAAATTGATTTTAATAAGAGCGACAACATTTAACTCTTAGCCCGTCAAAGCTTATAAATGATTAAAAAATAAATCATGTAAACTTGAAACAACTCAAATTTAACTATGATAGTTTACGCGCTAAAAGGTTCGCATTAAGCTTGTACAAAAAAACATTTTATATCGAGTTTGAATCCACCTTTACAAAAAAAAAGGACTAGATAAACCTTCTGAAATCGAGGATGAATCATCATTCACAAATTAAGAGCAGAAAATGTTTTCAAATTCACCTTATCAAGGTTTATTTTAAATTTCATGACCATCAACGAAACAAGGTTTATTTACGCAGACATTTGTATACTTTCTTTGACACTTTAAAAGTGAAGGTTGTCTTGATCATTAAGTTTACAACATAAACAAAAGGTTGCATTTGAGAGCCTGAACCAAGCTAGAATAAATAAAGAGCAGAAACAAGGTTTCCAGTACCTGTAAATAAAAGCTTAATGAATGATTTTTCGTTAAGGGAATATTAAATTGTAGAAGGATACTTCATTCCATTAATGTTCAGTTATTCAAAGATTTCTGGTCAAGATGATTGCACTTTATGAACAACACGGTTTTAAAAATGTGTCATCAAGAACCCTTTTTTTTAAATTTTGAACACCTACAAAATCTTGACATTGTGGCTCTCCTTTCTCAGTAATGATTCATAATAATTAATGGCAATTAATTATTACGAGTCATTTTAATAACAATTAATAATAAATTAAAAGCCCCTAAAGAGTGCAGTTAAACGAGTTTTAATTAAAACACATACTGTTTTTCTTTTTATCCTTTAATGATGAAATGAAGTTTAACCAACAGATGTACGAAATCTGAGATTTCCATTTTCGTTCACTCTTTTTTGTCTTTATTTCATCATTCGTTTTTTTTATAAAGCTTTAAAAAAACGTTCTTATAAATAGCGACAAATATTTATTTCAAGTTATAGTTTTTATGTACTGATTTATATTTTTAGTACCTTATAAGTGTAGCTTTAATTTAAAAAAAATATTATTCCAAAACATTTTTCAACTGTGGACGTCAATTTGAAACTCAAATAGTTAGTTTGTATAAACCTCTGCCCCATTTTTATCAAAACACAGAAGAATAAAAAGTAAAATATTCAAATGTCTTTCAGCAAAAAAGTATAGTATGTGTTTGGGGTGCATCATTCTTTTCATCGCTTCTCAACCATATATCAGAACTGACTTAGCTATTATCCCTCTTCAAAGCATCAAGAACAGGCATTAAAAATACTTGTACAAAAATCCCCATAAACAACAAAAAAGGGAAAAAATATAGCCCTTCCCACCATTTCTTCCCCGTTTTTATTATGAATGACACTAAGATTTCCCCTTGGAATGTTAGATTTTTTTTTTCCTTGAAGATAAAACCAAGTATTGGCTTTTATTGTAAAAAGAAATGAATAAGAAGCCATGTTTTTGTTAAAATAGATGAGATATTGTTATTTCTTTCTTTTTTTAGAAAGAGATCAGGGACTACAACAATAGAAAGAAGCAGTTGAAAAAAAAATGCGAACTTGAAATAAAATAGCTTCCATTAAAGAGATAAAATGTTCGATTAATATTCTAAGAGATTTTTCATCTAAGATGCGAAGATTACCTTTGATCTTCTATTCTTCATTTTCAACGATAAATTTTAAACTATTTGAAAAAAATATGAAAGTAAATAAATAAAAATAATTCTCATCATGTTTCTACGCTTCTACAATGAACTTGGGATCCACTAGTCGACTGGTTTAAATTTCGCATGTTATTGCTCTGTAAAATTAAATAGGATATTTTAAAACATTTCTTTTGCGTAATGATAATATATTTTCGAATACTTAAAAATATTTATTTATTTAAATTTTTGCTTCATTTTAGTCCTGCTAACGAGAACTTTTTAACAACATACTGTGATTATTCTCAGTTGTTTAACTTTGATCTAAAAAGAAAAATATTTATATTTGTTATAAAGAACAATCCAGAGACTGCAAAGTAAAGTGAAAGTTTTACTTAAAAAAAAAATAGTTTCTATTAAAATATGAAACATAAATTTGCCATAAAAATTCAAATTCTATTCCTTATTAAATTATAGCTACAAAAAGTAGTACTATAATTAATTTTTATATATTATTATTAATTTAACTATCCGTAAATTATACGTATTATTAAGACTAAATTTAACGTTTGGTAATCTTTCTCTGTTTAATACAGTCTTGTTATCCTTGGCATGGCTACGAAATGTTGCTTGGTCGTCTATACACGTCCATTTAGCCTTCAAATTGTGCTAGACCTGATAATTGTGGTTCCATAGTGTAATTTAGAACAGCGGACATTACTGAGAACTGCATAACATCCCATGATAATATAGAAATATATATCCTCTAGAGAAACTTCTTGAGGAACCTTTAAACTTTCCCTTTTATTTATATAAGTTATCTTATTCATTAAATAAACTTATTATTTAGTTAAATTATTTTATATTTAAAAATTATCTATTTTCTTGTGTTTTCTAATAATTAATATTAAAACTTTCCCTTCAAATAAGCTCAGAAATAACTGCTTCTTCGTAATTTAATGATTTGGAGACTACTTCAGAAAGATCGCCAACTTTGCTAACCAAATAATTAAATTACGATAAATCAGCTATTTCTTAGCCTGTTTGAATGCACTTTTTAATAATAATTACTAGAACACATAAAATTAAAATAAAAACAAGATTTAAATTTGTAAATGTACTAATTCAAAGATGTATGAACAGGAAGTTCATAATAGAAAGCACCCCCAGAGGCGTACCATGACCTTTCTTGTCATGGGTTGCTGCGCGATTCTTATTGAGCACTACCTTTCTTCCTAGATAACAATGACGATAAGGGATTGCTATTTGGAGAAATATTTGTCATTAGCTGCTGAGAATTATAAAATATTTTTTCTTATCATTCTTATTCTATGACATATTTTTCTTATTGTGGGTCGAAATAAAAATAAAAGCAATATTTGTGAAAGTTGATAATGTTTAAGAACCAACTTAGAAAATATGGAGAAAATAAACAAATTTTATAATTCAATATTATTGTTTTCGCTAAAAAATTTGCCATTCTATAGCTAATGTGATTTTTCTTATTTCTATAGATTACATCACAAGTTTTTATTAGTTGGTGATCAAAATAATTAAGAAAATTAAATAGTGAAAGAATATAGAGTCTACAGTCTAAGTATCAATGAGTGAAAAAAATGTAGAAAAAAACAAAAATTAACTATTCAATCTTTTTTCAATACTTGAAAAATTCGTAAGTAACCCTATTTATGTCCATTCCTTCCTAATTCTAATTGAAATATTTCATGAAAAGTAAAATGGGATTATATAACTCCTAAAAAAAGGCTTACGTATAAATAAATATACAGTTCGCTTAAGTAAATCATATATTCGTAGTGAGCAACATTATTGTCAGCATTTTTAACGGATTCTTCCTCTCCCAAACAATAACCTAATAATAACATTACCTGTAAAAAAAATTCCTATTTTAAAAATTTACAAAAATAAAATTGCATTTATTGTAGAAATGCTAGTTTTTACATCATTCTGCAGCAAAAGAAAAAAAGGAATATAAACAATACTATGCAAAGTTTAGAATGTAATCTAAAATTGAGCCGACAAGCCTGTGTAGGGCTCAGAGAACCGGTCTTGCACCAAAAAGGTTCTGGTTTCGAATCCCGGCCAAGGCATGGATGTTTTTTCAATTTCTGTACTATCTGTCCTTACTGTGAGAGCAACGTTGGCCCACCTAACGTGGAGCCCTTGAAAAAAGTGGCGAACAAATCTGTCCGTCAGATGTCTGTATGACGTAGGCCATTCCCCAGGCGGGCATTGGAAGAAAATTACGAACCTTAGAAACTTAGGAATGAGTTTGAAAAAGCTACCTTGATTATATAAAAGGCACAGGATAAGTATTTAAATAAAGCTTTGCATAGCTAGATATAAAAGGGCTAAAAATTGAATAAATAGATAAATGAATAAATAAAATCCAAGAAGGTTTAATATTTAATAATAAGATTTATAAGATACGTAAGGAGATATAAAATATAAGACGATATAATAAGAAACCTAAAACATATACACCGAAGAGCCATTATATTATGACCATCCTGCTAATAACATGTAGGATCACCTTTAGCCCTCAAAACTGCTAGCACCCTCTGTGGCATTGATTCCACAAGGTGCGGATAGGTAGTCTGAGGTATCTGGTACCAGGCGCTCACCAACTGGTCCTGCAATTCACTCACATTGCGAGGGGGTAGCGCGGCAGCACGAATTTGGTTTTCTAAGTAGGACCACAAATTCTCTATTGGATTAAGGTCAGGTGAATTTGGGGGCCAAGACATAACTTGAAAGTCACCTCGAACCAAGCCATGACGATTCGACCCTTTAGACATGGTGCATTATCCTGTAGGTAAACACCATCCCCAGCAGGAAAAACTGCTGAACCTGGTCTGCAACTATGTTCAAGTAGCTTACAGACGTCAGGGATTGTTCTATGAGGATTATGGGTCCTAATGTGCCCCATGAAAACATTGCTCCTGGGCGAGAAATCATGAAAACCTGGGCTAACCCAATGTTATAGATGGAGGGTGGTCATACTGTAATGGCTCTTCGGTGTATAATCATTTTATTTTCACAAAATGTTTAGAAAGAATAAGTCAATCACAAGCTGAAGAGTATTACAGCAAATTGTTAGAAATTAAGACTAAATTGAAAATTAAAAGTTTAAGGTAAATAAAATTTGTTTAATCCTTTCAAAACACTCTCTTCGAACAAATATTTAATGTTCTTTCAAGCGTTAATCAAAACATTGATGGGGAAAACGGAAAAATCTAGCTTAAGCAAATTAAAGTAAACTTTATAGAGTGTGATGTAAAATCACGCGCAAAATCCATTTTTCTTCCCAAAGTACCAAAAAAATGAGAAAAAAAAATTTTGCATAAATAAAGAGTGATAAGCGTGAATACTTAAATCAATATTTGAAAAGCAATGAAGTCGATAAAAATAAGCTTTAATTAATTCAAAAGGTAAAGGATGTTTAAATATTTGATGAAAAACTGCCAAAAATGCAACTATGATTTCTATTTTAAACTGGAATAACAACGAGTATTTTCTAAGAGAATGGGGAATACTTAATACTTAATATATTTAAAAGATGTTTACTTTTTTAAAACTTATCAATTAAAGGATTACAAGAAGTGAAAGTAAGAAATTATCATACATTAAAAGATATTGATTTTGTGTGCGTGATTTTTTTATTTTATTTTAGTGCAGTTTCAATATTTTAAAACGATTTTAAGAAATTGGTAAAAAATTGTTTTGCTTTCCAATAAATTTTTTTCTAAAACTGAAAAAAAAAAAAGATCAGATAGAGTTCAAACAACAATTCTCCACTGGAATATACACAGTTTCCGTCATAAATTCAACAGAGTTATGTAAAACAGTATTAGGGAACAAGTAAGGAAAACACAGCTTTAATTAAAATGCAGAGTTAATATACAGTTAAAAATATAAAGAAAACATAAAAAAAAATTTAAAAAGAGAGCAAAAAATTATTAAAATAAAATACTTTTAAAAATATTTAAATATTTTTAAAAAATTAAAAAATTGGAAAACAAAATAATGAAAAGAAGTAATCTCGTCATCAGCTCACACGATAATATCTGCAAAAAAAAGTGCTTTCGAATATTGCATTAATAAAATCAAAGCAAAATATATCAATAAAATAGTGGAAGGAGCCTCAAAGTAATTGAAACTAAAATAGAACAATTTAAGGAAAATAATGTAAAATGAAACATATGAAGCCAAAACAGAAAAATAAAAACTCAAGAAAATGTAGGGAAACAAACAAAATGTAGTATATAAAACGATTAGCCAATTCATATGTGCTTCTGCTTGCCGGCATCTTTCAAAAATGACTTAAAATATTTTCGTAACAAGTTTGCCAGATTAAAAAATATGAAAATAGAAGCGTGAATGATGAGATCATTTTGTGGCGCTTTCTTATTGAAGTAGAAACGAGTGTTTGATTTGATATTTTAGTTATATATATATATATATATATATATATATATATATATATATATATATATATATATATATATATATATATATATATATATATATATATATATATATATATATATATATATATATATATGTATATATATATATATATATATATATATATATATATATATATATATATATATATATATATATATATATATATATATATATATATATATATATATATAATAACAGGGCTACATACCTGTTATCATTGGTGTATTCAACTTAAGAAATGCAGTCAGCAGCCATTGCTGGTGGTTATAACAGTTCACATCCCCACTCCACAAAGGAGGGGGTGTGGACGAAACTACGGATGGTTCCGGCAGATGTTTATTGGAACACGTTATTCAGCAAGAGACATGCGAAAATCTTCGGTCCCGCATTAAATAGTACAGAGATTGGTATAATTAGGTTCCAGTCATACATGCCTTTGTAACTCTACGCATTATGAAGAATCATTTACTGCTTCCTAATATGGAAGTGAAAAAGGGACAAGAATCTAAAAATAACTCCTCCTTTGAAATATAAATCTAATTATAATTCAATTGTATGCTTTCAGCCTTGAATTCCCAAAATAGAATATCTCTACTCTTACTTTTTAACAAGGACGTTTATGAAACCGAAAGAGTTTTAATTATTTTATTAATACGAAAGTATTTATTATTTTTGTATTACACATATATATATATATATATATATATATATATATATATATATATATATATATATATATATATATATATATATATACATATATATATTACTGGTGGGCTGCGCCCCCTGCTCGCTAACGCTCACCAACCCCCGAAAATTGCTACGCAATCTTATGTGGTTTGCTTCGCTCGCTACTAACTTAGGTACATTGCAAATACACAAAATTCTAAGAATTCAAAACAATCATTCAAATCCATATAACAACTCTTTTTTAAAAGAAAATTACATCTGTTGAGTAAATACTAAGTCATTAAAATAAGTTTGAATTCAAATAAATGACATGTAATTCGTTAAACCTATTAGAAATGTGCTATAGTATAAAATCTTAAAGCGTAACAGCACGACTGAGATTCATTTTTCAATTAATAACTAATAATAATAATAAAACAAATAAATTCGTGATATAAATCAAACGTCGTCAAATAAATTCGTAATATATAAATTCGTGAAAAAAAGCGCTTTCGACTAAATACTAAAATAGAGATCTATCGACAAAGACTATTCACTTCTGCCTAGCTTAAGGTTATTTCATTTTCCGTTTTTAAATGCGCTATGCGCTGAGCCACCTCAGCTAGATTTGGCATGTGACATTTTTAGCAGCAATCATTGGTCGATTTTCTAGCGTTGCCATTCGGGGAGTTGTAATGAGGCTTTTTTTTTGTCGCCGTGTAAGAGAAACATATATATAGATAGTTAATTTTTTAAAATGATCATTGTATTTGGGACAGCTTCAAACAAATGCGTTGTGATTTTAGAGTTGATTTTTTAAAAAATTATATTACTTGCCTAGCGCACAGAATACTCTCTAAAATTATATTCTCTCTTCTGAAAGCACGATGTGGCATACAAAAAGAAGTGTGCTAAATTGTGGGGCTTTACAAAAATGGCCGATTTTAACAAGTTTCTACCACTTTTCATCCTTTCACAATTTTAAATATTATTATTATTTTTAAGATTAAGGGCATTAATATCATGCTTAAATACACAATACAAACGCAAATTAAAATTCAAGCATTTTCAGACTAAATATTTCAGAATTACCGATTTTATAAAATTACAATTCATGTTTGTAATCGACACCAAACCTTTTCATTTACTGCAATTATTTGGTGTTAAACCACGAAGTTCAGTCAGTAAAAAAATTTTATTTCAACTTGACGTACATCAGAGAGAAAGCATATTATCTGAGTCATTATCAAAAGTTAAGAAGTACCACCCTTTAGAACATCTTTTTGCTGTTGTAATTAATACGAATTAGCCCAATAAGCTCGAAAATTATTCGGTAAAACCACTCCTAAGATGTATTTTACTTTATAGCAATCATCTCCTTTGCTTACACCATCAAGGTCTATAGACTCTCGTGGTTTGTGCCATCTCCAATTTCTAAGCAAATCAAGGACCGGTGAGGAAGTTGATTAATTATCTGCAAAGAAAATCTATACTCAGAAGCAATTTACACTGTGCTTAGTGAATCGCCTGCAAAAGCAACATGTGCCTCAATTTGCATCCGGAGCTTCTGTCTCATCTGATCTGGAGTGATGGACCGGCTGTGGAAAGATGAATCCCCTACTCGGTTGCTATGGTAACAAACTCTCACAGCAATACTTGAGAGATATCTCCGGAGTATTTTGGTCTTGTGTAATGGACCCTGAAGTGTTTTAAGCTTGGGAGAATGTCTAATCAAAATCGGAACCGAGTAGGAAAGATACTCAAAGAGTGGTTGCGGATTATTTTTTTTTCTTTTAAAAAAGGAAAAGAACGTTGCTGGTGGAAAGCGTTTTTACGTTTGGTCATCATTTGTTTCTGTAATGACTTGCTTATTTTTTTTTATCTGCGGTTGATTTGGGTGGATATAAAAGTGAGGTATCCACTTTATATTCCATAGAAATATTGACTTTGAATATTTCGATTTTCCTTAAAAGTTGGTTAAAATTTGAATCACACTATTCGTACTTTAAACTAAAATATGGCACGAATTGATTGTTAGTTTAATAAGGTATTAAACTGAGTCACCTTTCCGATCAAGTTGACGCATTTTATTCTGTGATCTAGTCAAAGAAAATTTATTTTGCATGATGCTAAGTTTCATCTTGACATTATATGTGTTTTCATTTGGTCATCATTTGTTTCCTGTATAGACTTGCTTATCATTTTATCTGCGGTAAATTAGGTTGGAAATAAAAGTGAGGTATCAATTTTATATTCTATGGAAATATTGAATTTGAATGTTTTGATTTTCCTGAAAAGTTGATCAAGATTTGAACCACAATATTCGTACTTTATACCATAATATGGTACAAATTCACTGTTTGTTTTATAAAGAATTAAATTGAATCGTGTTTCCGATCAAGCTGAAGTATTTTATTTTGTAATCTAGTCAAAGAAAGTTTATTTTGCATGATGATAAGCTTCATCTTGAGGTTAAATGTGTTTTCATTTGATCATCATTGGTTACCTGTAACGTTTTGTTCATTATTTTAAAGAAAAGTTGGTCAAGATTCGAAGCATAATATCAATAATCTTAAATCATAACATGGTAAAATTAACTGCAATTTTAATAATTTTTTAAACTGAAATGTGTTTCCATTTAAGTAGAAGCAATTTATAATATAATCTTGTTTAAGAAAGTTTATTATGCGTGATGATATGCTCCATCTTGTAGTGGAATGCTTTATCATATGGTCATCATTGGTTCACTGCAACGTCTTGCTAATTATTTTATTGAAAATTGGTATTTATTAGTAATTAATACGACGTAACTCAAAGGCTTTAAGGAGATGCCTAGTGAAAGAAGGAATGCAAATGTTGCAATCTCTAATGCTCCTATTCTAAAAGGTGTATTTTAAACTCAAAATTTATATCTGAATTTTTCTCTCCGCTTGAAGTGAGCTTTAGTCGCAATCTTAAACTTACAGAAGAAAGTGGATTCAAAGAGAGTGAAGCTTAAATATTGCGGTCTAGACAAGTGACGTATTATTTCCTATTTAAGTTTTCAAACTGAATCGAGTGTAATAACAAGTCGTTTGAACTTATAGTTCAGAGAAATTATAAAAAAATTCCAATCCCATTAAGTGAGCTTTAGCCATCATCTTGAATATACTGGAGATTTCAATGAGAGAGAAACTTTATTCAATGAGAGAGAAACTATATTGTTTATCAATATATTGTTATCAATATTTATTGTTGTACTTTATTGTAATGTTACAAGCGAACTTTAGCCATCATTTTGAATATACTGGGGATGGTTATTCAATGAAAGAGAAAAATTTTATTGTTTATCAATATATTGTTATCAGTCTTTATTGTTGTACTTTATTGTAATGTTACAAGCAAACTTTAGCCATCATTTTGAATATACTGGGAATGGTTATTCAATGAAAGAGAAAAATTTTATTGTTTATCAATATATTGTTATCAGTCTTTATTGTTGTACTTTATTGTATTGTTACAAATGAGGTTTAGTCATCATCTTGAATACACTGGGAATGATTATTCAATGAGAGAGAAGCTTCATTATTATCAATATATTGTTAATAATCATTATTGTTGTACTTTATTGTATTGTTACAAGTTGAATATTATTTATTTTGTAAATTTTCATGCTGAATCTTATAACCAGTAGATAAAATAGAACAGTTTTGAAGTAATAAGAAATTTTAAAGTAAATTTATCTTTAAAGTATTGAGCTTTTGGATTATTACTTTTATCGATTATGATTTGGTTTAGTGTAAGATAATTAATAAAAATAGGGTCTCACTTATGTAGGTAAAATTTTTTAAATTTCCCCTCGTTATTTCAATAAATAAACAATGGAGGATAATGCTTAACTCGGAAGAGACAAACTTCAGTTAATTATATTGCACATAAACCGAACAGTGAAAAGATTTTTCTATTTCTCTTCAATTGCTCCTGTACTTAACTTTTTTTACCGACACAATTACTGGCATATATCTCAAAAACCAATAAGGAAAAGCACAAACTGAATATGATGGATCAGATAATAAAAGATTCAATCAATGGTGGAATATTATTTAAGCAGCCTTAGCGCATTCAATAAAGCAAAGTGCAAAGAAAAAGGAATTTCAAAAGAAAAAAGAACGTAAACTATGTATTAGAACTCTTCTAAGGACGAGGCAAAATTTAGTAAATCTTATTACACGCAAAATTAAAACTTTCAAAAGAATTTTCCGTTTTCTCAATTACTTCTGCATTGATCTTTTTTTTATTGGCACGAAAATTGCCCTACAGCTTGAAAATCAATATGTAAAGGACAAACTGAATATGGCGGATCTGATGATAAGGTCTTTGATCAATAGTGGCTGTTAAAGAATATTATTTAAGCATCCTTAACACATTGAACTGATAAGAATAGGGCATTACGAAAATCAGGAAAATGACGTATTATATATCAGGAAAATGATGTTCCTTTAGAAAACATATATTATAGAAATCAAGTTTGAATGTTATAAATCACTTTTGAATTGTTACAATTTATAAAATATTCTAATTACAGACCCTGGCCAAATTATTACACGCACTAGAAGATTCTATGCAAAATCTTTATCAGCCTATAACAGCTTTTTACGCGACTGAAACCGGTTTGCACTTGTTTACGTTCGTGTATCAATGGATTAAATTTGACGATATATAATATAAATTCGATGACTCTTATAAATTAGACGATATATTATATAAACATAGAATATTTATTATATCAGGTATTATTTTAGTATATTATAATAGTTAGACCAAATTATTAGACGCACTGTTGTGTTTTAATAATTGCATCTTTTTCACGAGTTTATATGCAAGACTTTTATATTTAGACATACATGTGATGGGTTTTTATTCTGGAGATTTTTTATATACTTCCTATTTGTATTTATTGTTAACGTATTGCATTACAATGCTAACCTATTGATACACTACCATAAACAAGTGTAAATCGGTTTCAACTGCGTACAAAGAATAATGCTGTACAGTATCAAATAATAATTAAGATTTTACATAGAATCTAATAGTGCGGCTAATAATTCGGCCAGGGGCTGTATTTCGATTGAACTTCAAATTTATATCAGTCGAAACTTATTACATTGAGCTAAAAAAAAAATTGCAATGCAAACTGTTTTCAACAAAGAATAGAGAATAAAAATATTAAACTGATTATTAAAAACAGATAACTTTGGCGAACATTTCTTTCCTGCAACATGATGTGAGATTTTTTAACAGTTTTTATACTTTCATATCACTGAAATATACACAGTTTCTCTCTCCAAGCTCATAATTTTTCCTAAATGTCATTTTTAATAAAATTTTTGTTGAAATGAATATGTTGAAAAACCTTATATATTATAGAGGTTCGCGTAAATGTTGCGACATATTTCTAGGGAGTCAGATCACATCATCAGGATGAAAATTCAATATGAACCCGGAAATGTCATCATACGCTGCTACGGACGCTTCCCTATAATGAACTTTGTGCTGACACTAAAGCTGTCATAATAAGAAGGCATCTCTAGTGGCATATGGTGACGTATGCGAAGATGGTTTCCTTGTAACTTTTATCCAGATGATGTGACCTAACTCCCATAGAAGTATAGTATGCCTTACGTGCTACTTATGCAACCCTAGATTATATATTAAGTTTTTCAACTTTTAAATTTCAACAAAATGTAAAAAACTTTTAATTAAAAAAAATCTGTAGCTTTAGGATCAAAACTTATTTCAGATTATAAATCATTACCCTCGAATTAGACAGGATCAAGTATTTGTATAAACGTAACAAAAAATTCGTATCCCAGAGAAATTTATTAAATTTTATTTGGATATACATATTTTTGCTTAATTGAAATTGAAACAAAATCATAAATTAGTGTTAATAGTTAACTATAAAGATATATAATTTATAAGTAAATGGTATATTTAAGTACTCAAAATAAACATAATTACATACGGTACAAAAAATGGAGTGTTTTGAATTACAATGACGTTCAATATTATTGCAAACTCAATATGCTTCGTTGAATCACAAACTATTATATTTCTTTGAAATAAATGCATGACCCTATAACTGGAATGAATATAGTTAAATTTTACACCCATTCTCTGTTGCAGGAAAGTTACACCGTATTTACGATTCAAGGTGCTATGGTGCAGCGATGAACTGAAGTTAATCCTTAGTAAATCCTCTAGCCACCCAGATAAACTGGTACCCATTGATCTGAATCAGGGTGAGCATCAAGCTGTAACTGAAGATCAAACTCAAGTCCTCACACAAAGGCAGAACTTAATCTTTAAACCTTGAACTTTTTTAATCACTGTATTCAATAACTGCTTCAACTTATTTTGACCATTTTCGTGACAAAATGATTAAGACCATACATTTTCCCGGTTGCAGCTATTCCCTAACTTGAATGGTCAGTAATCCAAATTCATAAAAAAGCTTGTTCATGCAAAGAAAGTTTTATTTGAAGAGTATGACGTAGTTATTTGATTTATTTAACACGTTGTTATTAAATTAAATAAGTAATCAGGTAATAAGTTGTTGTTAGATAATTGCATCATCCCGTCATCGTAGTTGTTGTTAGATGTAGTTATTCAACAAGTAGCAAATAACTAGCAAATTAAAATTTGTTTTTTTTCTAAAAATCATCACAGTTTGAAAAAATCTGATCATATTTTCAAATGTTAGAGATGCCATTTTGCACTCCGTATGCACGTCATGCATATTTATATGCTCTGAATCGTTTTTATTTGAGCATAATAATATCTTTATAGGCTTGAATTAGTATAAATTTCAGATTCTTTTTTCAAAATAATTTCTCTATCGTTTTTGAACTATGCTATACCCAAACGGAAGAACTTTTGCAAGTAATCTTACACATTCAATTTTGTGATATAGCTACAGCGTAAATTTATCCGTAATTTGTAATTGATTAAGGAAATTTGTCAAAAATAAATAGTTTCTGTAAAATTTAAGAAACGATAGAAATCAATTTGAAAGATATCTTTTTTCTTAAAAAAATTGCGTGATAAGATTTGAAAACTTAATTTGGAAATTATCAACCAGAAAACAATGCTAAGGAAATGTTTAATATAAAAATTTCACATTTTGAAATCGCGTAGCTCGTCACTTATTGCTTCAAGTCCTTAAAAGAATTATAGCCTGAAATGATATAAGCTCTTAACTGTACGAAATTAAACTTATTTACAAACCAAATTATTTAAATCATATTACACAACAACTTTTAAAAAGTTATATGTGCATGCTCAATTTGCTTCGATGGCTCCACTTTTTAGAAAAAAAAGTACATTACTTATTATTCAACATCCCACTACAAAAAGTAAAGTCATATAAAATAAGTTTAAACATTCAGTAGCTGTATAGATTGTAAGAAAAATTATTTAATTTATTTATAAAATTTTGTTGAAATTGAAATTCAGTCCATGACACCCGGACGTTAGTTCAAAGAGAAGATTTTTTTTAAGCAAATAGTAAAGTTCAGGACAGCAAATATGAGTTTCAATTCTACTCTTTTAATTTCATCAAACAATTTTAAGACGAGCTTTCAGCATCGAAAATGAAACCTGGTCTCCAACCATGCATCGAATAATTGCATTTTATAATTGGATTTTTATTGATTTATCCAACTTTAGTTTCCACACGTGCCCTAGCTTTAGAAAATAGAAATTTTCTTAAATATTTGGCTTTTGAAAAATTTTATTGAAATAATTTTTCTCTCTCCGAAAGTTTTACGATTTAATAAGTTGCCTGACATGAGTCACATTGTTTAAATAACTTAAGACCTTTTAAGTGTATCATTCAAAGATATATATTAAGATGATATTTGCATTTTTAATTGTAAATTTAAATGTTTATAAAATGCATAATTTAGTCATATGATTTAGTTATTGGTTACTGATGGTTAAAAAAAGTTAAATGGAAAAATCTTCCAGGCTTGACATTGAAAATACTAATTTTTCCAATAGGAAGTATCATATAATGGCGGTCGTTTGAATATTTTTTTTAATTCTGAGTTTATAATTAATGAGTAGGTTAGATTAAAATAAAATAAAAAAACAATTTGATTGTAAACTATGAATTTAGAAGTGAGTACAGTGAATATTTTCTAAATGGTAGTGTCAGAAAATGTCTGTTTCTCTGAAAATTTTGAAATTTGTATTATAATTAATACGTAACTTAGATATGTATTGCTAATTATGAATTTTAAAGTCTATATATCGAAATTTCATTCAAATATTTCATTTGAAATCATTTGAATATTTTCACTCCGTTTTTATAACCAATAGGTAATTTAAGTAATTTGATTGCAAGCTAGGAATTTAAGAGCCTGTACATAAATATTGTTCTTAGTCTTTATATCAACTTCCGTTGTTTTGTTTTTAGTAAGTAAGTTTTTTAATTAATAATGTGTATTTTTTTTTTTTTTAAATATACAAATATTAAATTATTTTACATAAAAATGTATTTAGTAAGTATATTTATAAAGTAAATCTAAAAAAATTAAATTACTTCAGAATCCCTTAATTTTATGATATGTGGTATTGAATGGTTGATTTTTTTTCTTTTTTAGTCTTTATCTCTACACAGGCTAATTTAAATTGTTAGTTAAAATCGATTAAAAAATAGTTGTTTGCACTAATCACATTTTTTCACAATTCAGTTGCGCTAAATTTTTACCACATAAAAATATATTAAAATTTCCACTATATGTCGGAACTTGTAAGTGGCTGGGTGGCGCAGTTGGTTTGTCGTCGGCATTCTGATCCCAAGTCTGCGGGTTTGTTCCCCAGCCCAGACACCGGATTTACGGGATGTAGAAAATCCTCAGCGGCCATGTCGTATGATTATGCGGCATGTAAAAGATCCCTGGAGTGCCTTATTGGCTCTTGGCATTTCCGGCAAAATTAAACTCCTAGTGCACTTTAGCATCCAAATAGAGTCTCGGTGCTGCCATCTAGTGTGGCAGAAACTAGACGTTCAAATTAGCATGGCCAACGGTTGCTCACCCATTGTGGTGGTCCTGAAAGAGTGGATACCACTTCTGGAGAACGCACTAGGTCTGCTCATCGGGAAGACAGATTATGAAGCTCATTGGAAATAAAATTTAAAAAAATGTTAGAACTTGTAAAAAACAGGAATTCTTTTATTCTTCAAAGAGCAGTACCCAAATGGCAATATTCTTCAAATTCTTCGTTATTCTTCAGGGTACATTCTTTTATTCTTTAAAGCGCGTCACTGTCCGATTTAATGATTTCGACATCCTACTGAGGTGAAAAGTTTTACTATTATTTAAAGGCAATGAGTTAATCATTTTCTTTAAATTATTTGTAATTAAATCCGAAAAATTATTTTAAATAATTTGGTTATTTGTTTTATTTTAATTCCAATAAAATGCTTGGGTGTTTTTTTCTCTTTAAAGCTGTTCTGTTTTGATGTAAAGTATATTTTGTAAAGTAATTTACAATTTACTTAAAATACTTTATATTTTCTCATTTTTTCTTGTTTATAAACTTATTGCTATGTAAAAAGAAAAATATCAGTTATATTTATCGATAATTCTCTTAAGGTTATAAAAGTATAAAAACCGAAAAACAATATTGTGTTATATTACTGCATTAATACGTTTTGATAAATTACCAATGCAGACATTTTTTCGTTTTTGTTTACGGTAGAATGATTCATATGGCTTAATAAACAAAACTAAATAAAAATATGACAGATTATATAGTTTATTAAATCTGGAACTCAAATTTAAGATAAAATATTTGAAATTGAGTCGAAAATTTTATATTTCTAACGAAATGTATACGGAATGAGAAAAATCTGAAAGATAACTCTATTAGAAGTGTTGTTGTTGTTTCTAATGCCACTTGCCACACGGGCAAGCCTGCTTGGTGAAACCGAGCAAATTTAAGGCAGAGTGTGCGTTTCTTGTTTTTCAGTGGCCAAGAATTCGACTTCTGTCACACCATACGTCTCACTCGTTTAGAGGGTAGACTCCTTCATACATCCATTCATTTATCCACAGATCGTAATTTTGACCTAAATCAGAGAACGATCGATCTCCAATCCAGTACCCCCAGAGGTTCTGATTTGTTATGGGAACATGGAGGACTTTGCGACTCGACATATTAAACGTGCATCAGTCACTTTACTACCCCTTTTAGTCTTCGGCCGGTGAGGTTCGAACCCACAAACTCTCGGGCATGGGCCCAGTGCCCTACCGACCAGGCTATCCCGGCAACTCTAATAGAAATTTAGTCTTGAATCAATGAATTTTACAGAAGTAAAGCAGCAAAAAAAATTTAAATTGTGAAGCACAGAGAAGCATCCCTTTCATATTATAAATATAAACGCGCAAAAGTAAACATAAATATGATCGAAACTGTACGTAATTAAACACGGAGAGCTAACTATTCAATATACAGCATTTACTAACGTTTTGATGTTACAAGAGGCGTCTGTGGCTCGTTGGAGGAAAAGAAACCTTAAAAAACGCTGTAGTGATGTCCCAGTGTATCGTCTTTAAGTAAGTTTATGCTTTATACTTCATTTACTCCTCAGTGTTTATTGTAGTGCCCGATTAAATTTTCCATTCTGTTCTAAAAAGGTTTGGTTAATCGTAAATTTAAAAGTTGGTAAGGCTAAGTCAGAAGTTAGGTTTATTTAACTACTTTTCTAAAATTTATTTTAGAAATTCATAAAATTCAATAAAGAATTTCTGAAGTAATAAATATGTTTAGTTTTATTACAAAAGCCAAACTCCATGTTTTATTTACAAAAGCCAAGTAATACTTTGTATTATAAGGAATTGTAGATTTATTTGGATAAACTCTGCCAGTAAAAACTTATTATCTGCAAAATCTATAGTTCTACAATAAACTAGTGATTTAAGGCTTTATTATAATTTATTAAAAATTCTTTAAAATTTGTAAAATTAAATTGAATTAAAAATTTATTTTTTTTCTCCAAAAAATATATATAATTTCAATGTGTGTAATTTAAATACTGTATTCCAATGCATATTATTCCGTGTCAATGGTTTTAAGTTTAATTTCATGCAAGTTAAAATTCATTTGCTTAATTTTATGAATTTTAAATTGATATCTAAAGAAATCTAATGCTAGTATTTACTTAAATGAATAGATACATTTTCGGTTTAGGTTGATTAGAAACAAAAAAGAACTATTTACCTATAATGTACTCTACATTTTAGAGTTTTAGATTCTAATCTATGCAAATGTTAAAGAAGAATTAAAGAAAATTATAAAACTTTGAGAGATGAAACTTTTAAACGACTTCTTTAACTACTCGATAAAAATAGCCATTTTCACGAATGCGTGGTAATGAAGAAAAATTCTTGATTAAGTAAACTTTCAAAAAGATTACATCTTGAAAATGGCATCGATTGAATGAAGATTCTTTAATGTTCTCATTTCTCTTCCTAAAATGGAGTTTGGTTAGTTATAAATTCATACGCCCAACTTCTATTGGCAATTATATTAAAATGTGAGTCATCAAAGTTAACCTAACGTTCTTATTTAACGCTCGCCATTTTACGACCCACTCTTCTTAATGAATTCATATTCGAATGGATCATAACTGCAACTGTGTTCATATGGCGATAAGTTAATTCAATGCAACAACACAACTCAACTCCACTTGTAAAGATCCTTTTCAGTCGTAAATTTAGCAGTGAATTTGTTCCCTAGGTGGCACTTGGATCAGCTGAATAGCTCTGAAGATTCCGTGTCCTGTCTTTAGATGTTCCAAAAGTTTTTAAAGAGCATTTAAAATGTCTATGCTACTACAAAACTTTAACTCAATTCAAAAATAATAAAAAAAGGCTTAGCTTATAACAACTGTATTTTTTCTATCGATTTTCTTATGAAAAATAGTAACAAAAAAACTTTTGAAAAGAGTTTTGTGATTTTATAGCCGCCATTTTACTATTCGAGACGTAGATAAGGAATCGGAAAGTAGAAAGCTGTGGTAGTCATAAAAATGTTTAGTTTGAATAAAATTTTCGAGCATAAAGACATATGGTGTAGAAAAAAAAGAAAAGGCATTTATTTGTATCCTTCAGACTTTTATATTTACAGAATGGTTACTAACGGAGTACAATTATTTGGAAATGATAGCGATAAAAATTTTTTATAGTTTAGATGATATAAATTTATTCTATTCACGTATTGTTGTTTTATATCCAATAAGAATTTTAATATTTTCCATAGAAAATTAAATATTTTTTTACAGAGAAATGCTCTTTAGGTTGTTAATATTAAATTACTAAGATGGTTGGTTTGAAGACCTTGTATTTATTAAGCTGATTTGAAATAAAAAGAATGTTAAAAACTTTTAGTTTCGTCAAATGTTTGAAAAGTTTTTTTTATTATAATCCTATCTTGAAAAAGATGATTTTTTAAAAAAAGGGAATTTTGACTGATAAATAAGTATAATAATGAATTTGTATAATTATAATAATAATAACTTTGTAGGTAATCGTAACTTTGAAGAAATACGAGTAGTTTAAATTCCAGTTGACAATAATTTGAAGTTAACCAATTTTAAATAAAATTTCTGTCATTAAGTTCATTCAATCATTTTATTAAGTTTACATACCTATGCCCTCTCTTTATTTAGTTTATATTGCCAATTAATAATAATATTTTAAAAGGCAAAATACAAAAGGCTGAATTTAATATATTATTTGCTGTAAATTAGAGCTCTAAATGTCATATTGGATTTTCAATCTTTAACTTTGAAATTTTAAAAACATAAATCAAAATTAAATGTTTTTTAAATGAAGTTAAGATAATATATCTGGAAGAGGTTGAAGTTTTGTCATGTTAAAATTTTACTTTTTAAATCTTTCTAGGGTAGTGATAAACAGTATAATCTTATGTATTTACTGAGAATATTTTTAAAGTTATTGGAATTTCATTAAAAATGGGACAATCCGGTTTGGTTACTTAAGCTCATACACTTTAGAAAAAAATCTGTTCATCTTTGAACCATAATATCGGTATCATAATACGGTGCAAAATTGCAGCATCCTAAATAAAGTTAGAATTGAGTCATGTTTTAAAGTTGATCTGCAGTAACGTGTAATCAAGTTTAATAAGTAACTATATTATGATTACTCACAGTGAGTAATATTTTAGCTTACCTTGCTCCAAAGTTTCGAACAATACATACTGTTACAAAAGACAACAAATTGTTTTAGCAGAAATGTGATTTAGTGCAAACTTATCTAAACGGTATTTTATTTTTTTAAATTTTTGTTTGTAAAATTGAAGTAATATATCAACCTGTTGAGTTCACATTTAAAAATTTCTTCTTTTCAGGGATAAATTAAACCTTGTGAAGAAAATAAACCTAAATCATTTTATAACTTTTATCTCTCTTAAAATCATTATTTACTGACACAGAAAGGCTTTTAAAATGTAGTACTTCATGAATTTAAGAATTTGAAATTATTTATGATGGAAGTAAAACATGAAGTATTTTCTAAAGTGAGGTCCATATTTCGTTTATACGGGAGTTTCGTCTATTATTTTAAGAAAGAATAACCATCAGCCTTCCCTTTTCAACAGTTTTTAGTCACGCAGTCTGTTAAATACATCTTTCCACGGAAAAAAGCAATCAACTGTCACGTAAAATATAATCCACTGTATCTCGGAAACCTCTCTTTTGAAAGCGGAAGAGACAGTTTCTGCTCCTTTTTTACTCCCAAACTTTTCATATTTTTAGAAAAGAATAAATAAACAACCAACTTAAAAAAAAAAGTATTTTATAACTGAACCACATTCTCACGCAGGGAGCTTCTTTCTTTTTTGACGTAACCATGGCAACGTTCGCTTTATCCGTATCCGAACCATTTCAATAACGACAGTATCGTCGAAAATATGAAAGTAAGAATTTATAACGTGGATTAGAGTGGAAGTCGAAATCCACCCTCCCATCAAAAAACGCATCAATATGTAGCTTCCTTCAGAATTTGATGGGTTTTCGAATCGAACGAATTCCTTTCCCACAATACCAAACACCCCCTCTCGGTCGCATAATCTGTACATAAGCATTTATGACTACCATCAAAAAGTACTACTGCATTATCGCTGTATACGGGATATATTTGGTTCGGTCGAAATAAGCACAGATGTTAGACTATTTGAACTATTATTTTGATTGTTTGAAGTAGCAATAATTTAAAACAAGTATAATAATTTTGAAACAAGACTTAAGAAAATTGAGTTTAAAATATAATTTAAAATTTTTAATAAATAACTCTAAAAATAAACTGTAATAAAAATCTGTCAAATTTACAGAAATAAAAACTGTTAACTGGTTTAACAGTATAAAACTGTATTTCTTAAAAAAAAGTTTTTAATTTATAAACAGACTCTTGTTTTTTAAGCAGCGCAGTTTATTTTAAATATATAATATATAAGTTTATTTTAACAAAAAGTTTTCTATTTAAAAACAGACTCTTATTTTTAAGTAGGGCAGTTTATTTTAAATATAAAATATATAAGTTTATTGTAACAAAGATAGCTTATTTTAACACAAATAGCTTATTTTAACAAAAAAACTGATTTTAACAAAAAACAAACTCTCTTAAATAGCTATGTCAGCATTGTGGTAGGTGTGATCCAAGATCACCTGGTCACCTTATTGAGAGGCCTGTCTCCTGAGCTATGATAGCTCAAGTATTTGGTCATGAAGAAAAATCTTAAGATATCTTTATCGAAAAAGTCTTATTAAAATTATATTTAAGTGTGAAATCATTTAAAATTATATTAACTCAACCTTATAAAAATGCTTGATAAATTAACTTACCAAAAAATTATATCTAAAGACAGATAATAATCAGATAAACTATAAATTCGGCAATGATCTCGAATCGCAATTTTATTTATACGATGCTCAGAACCATCAAATAATCTCTACATAATCAGAGCAAGTATAGAAAATAATTGTAAAATGATTTGGAACAAAATTTATCTTACGGAAAGCAAAACTGCATGGCAAAAACTAGAACTTGCATTGATAGTTCTAATCCGTTTATGCTTAGTGTGAAAAGCAGAGGAAGACTGCTATGTGAAAAAACACTTTTAAACAGTCAGATATACTGAAAAAAAAAAACTGCAATTTTTTGCAACGCGCAGGTAAAGATTAAAAAAGTCTCTTTATATTCAAATAGTTTTCTTCGGCAAAAAATGTGACCTCTCTCTGTTGAATTTACTGTTATTCTTTGAAGTGTATACATTGAGTATTAAAGCAAAGTTTAGGAATCAAATGTATGTATTATTATCGTTTATGAAGTTATTATCGTGTATATATATATATATATATATATATATATATATATATATATATATATATATATATATATATATATATATATATATATATATATATATATATATATATATATATATAGCTATTTAATAAAAATTCCTCACGAATACTAAAGGGACAATAAATTTTTTTTTCCTTTCTTAGTTTACGATACGACACCGAATACACCGAATTATGATATGATATTGCTAAAATAGAAACTAAGAACTGCTTTAAATGTAGGAAATTGCTAATTAAAATAGCTTCGTTATTTGTTATCTAGTTATTTTATTTTGGTTTGAAAAGCAAAATGGGAAGTAGTAATGCAATATTTTATTAAAGCATGGTCTTTTTATAGTTTATTCAATACATTGTCATTTGAAAAATTATGCAAATATTTTTCATCCAAACTAATGCCCTATTTCTTTTTTATTGGCAATATCATAAAAGCAACCTAAATATGAAATAAATAATGAATTATTGATTAGATCAAATTTAAATTATAGAATTTCGAAAATGTTAAAAAAAAAGTCCTAACTTTCGGAGCCTGTGTAGTGTACCTCTTCCACAGAACCCTGGGGTTCCGAGAAACAACATTTGAGAATTACTGAATCAAAGAATGAAATTACCGGTATAGAAAATACCTTCTTATTGGCTGTTAAACTGTATAACAAAACTATATTTGTACCAGATTCGAATAATAAACTCATTTCATTTTTTACCTCTGTTGCTTTGAATTATGGGTTAAAACACAAAAATATTGTAAAAAACAAATATTATAAGTTAAACAACATACGTTTTTATGTTTTAAAGCAGTATTGAAAATAATTAACAGATTAGAGGCATATTAGAAAGATTGCCTGGCAAAGATTTGTTTTGAGCAATTTATTATTTTTAAAAAGCATATTTTGTTCACTTAATTAAAACGAAAACACGATATTCCGCCTTTCCTGACTCTTGTCAGATGAGTTTAAACGCAGCGAATAATTTATCTTAATAAACCACTACCCTCTTTGCTAATAAATAACAGAAGAGAGTTAACTGTATTCATGACTGGGCATAATTTTCCAACCCTTTCAACAATGGCTGAGGTAAAAATATCGCGTTTCTAGAAAACTTAGTCAATTTTCTTTTCATTATCATTTGTTGGAACCAGATACAGTTGGTTCTGTAAAACCAGCATCATTTGCAAAGTGATGTATCGTGTTTCTAAGTCATTTTCTAGGAGGAGAATTTCATTGGTGACATTGGTTTCTTCTTTTTTTAGAAAAGGGGATTTCATAACTAATGGTGATATGTGAATAATTTATTCGGTGTTATATGCAAAATAACTATTCATTTAAATTACTCGTAACTATTCATGAAGTATAATTTCATTTTCTCACGAACTAGTGTTTAAGTAGAATAGTTATATATGATGAAATATTTTTTATTGCGTGAATCATTCTATAAATATAACATATTTGCATACTTCATTTATTTACGTATTCTTAATTTAATACTGAAACATAAAACATAATAAAATATACTATAAATAATAAAGTATACATTACTTTTTTAAAATTTTTTTAAACTATACTTTTAAAACATTTATTTTTCCAGAATATAATTATTTGAATTAGTTTTCTCACGAACTTGTGTTTATGTAGAGTAGTTAACTAAATATGATGGAATATTTTTTACCACGTAATTCATTCTACAAATTTATTCCTTCTTATTTGCATATATTATTTATTTACGCATTCTTAATGTATCGCTGAAAAATAAAGCGTAGCAAAGTAGAATAAAAAAAAAAGTGCGTGGAGTCCTTCCGCGCGGAAGAAGTTAACCTGCGACGTTAATTGTAGAAAAATCAGCAGTCGTAGAAGGATCACTAGTTCTATTCAACGACTCTTTTTCCTGCTCCGCTCGCTTCCGTGTTCTGTAATCACGGTAATATTGTTCATTTTTCCCTCGTGGACCTCTTGAACCAGTGCTTGTAGTTGCCTCATCGTCTCGCCCGGGAAAATGTATTTGTGTTAATAATGTATGTGAATGCGTCATAATGTAATTTCAGAAGAGAAAACCTAACAATCAATTGATATTCACTAAGACTCCTATACTATCAGAGCTGACATATCAAGCAATATTGGAGCAAAAGAGTTCACAAGTTCACAAGAGTCGTACCTTGACATAACCTTAAATCCGTCGCATTGTCCATGGGATTGTTTTCACTCATTTTTTACAATTGTTATCCACTAAATTTGAAAATAAGAAATACTACCTTATTAAATTATATGTGTATCAAAACAAACTAAAAAAATATTTATAGAAAAACAATTCGCGATCGCAACGCTCGAGTACGCCGTCTAGCGGGAGCCTGTAAATATCGGACATTAATTTATCACGTTTTCATTTAGTTCCATCAAAGTCATTGACTGAATCAGACGCCATTTTTTTAGCAGCAAATAAGAAACAAAATTTCCCTAAGGAAAAGGCCGAAGAACTTGAAAAAAATCTCCAGAATATTAGTAAATCTTTCAGGAACAGAACACGCCAAACATTTGAAGAAAAATTCCTCAATAATTTTTTATTTCTATTATCAACAAACTTGCAACTGATGACTTCCGATTTCGGATACTGTTACAGATGTGTGTATTAAGGTAAAATGCATTTCTTCTGTCTTCAATTCATTACGAATTAAAGTGAAGTCAACATTGCTTTCCTCATTCCAGTGAATAAATATGAATTCAGAACATACAGAATTGTAATAGTTATAGCATATTCTTCTTCGTTATAGAATAGTATATATTTCTGTATCCATATAATTCGGAAAACAACAATAAAAAATTATCCAAGTTACTTGAAATAGTGCCATTTGTGCTGATTCTTAATTAATTTAAATCGTTTTCTTGGTAAGTTTTTTTTAATTTTGAAAGAATAAGTTCAACTAGAATTCAGCTATTCTGTTTTTAGCTACATATTCAAATTCATATCAATTATGAAATTTTGCTGTGTAGTATGTTATCTAAAAGTAATGAAGGTATAAACTATGTATCTATTATTTGAGAATAAAGTTTTCAAACAAGGAACTTATCATTTTGGAATTCTCCGGGAATCATAAATCAGGTAAGTGCAATGATTTTTACAATAAAAAATTTGCTTGTAAATATTTTTTTTTCATTTGATGATGGTTCTCTACAGAATGGTTTTTTACGTCTGATTAAGAACTATAAGAATAATAAAAAAAGAAACAATATGAAAGTTTTTATTTCAATGTTAATAATTCTTAAAATCGTTTTTTTTTATCCTAAGAATTCTTTATTTTCCGTTTTTTAGTTTATAATTTTTTGATAAAAATTGTTCTCAAAATACTTTTGAAAAATTAAATGGTATAACATTATGTGTTTATGAATACTTCTTGTATATTCCAATGTTTGAAATAATATGATTCAGAAAAGTATGGAATAAAAATTCGGTACTTACGACGTATTAACGCCACCGCCGCTACAGATTTGGCGGTTTTTAAGTGCCGCCAATCTACACTTAAAATTTTTGCGACAGTTCATAAAATAAAACACTTTATTTAAAATCAAAATAGTTAATTGGATTTCGGTGGAAAATGAGCCGATATAGAGTTTAGCATAGATTCAAAACAATCATATCGCCATATGACCTCTGATGAATAAGATTCCAAATGAAATAACATTTCCAAAACGTACGTTTGCCAAGATAAAGTTTTATGTTGTGGGAATTGGTACATTTTCGTTTTTTCGGTAAAATATTTCCCTCCTGAAAAAATAAAATTGCATCTTGTTTTGTTTTTGGCAAATCCCAAAGACGAATATTCGTAGCACTAAAAATGGCGACAAAAAAGAATTGTTTCTTTTTGTTTTTGTTTCGTCAGCATTCTTTATTTTACGCTTCTTAGTTTCTAAATAATGATTTTTATTGAAACTTGAAATTTTTTGATAAAAATTGTTGTCAAAAAACTTTGTTTACAAAATTAAATTTCATAAAATTATGAGGCTTATGTATACTTTTTGTTCATTTTAATTTTTGAAGTAATATGATTCTTAAAACTATAGAATAGAAAGTTTAAATGGGCCTTTCATGTTATATCATTAAATTTAGCAATACTATTTCTCGGGCATTAGGTTTTAACTCTTGTAAGAATATAAATATTTTTTTCTGTTAATGTACAAATATTTTTCCGATGTGTTTTGGATATTCCTTCTCTAATAAAAAGAGATACCATTTTGTTTTCGGTTGTACAAGAAAGAATATCAAGCATTTTTCATTTTTAAATTTAATAAGCCACATTAAAGAAGGAACGTTGCAATGCTACACGCTACATTAACGACGTCTCCAGAGTAACTGAATGACGGTTCATATGGAAATCGCAGGTAAGCGTCTCATACAACAACGCCCCCTATAGTTCGTTGCGATCGCGAATACTTTTATGACTTTTATTATTTTTATGCTAGTGAGAACCAAAACAATATGGAAATGAATGAGGGAAAACTGGATCCTACCACGTGATTTCCCGGCCAATAAAAATGTAGTGTTAAACGTTTAACGCAACCTTGTTGGAAGTCGCATAAGAAGTATAACTTCTATAAAAAGAGAAATTAAAATCCCTAAACTTTTTCCCAGCTTTAAACTATAATTTCAAAAGAAAATTGCACAATGCAGCAGTAACTCTCCAAGAAAATAGAAACCAATAGCGTATTCTGAACAAAAAAGAAAACAATGAAAATAATGAAAAATACAATAATGTCAACCGAAGCTGACGTCGTCCGAGGGTACCAGCCCCGGAAGTCATAAAAATAGTACAAAACCTCTTCTATCGAGAGAACAAGACAGAAGTCTAAAATTTGCTCTGTCTGTACCCCAAAGGCTTTACAAGAAATCCAGGAAAGGAGAAAAAGAGAATGCAAAATACAGAAACCGAATACAAAAATAAAATTAATACAAAATACAAAAATTAACGACACAAGGAAAAATAAATTCTAAAAACCTACTTAAAAACATATTTAATTGCCAAAACCAAAAGCACACCACACTCAAAAAATCATAAACCAAACTGAAAACTACAAATAAGCATCACGCCACTATTTAAGAAAAAAAAGGCAAGTAAGAAAGTTATTCCCATCTGTTAGTAGAAAAGTTTAACTGGGGCAACTCAGTTAAGTCTCTATCTAGTCCTTATGATAATAAAAACAAATAAAAAATAATAATTTTCAATCATTTCGTCAATTTTACCTTCTATATTGTAAAAATTAAAAAGAAAACTATTAAATTCAAGACTATAAAAAAAATTACTAGTAGCCTTTTGAAAATATTCAATATTATTGCAAATTTTATAATTCTAGACAGTTGTGAAAAAACTAAATTTTTGAAAATATTACTACACAAATTAGTTTCAAAATTACAGAAAAAATATCCCTAAATTTAAAAGTGTTCCCTTTATCATAAATACCAATTTTAATCTGATTATTAGCAATATTAATTTTAAAATCTAAATATTCAACATTTAAGCAATTATCATTAGTTCTATTCAAAACCACATCTTCAGGGTAAATATTAAAAATAAAATCATAATTTTCGCAATTAAATAAAATTAAATAATCAATATATCTAAAAGCATTAAAATCATCTAACTCAAGAAACTCTGCTTCAAAAATTTCAAAAAAATATTAGCAAAAAATATAAAGAGAATTACCTTGTGGTATTTTTATAAACAAAAAATGTTTACAAAAATCAATGCCATTAGAAAGAACATTTTCAAAAATAATAAATTTACAAACTTCAGTCCAATAATTTTGATCAATATTTTCATTAATTAAATAATTATCATAAATGCAACTACATGTATCAAGCATTTGAGCATGAGGTATGACAAAGTCAAATGATATTAAAAACTTCATTTACTTCAATAAAATTCAAAACGTCAATACAATATTTTCTTCACTTTTAATTTTAAGCAAAATAATTTTACGAATACTAAAGAATTTTTTGCTAATAATAGAATTATAACAATTAGTACTACAAGCTAGGAATCTACACTCAATTAAATTTTACTAAATTAGTAGGATGAACTTTTAATGATTTATTTCATGAAATTGCACATCCGCTCTTTTCTGGATGTTAAGTTATTAAAATAACTTTATAGCAGGTATACACAGTTTATTTTTAAAATGGAGGCTGTGGTGGAAAATTGAATGTATATAATAGATTTCAGCATTTTAGGAACTTAACTTTTAGTAATTAAATATGTGGAAATTTCTGTAAAATGCCTGGCGTATATCATAACAATAATTTAAATTAATGATATTTCCACAAACCGTACCATATTGACAAAATAAACCTGTTTAGAGTAATACTAAACGAAAAATGCACTCATTCGTAGATATTTGATTCGCGCATATTAGAAATATAGCCTTAAAATGTTAAATTATGAAAATAAAAACTTATCTAAATGAATAAAAGAAACTTGGGGTGCTTTTAAAAATTCGCAAGTCAAACTGAATTATTTATTTGATCAAATCAATTTTCAACTTTGAAACAATATATATTTGAAACAGTGGATCAAAATATTAGTAAATTTAATAAAGTGGGTAATCTTGAACAAATAATTGAATTATCTTTGAATGAATTGTATGAATAATTTAAAATAATTCATTTAAGGGAACTGTTCTGAATCAATAGATTTAAACAATTTTTTAAGTCAGATAATACAAATCAATAGTTTTTAATATTTTATTTAGGTATTCTGGAATAAATTAATAGATTCAAATATTTCATTTAAATTAGGTAGTTTAAATCAATAAATTTTAATATTTTCTTTAAGTGAGCATGTCCGAATTTACAGATATTGATTCATTTCAGCGAGTTGCTCTGAATCAACAATTTAGACTTAATAATTCGAGTCAAAAATTGTTGTACAATCAAATTAATATATTTTAAATTCCACTATTCTATATTAAAAATTTAAAAGAAAATATCAAGTGCTCTTTAAATGCTTGAAAAGTTAAAAATATTTCAAACTTTAGTTTTCACGTTTTAGGAGTATATTTCCATTCAAAAATATTTCAGAACCTATATTTAAGAAAAATGTAATCACAAATAATAATTATTTAATAATAATAAAAATGAAATATTGATGTTAAGTGTGCTGTTGAGGTAATATTTTTAAAACCCAGTTAAGAAACAGTGATTTTTAAAAATAAAATTGAAACTAGAAAAAAATATTATAAAATTTTTTGAATTTTACATTATCATTAATTACAGTTAGAATTCACATAATTTAACTCATGAACAGTGTGCTAAAAAATCGGACCACCCTGATTAATTTTTGAGCTAATGATCACGTTCTAGGACTCAATCCTAATGGCTCGAAGGGGTGACCTCAAATATGCTAAATAAGTGCAGATGATATTTAGCGACGAAGTCAGGCACAAAAACGTACTTACTCTAAGTAGACATACCTACTGATTTGGATCTCTGGCTTCCAAAATATAGGAGAATAGGTACAATCTATGGAATATTGTACCCACAGTTTGTTCAGGACTTCAAAATTTGGACCCCTTAACGTTAATTTTACTTTTTCCGTATTTCGCTGTATCTTGACATTTTAAGCAAATTGAAAAAATTTGACACACAATTATAAAATTCATTTATTTAAAGATAATTTTATGCAAAATGGACTTTTAGTAAACATTTATCATTTTATTTATTAATGGTCGAAAAAAATTTGACACGTAAGGTATACAACTTTTTATCCCTTTCAAAAATATAGTTTTACATGGCAAAACGTGAAATTTGAGCTAATTCGGTGGAATAGTTCGAAACTCAACCGATTTTGTTCAAATTTTGTATTTTGGTATAGAACATTATATCCCTTGAAATTGTATACCATGCAATTAAAAAAAATTGACCATTATTAAATAAAATAATAAAAAATAGTAAATATTTTCAGAAAGTTATTTTTTGCCTGGAATTATCTTTGGATAAACGAATTTTTTAATTGTGTGCAAAACTTTTTAAATTCGTTAAAAAAAATTCTCGAGATATAGCGAAATACTCAAAAAGCTAAATTAACGTTAAAGGGGTCCAAACATTGGAGCTATCTCCTGACCAAGATATTTTGACCATATTACATAGATTGTAGCTACCCTCCTATATTTTAGAAGTCAGAGATCCAAATCAGTCGAAAAAAAGGTATATTTATTCAGAGAAGTTACGTTTTTGTGTCTGACTTCGCAATTTAAGATATCGTCTGATATTATTAATTAGCATATTTGAGGTAATTTTCTTGAACCATTACGATTGAGTCCTAGAACGCGAAAATCATCAGATCAAAATTATTCAAGGTGGTCCGTTTATTTTTTTGTTCAGTGTACGTTAAAACTAGAAGAAATCTAGGAATCATTCTAACCCAATCATTAGTTCTGTTACAAAAATTGAAAAGACAAAGGAGCTGAAAATATAATGCTTTATTTGTTCAAGTTCAAATTTATTATCGATTTTATGTCACATGAACACAAAATGCTATTAATCAGTATAATTAATACGCTATCAATAACTACAGTATCGATAGTTTTATCCTTTAAGATAAAACATACCATGAATTCTATAAATTGATTGCTGAAATATTTTGAAAGTTTTCCAATAAATTCTTTTGTAATATTTAAAACGGTGGTTAAAATAACAGAAATATTTCCTGGTGCTCTTCCAAATATATTCTCCGTGATTTAATCTTCTTTTAGAAATCTTTTTGTAAGCTTAGTCTTGCATACTCGAGAACCAATAATCTATTCTGTATCGAAAAGGAAAAATAAATAAATAAATGTTTTGTCATTTTCCCTTCGCGAATGAGAACGTATACATCTCCTATAAAATAGACGATGGAAAAAAAATCACATATTGTTTCATTTTAGTTCTTTTCGTTTATTTCTTTCAAAGTTGTTTGAATTTTACGAACGGATCTCTATTCTTTGAAAAACATTGCTCAATCTATTGTTAAATCGAGATTGCAGATGATATAAAAGATAGCAAAAAATAGTTTTTTGTTCCAAACGTAATTTATGTATATCGGGCATGTTTAAAAAGCGCAAAAAACTAATGGAATTATATAAAAAAGAAGAAGCTCACAATACGTTGTAAATAATGAGGTATAAAGGTTTTCTATTTTGAACTCAAATTTCGTTAAGAATTTGAAAGTACATTTTAGAAAAACAAATTTGTTTTGTTACGTACTGTGAACTCAAGTGAAATAAATCTTCTAAAAGAAGTAAACTAAAGAAGGGAACTAAAGGAAAATAACTAATATTTTAGAACAAGAAATTGAGAAACTAAAAAAGAAAAGAAATGATATAGCATAAGAGTATCCATATGAAAAATGTTAAAAATATTTTTTATAATAAGCATCTGGGAATAGAATTTTCTACGATTTTGTGTCTAGAAAAGTGCTTTGTTTTACTATATCAATATTTATTGTATTTATTGTTTTTCTTACGTACCGAATGAAACTAGTTTCTTTGAAAAATTTGACATTTTTAATAATTACGTAAATTCATAATTAAAAGCAAAAATGATTTAAAGATGGAAATGTTTATTCTTTTTTAAATTACAGAAGAACTAAATTAGTTTGCGATTTACTACATTAAATTAATAGTAAGGGCTTCAAACGTTCGTTACTATTTAGGAAAACGAATTACTTTTGTTATGTACTAAGCACTCAAGTAAATTATATCTCTTACAGAAAATAAATTGAAGAAAAGAGCTTATCTTTCAAAACTAGAAATTATAAAACTAAAAAAGAGAAATAATATAATATAAGAATATGCGCCTGAAAAAATTTTAAAATATTATCAGGGAATAGAATTTTATAAAATTTTGTGTCTAAGAAAGTGTTTTGTTTTATTTTATCAATATTTATTGTACTTAACAAACGTTTTTCTGTATGCATAATAAAAGTTGTTTTCAAAGTTAACATTTGATAGAATTACATAAATTCGTAATTAATATCCAAACTGTTTTAAAGTCGAAAATACATATTTTCCTAAAATTACAGAAAAATAGTTCTAGTTTACATTACAATACATTAAATTGACTCCAAACTTTTAACTTCTCTCCTGATCAAACTATTGGAGCCATATTTTTTTCAGATTGCGGTTAACCCCCATATTTTGAGTGGTTAAGAGTCTTAAAACATGGGTAAAATATGCTCATTTATAGAGAGTATGATCACGTGTCTTATTTCGTATATTCGGTATGTACGGAACAAAAATCATTTTAAAAGAATTTAAAATCTCCGTTTCACATATAATTAATTATGAAGCTATTAGAGTTTCTTCAGCAGCTTTTAAAGCAAGAAATCTGAAATCTCTATTTTGAAATATTTTAATGTATTGCGAAAAGCATACAGATAACTACAACGCAGATAGTTTTATATCAAACAATTTATTTTTATTTAATTACTTTATAAACTTCTCAATAATATTTTCTTAAAAACTCCAGCAAATTACAACTCATGCAATCTTTTATTTACTTATAAAATAAATCTGGCTCAATCTGATTTCACACATAATTAAAGATCAAGTTATTAGAATTTGTTTTGTTATTTTTTAAACTTCAGAGAAATATGTTCCATAAAACTTTGAAATTAAAATATAAACTACTTAATATAACATATCTATTTATTACATAAAATTGGCTGGTTTTTAAATACATAGATGATAACTACTACACTATAAGAAATTCTGGAGCAAATTACAGTAAATAGTACTAGCAATCTACCTGCAGCATCTGTAAAATCCATTTTACCGTAAAATCCATTTTTATTCTCAAACTTTATACCACAGTTTTTCCACTCATAATTATTCAATTACAATGATTTTATAGTAACTATTACTGCAAAATTTACGGTATATCAGATTTTTTGTTCCGCAAAATTTTAAGGTAGAAATAAATTTTATGATAAAAAGTACTCGATAATAGAGTACCGGAACTTATACCGTAATTTGATCCAGAATTTTATGCAGTGAACAAATACAATGAAATATGAAATTATTATCTTTTTAGTTATCTTTAAAATTTAAAACAACTTATTAGTATAACATTTACCATCAATATAAACTACATTGTATGTCAGTTATTATAAAAAACTATTAAATTCCTACTTAACATATGATAAAATTTTGGGTTATTATTTATTTTAGCAATACTTGTACAATTTGTACACTGAATTACAAACTTCTAACTTTATGACATATAATTTACTGTTGAACAAGACCAACAGATTCAAACTACATATAAAGTTAAAAGCTAAATAATAAGCTTTTATGTATTTATTCTTTAAACTTTCAAGCAACGTTTTCTAAATTTCTCTACAATTAAAGTATAAATTAAGGACTTTAGAATTCATCTGATGAAACTGATAGATTTCAATTAAACAAGTAATTAAACGTCATACCATTAACTTTTCTTAAGCTTATGAAACTTTAAAGCAACATATATCTAACAACTATACCATTCTTGTGTAACCTATATAACATACAACTCATTATAAATTTCGCCAAAAAAATGGTTAAATAACAATATATTTGTTATTTTACCATATTCAAAAGGAAACTGTCAGATAACCATAAACAGGATGGTATTCAAATTGTTAACTGTGAAAAAACTGTTTATTAACTGTTTTCCCCTAATACAGCTAAACAACCAGAATTTATCGCACCAACTAGGAACTAGGTACAATTTATAGACAAAGGGGTTAATCGGGACCGACAGAACGGGAGTTCGAGTCCTTGCGTTAACACCACAATATTTCTTCTATTTATTTCAACCCATCGAGAGTTTTCCCTGCCCTACACTCAGCAATTTGTGACCCTGGACTTTAAGAATACGATACTCCCAGGCATGCACAGAAAGCAATACCAAAAAGCAGCAGAACACAAAAAACCTAGTATTCCCCATCCTTTATGATAGGTGAAACAACCAGCTAAACTAATTACATATAAATGCAAGATAAAGTAATTTGATATAACAAAACTCAGCTACAACTTGAATCTAATATCCATTGCCTAACTAAAAGCCTAGCTACAGTGTCCAGTTAATTATTTTATGGTTTGAAACTATACTAGTTGTAATTGGTTTTAAAAAAGTATAGTTTTACATTCATGGTTTTTTAACTAAACTAGTTGTAAATGGTTTCGAAATCTTAAAGACAAAAAATGTTCTATACGGTAAACTTCACAATTAATTGGTTGGACAGATTGTTGCCGGTTATTTTAGCATAATTTCAGAATGAGAATTATAACAGTCTGAGAGATTCCTATTTATTGCTACATATAATTAAATGTCAAATTAATAACTTCTGTTCACTTATGCATTCAATTTTTAAGCCACATATTTCTAAAACAATGTTTAAATTATTATATAATCTAAAACTCATTATGTTAAACTGACAAATTCTTATTACTGACATTATTAAACATCAAATTATTAACTCTTGTACGATTGCTCTTTAAATTTCTAATCAGCACATTCCCAAAGACAGTCTAATTTAATAAAATCTAGAGCTTATCTAACAATTAGGATAATCTAGAACTTATATAAGGCTAACAGATTCTAACTACATAATTAAATATTAAACCATTAACGTCTATGCAGTAATTCTTCAGATTCTAACTTCCCATAGCTTCAAACTATATTAACTTCAATCTTTAAAACAACCTACTCCTTAAACCTCTACCATTAACGTACAATATCACGCAGTGCAGCTAGAGCACAGTATTATATGCTTTTGTACAGATACTCTTCTTTGGCAATATGCCATGAATGTTTCCGCAGGATAATCAATTTGAAAGTGTTATATTTCCACTCTTTTTACTCTTACTGGCTTGATTTCGGATGACAAAATTTTTTATTTTTTAATGCACCTTGATATTTATCTAGAAATAGAATAACTATTTTTAGATAAATTTTATAGCACACGTACTAGTTATTTCTATCCGAATAGTTTTTTCAAGAAGAAATTGCGACAGTAAAGAATGCCTTTATTTTATTTTGTGGTATGTAAAATAATTTTGTTTTTGAAGAATAGTTTTATTTAAAATTGTCAAGAAATATGTTGCAAAAGATTTAAAAACCAAATAGTAACGGTATTTAGCAAAAAGCTAATCAGACATTTACATCCGAGTAGTTATCGAAGAAAAACTAATCAGACATTTCCATCCGAGTAGTTTATCTAAGAAAAACTAATCAATTTAATTCTAGTTATTATATTTTATATAATTTTAATCCGATAATGCAAATATTTTAGTAAGTATATTTTTTGCTATAATTATGCTCTTTAAATATTTAAGTTAATTTTTAATATTAAGTTAATTATTAAGTTAATCTTTAATTTTATATATTACGGTTTTTCGTCAATATTAATTTATTTTTATATTTAAATTACGGGTTTTTACTACTTATACTTGAACATACAGTAAATATTTATTAATAGATTAAGCTGAATTATTTTTCATGAGTTAAAACTTTAAGACAGTGTTTGATCTGCTTTTAATTTTAATCTAAGATTTTATTAACCAATTATGATATGTACATTTCTATGTTTTGCAAGAAATATATATTTGTTAGGCTTAAACTGAATTATATTTTGTGTATTGCCGGCCAGGTGGCCGAGCGGTTAGCGCGCCCGACTGCGAAGCCAATGGCAACGGGCTCGAATCCCGCTCTGGGCATGGATGTTTCTTTCTCTCTTGTGTTGTCCTCTGTTGTGTGTGATGAATGAATGTGGCTCACCCTATGAACGTGTTTGGGGCATTGTCGCGTGGGCAATGTTACTCGCCTCCGTGACTTTGGTTCAAAGGTGCCCATTGGGTAAAGCGAAATAAGTAACAACTCGGGCATCTTCTAAGGCGAAATGTATAAAGTTCAGTGCCTGCCATTAGAAAAAAAGTATTTTGTGTATTATAGTCTTTAGACAATATTTATTTAAATATGTTTCCTCCCTTTTTTTCAAAGCACTTTTGAACATATATAAGATAAAGAACTTAATAGCGGTTAAACTAATGAAGCATAGTGCATTGCAAACGGTCTATATTACAGCATTGGAAACGGTCTATATTTTTTCATTACTATTATACATAAATTAATTGATAAATTTTATAACTAATTAATGACTAGTCATTAAATTTTATTAGCCATTCCGTAATTCAATTGTAATATTTTAATGACTAATGCAATAGTTTCTATGCCATGACAATCCTCTTCGAAATATATTATATGTATATTCATTATTATTACCAACTTTTATAATTCCATATTTCTTATAATTCTAAAACAAACTGTATGCATAATTCAAAAATAAACTGCTTTTGAAATTCTAAAATAAACTTTATGTATAATTCTAAAATAAGCCATATTTATAATTCTAAAATAAACTGTATGCATAATTCTAAAATAAACTGTATGCATAATTCTAAAATAAATTGTTTTTATGATTCTAAAATAAACTGTATGCATATTTCTAAAATGAAATGCGTTGATTGTTCTAAAATAAACTGTATGTATAATTCTAAAATAAACTGTTTTTATAATTCTAGAAAAAGTTGTAAATTGGAGGGATCAGGAATTTGTAATGTTCTAATATATACAGCCTGCAAAACACGAGATGAGCTCTCAGTCAATGGCTTTTAGTAAGGTTGGGCTCATCTTGTTACTGCTAGACAGTACTTCATTGTCACGAATCCAACAAAGAAGTCGAATTTACCAAAGACATGCGATTTTTTTTTTGCCATTCTGACTAGCTGTGTAAATAAATATTATTAAATAAAAGTATAATTTAAGGGATTTAAGAACAAAGTTTTGAAGCGTTTTGCAAAATACAGATACTAATTTAAATTTTCCTAACTGTAAATATAATACAAAAAGTGTACAAATTATCTGTTTTATAATTTTATGAACCAATTCTTAACTCTTTTATTTTTCTCTCCTTTCTTTTAAATAATTCATGATTAAAGCGGCTTCAAGATAAAAGTAACAGATGATGAAAAGGTAAAAAGCATTAAACAACCATATGAATTTTCTCAAAAAATTAAATTTTTTTAATGGGGGTCTTTCTTTTTTTATATAACTGAAATTAGTATTCTTTAGTATTAAAATTTCTTGATTGAAAAAAAAAAGAAATTGAATAGAATAGAATCAAATCATAAACTGAATAGAAAGAAATGTTTATATTTAAATTCATTTACATTATTGATAAAAAAATTCTAAAATAAGAATTTCATATTATTCTTTTAAAAATATAACCAAGCATTAAAAAAATTCAAACTTTCTGGAAATTTAATTAAAAAGTATATAGATTCAAAGTCTTATAAAAATTATTTTCAACTGGTCATAAGAACGGTGGAAAAACATAAAGTAAATATGATGAAAGGAAAAGAGATTAGCATCGCTTTAAATTATAATAGAGAATTAGATGAATTCTAAATTCAAAAATGTTACAAATTGTGAAAAATTGCAGATAAAAATTCTGATACTAAATTTATAATCTTTGAACCATAAGACTTTCTTCTATTTTGAGTGAAAATTATTACTTTTTAGTACATTTTAAGCATTGTTAAAAATTCTGAATTTAAAATTTAATCAAATGAATAATTTTTATATTATTATTAATTAGTAATAAAAAAATTATTTGTAACTAATATAATAAATAATTAATAATTATTATTTAGATATTTTAATATAAACAAAAGATTTATATTTGCGATATGTTATTTTAAATATCTTACTTTTTCATTGCGAATCCGACAAATCAGTTTGCATCAGCGTAATTGAAATTAAAAATGCCTCGCACATTAAGTATTATACATAAAATTATAATTACATACAAAATGTCTCATTTCAAGAACTGTACGACTCTTAACGTCAATTTAAATTTAATTAGAGTTAAGAAAATTAATTTTAAAAATTTTGAAAGTATACTTACGCTTTTCTTATTTTTTTATAATTATTTACGTACAAAATTACATAAAATTAATTAAATAGGAAACAAAATATTTTTCCTGATAATTAATGTGCTGTATACAATACATATAATGTAATTAGACGTATTCATTTTTCAAATTGAGCAAATTAAATAAGATGCTTAGATAATTGTAGAAATAAATAAATGGATTCCCAACAAATATAAAGTTTTTAAAGAATAAATATGAGGCAATTGTAATATCTAGTTTCAGTATAATTATTTTTATATTTTATCATCTACTAGTTTTCGATTTTAATTATGTAATAAAGTGCAATAAAAATAATAAAACTTTTTTACCTCAAAATGATTCAGTCACTAAGCAATTTTAGTTCATAGAAGAGAGATTTTAATTGTGATAAATATCTATATGAAGGGAATAAAAAAACGGAGGGAAATTTATTTATGGCATTTATAATAAATGCCGTCGTTTATGATAGAAATGTGACAATCTCTAAATATAATATTTTGAACAAGGAATCTCTTAAAAAATATCTTCAAAAATAAAATTTTTAAGTTACATTTTTGGAAAGTCCTACTTCTTATAGTTTCGAAAATTAATTATTGCTTTTAAAGTTATTCACATAGACTTATCGAAAATTTAAAATGTAAATGAAGAAATTATAGTTTAATAAACATCATTAATCTTCTTCTTCGTCGTCGTCAGCGCTGCAGCCTAGTGCAGGCCAAGGCTTTCTCAACTAGCTGCCGCCAGGCAGGACAACTTTGAGCTAGATTTTTCCACCTGTTTATTCTCAGCAATTTTAAGTCCTTCTCAACATTGTCCAGTCATCTTGTAGCTGGTCTCCCTCTTCTAGTTTCTTCAATTTTCGAAAAAGTAAGTTTTTTTAACTAGGTCCGAATCTTCACGCTGAAAAACGTGTCCCAGCTATCTGATCCTGTGCGCCTTAATAACCCTCAAAATATTAGGTAATCTGTATTTATTGTATATCTCATGATTATAAAAACTTCTCCAAATATTATTTTCCTTAACTGCTCCAAAAATTGACAGAAGGATCTTTCTTTCAAAAATGAGTAGTCATCATCATCATTAATATTACATAAAATATCTCTCCATGCAATATGCTAAATATGGAATCTATGAATATATGTTTGTATATTATTAATGAATAATATTCTATGAATATATATTTTTAATATTATTAATAAAAATATAATTAAATGGTTTACTAATATCATGCTAATCAGACACTAATCCTAAATATTTTTCTACACAAGTATTTTCATTATAACTTACTATGAAATATCAGAAATAAAACAAGAATTATTAGAAACCTTTTTTGTGTTCAACTTTTCAACACCAGAGTACAGATAAGTGCTAAAGTACAGATTTTTTATACAGATAAACAAATTTATAACGAAATCATAGGGACTAAAACAATTTGCTCGTTAAGTCAAGCTTTATTTTTCAATTGCCTAATTTTCTAGACGAGAGAATTTTTATACCTTCGAACACGTTTATAACGAAAACGTAGTAACCGAGAAATTTAACTCGTTAAATCAGCCTCTACTTTATGTAGCTACTTTTTTTATAGCAGAAACTTAATTTTTATACAATTGAACACTCTTTTAACAAGAATTCGGAAATCGAGGTAATTTTTCCTATAATCGGGGTAATTCGTAAAACAAGAGACGGCAAAAATAGCAAAAAATAGAAGGGAACAACAGTCACTAGGAAATATTGAAAATAGCATTAGTCTGTTCTTGTGACTTCCATGGAATTGCGTGTGTTTTTAGGCAACTGTTAGACGCACAATGTGATTAGCACAAAATGTACATCTTATATCTATTGTTTCTAAAACGTTTGATAAATCAAATTTTTTAGCCATTTACTACTAGCATGGCTTCAAAACCGCAAAAAAGGAATTAACTGGATATTGGAGCTGAGTCTTTTTAGGTGATGGATATTGGAGTTTGGTTGTGGATAATTTTTGCTTAATCAAATGAACCATTATGTGACTCAATGGTTGTTTTACCAATCATTAGAGATGGGGAATACAAGCTTTTTTTGCGTTAATCAGCTTTGTGGTGCTACAATCTCCAAGAACCCTCCCAGGTTCACTGCGGAAAGTTGCAAAAAGGCTTTACTTTTAATTATTATAAATTTTAAATAAATTTTATAACAGTGTTTTAGAAACAATTAATTTAGGTTATCTTTTTTTTAACCGTAAAATAATTTTCGCATACATTAACTTAAAAAAGCAATTTAATCTGTAGATATAGATTCGGGCATCCAAAAATCTTCCCTCACCAATATATATATATATATATATATATATATATATATATATATATATATATATATATATATATATATATATATATATATATATATATATATATATATATATATATATATATATATACCTTATTCGGAAACTACTTTTATATAAATTACAAAAAGTTATTTTATGCCTATATGTTGTATCATTTTGTAACCTTATGGGTAGGACATTGCAAAAAAAAAAAAATAACGTTCTATTTTTCTAATATTTTATGTGTCGAATATGGCAAAAAAAGTTAGTAGGTTCAGATCAGTGATGTTTTATTTATGCTAGTGGGAGAAAACGGAAACATAATTTAAACTGTAACCGAAATCCAAGACATTTATATCGATATGCTACTTTAAATCAACACCTTACCTTATGAAAAATACATATTTCTTCTTTTAGAACGGCGGAATTTATTTTTCCCTTATGAAATCATGAAAAAAGCGAAATCTGATTTCATATATTACGACTTTTACTTACTATATAAATATATTTTGCCTGAATTTCATTTTCTAGGAATGATGTTTTCTTACATGATAAATAATCTTTAAGTCCGTCAAATAAATAGCTCAGGCTTTAAACACAACTTAAACAATTTTACATAAATTCAAAGTGCTTCTCAAAAAAACATGCAAAATGTTTTGAATATTTTTGAGAAGTAATGAAAAAAAAAACTTTGTATGTGCATTTTTTATTTTATACCTAGTTTAGTAAATTGTAGTACTTAATGTTTCGAAATATATGACAATCATTAAATGCGGAGAAATACTTATTAAAGAGTCTGGAGAAATTATTATTAGAGTCTGGAGAAATACTTATTAAAATCATGCTTTACATAAACTATGTAAATTTTTGCAAAATAAAAAGCTTTTTTGAACAAAAAATAGTAGAATTAAACTTATTTCTTATTACAACATTACAACCTTGTTGCGAAATTAAATTTAAACATTGTTCCTTTTTAAAACAATGAAACAATGAGCATTTGTTGTTTTTCAACATTACAATGTGAAACAATGAACAAAATTTGAAATTTATTATTGTTATAATTAAATATATTGTACAAATATTTCAATTTAAATATTGTTACAGTTTAAAATATTGCGAATAAGACTTAACGTTACAATTTAAAGTATTTGAAAACATTAATTCAAATTTAAAAATTGTTGCAGTTAAGATATTGTACAAAAATTAAAATTCAAACACTGTTTTATAGTTTAAATTTAAACAAAGTACAAATGTAAAAAATTAAGTATTGTGGCAATTCAAATATTGCACAAATGCTAAAATTTAGACATTGTAACAATTTAACAATTCGTTCCAGTCTGAAATTTAAAGAATGTACAAATGTTAAAGTTTAAACATTGGAATATAAGTTTACTATTTGTAGGAGCATAAATTTTAAAGAATGTGCAAATGTTACAATTAAAACATTGCTCAAATATAAAACGCTGTAAAATGGTTTTTTTGACACTCAATAGAGTAAAACTTAAGTATTTTTTTAAAACAAAAAGAATAAAAATAAAATTCCTTTTACTTTACTCAACGCAAAAGCAAGATTTATCGTTTAAAAAGAATTAACTTTTTAAACTACAAGTAAAATCGTATGCTTGCAAATCCCCTTACAGAACTTTTCCATTACATTTATGAACGTTGAAGCACGCAACTGAATAAGTTCCATCACTGTTGCGTGTCATGAAACATAATTACTACTCATGCGTAATAGTATATACAGCTGACGACAAAAAACTTATCGACTACAAGAAATCTGCATATTGAATTTTTTTTATGAGCTAGACAAAAAAAAGGGAAAAACATTTAGATTGAAGGGAATTTAACGCTGCTTCTATACAAGATCAATGTCGCCCATTTTATTACTGTGTTTCTTTTTGGTCAACAACACGTGACATGTCGATAATCACGCTTGGTCGGTGGAGCATGGTTAAAGTGCAAAGATATTCTATTTCCAAATCTGATCTCATTGTAGAGGATATTTTGGGAATTTGGTGAGAGAATATTTTTAAAGTCATAAGTAAAACAATAGTTTTATATCAAATTGTTATTATGTTTATTTGCAAGTTACGTTATTGTTAATTTTATGAGGTTTATTATACCAAAAAACGAGGTTGATTTGTGACAAGTTATTTAGTTTTGTTTTATCAACGACGTTTAACCGCCGGCCCAATTTTGAGTTTACGGCTACCAATGTTAAACACCGTAGCCGTGTATTTTTAAACCCAATCCAGAAGACAAGCTAACTCCAGGGTCAAGTATTCGGAGAAATTAGCCTTCGCTGAAACTTTTTTCTGGAACTAATCCGCATTTGCGGTCCATGGACCACGAAAACCTTCCACGACTAACCTGACTGCAAGGGGACTCTAACCCATGATCCATCTACCAATGAGGATATTTTTATGTTATCACTGTGGTCGTTGCAAGTCGGGTGCGGAATTCGTATCGACCAACCATCGCTAGGATTCGAATCCGGGTCATCTCATTGGGAGACGAGTGCTTTATTCCCTAAGCCACTACGGCTCCTTGTGAAAAATTAAGTGACATTGGGACGCTTCTTTTGGAGTTAGTTCTTTGATGGTGGCGATTAGCATGAAGAGCCTGTTATTTTGTTTCACGCACTCTCAGGTATAAAACTCTCATATCTGACGATTCAGCAATCCTTGAGATGTATTTCGTTAATTTTGAGATTAATCATTTCGACACAAAGTCACTGGATTTGTGACGAAATGTATGAACTCTCAAATGTATGATGAAGATTAATCAACTCTAAACCTCATCTTAGTGCTTTGTGGGAGATTGCTAATTTGAAAGAAGACTAAACGTTAAAAAATAAAGTAACAAAACAAGCGGATGGGCAAGAAACGGGCTAGTATAGTGCTCAGGAAGTTGGCTTTGTGACAAGAAAATCTCGGGTTCGAATCCCGCTTTGGGCATGGGTGCAATTTATCTTTCTGTTCTAAATGTCCTTACTGTGTTGATTGGGATACGTTGATCAAACTTTATGGTAATCACAACAAACTAATTATTAAAAAAGTAAGATGCATTCGATGCAACAAAGTTTTTCCCTTCTCGATTTTTTCTGAAAAAAAATGGAATGACGAAGTATTTCCTTAATTTTGACGAAATTTATTTCCTCGAATTGGTGACGATTATTATTTCGTCACTTCTCAAAATTTTTGATCGGAGCATATAACAAGAAACGGTTTCGTCAAGAACAAAGAAAGTTTCGTGAAATTTGAGTATTTATTTTTTGCAGTGTGTGTTGTACCAGCCATGAGCAAAAGATTTAGTGGATTCGAACAATAACTGAAACAAAGATAAAATTCAAGAAATTTTTGTCTGCCTCTGGGAAAATATTATGTTTCAGAAATAATTTTCAAGTGTTAAACTACAAAAGTTCTCATTTGCTTATGATGCCTGTAATGAGCTTTGTTAAATGTCATCCCAAGTACATTATTTAAATTGTTACTATTTATATGTTAGGTTAACATTCAGATTTCTAGTAGCGTATTTTATTTATAATTAAAAACCTTTCTATTTATAATTACTTTATTGCATGATAACCAAGAATATTATACTTAAATTATTTTGCTTTGTGACAATTTTAGTTATGGATTGATGAAATTTTGAAGGCAGTAATCAAACCGGAGAAGGTAAAATGGTGTGAAAAATGTTTGGAATAGCAATAAAATCAGTAAACAAAGCCCCTCCCCCAAAAAAGTATAAATTAAAGAAAAAAGTAAGTCTAAGTCTATGAGGGAACACTCAGATCTAATAATTTAGTATGTTGTTGTTTAGTATGTAAGCAACCTGTATACTGTAAAAATTTCTGGTCAAATTAGGGTTTAAAGTACCGATATTACGGGTGCATCATCCGTAAAATCCATTTTAACTTTAAATCCTTTTTTACCGTAAAATAAAAAATCGTAATTTTTTGCAATAATATTTATGTAATTACAGTGATTAAGTGATTTTACGGCAATTATCGCGGTAAAAATTACAGTATATCAAATTTTTAGTTCCGTAACAAGTTTTGGTTAAAATGAATTTCACAGTAAAAATTACCTGGAGTACCGTAAATTTTTACGATCCGGAATTTTTTACCATGTACCTCAGAAAGAAGCTTGTACCAGTTTCAGTTAAGGTTAAAGAAGGAAAATATATTGAACATAGCGAAACTACTTATATGCAACTTGTTGCAGAGAACTAAAATCAAAATAGATCCCTCTTCCAAAACATATTTTTCATAATTTCTTCTGTGATGATTTTGAAGTTGAAATGAAAATAATAGTAATATATTAATAATAATAATAATAGAATTAATAGTAATAATAGTATGAATAATAACTGTATTAATCCAATTTATTGCAAAAATAATGAGAAAATTTTCTGAAATAGCAACGGCCGTAACGATGATAGAAGTTTTTTTTGCAATACAGAGATTTTCCCTTTGAAAATATTTACCTAATAGGATTTTGTTAATAAACATCAGTTTAATAAATTAAAATATCACCTGAATAAAATCAAGGCATTTAATAAACTTTTGTATTGTATTAATCTCTTGAAAATTTCCTTTTTCTGCATTTCATACAATCAAAAAGATAAGAAAAAGATATCAAAAAGATATAAAATTTGATCATACTATTCAAAATAATTGATTTTATAAATAGCAGCTAGAAATAATTCTTCATACCTCTATTAATTTTTTTAGATTACGCAATACAGCGATATTAAAATAAATATAATAATCTCTTTGGAAGAATATTCTATTTATAAAATTAACAATACTAGTTATTGTTTTCAAGATTAATTTCTCTAAAAAATACACAATTTAAAAATTTGTTTTATGTCTTTATTAAAATCTTAACAAAGCATTGACATTATCAGTACTCTAAGGGGAACAAATTCTTTCGCTGCAAAGAATAAAATAGAATCATTTTTCAAAAGAAGAATGTAATATTTATCAAAATGGCATCTGAGACTGAGGAGAAAAAAAAATATTTTTCTTTTAAGACAATTGTAAAGAAAATAAACCCAATAGGACACATTAGCATAAAAAGCTTGAATTTACGATTAGTGTTAGAAAGAAAAAAAGTTTGTTAATATATCAAATATCGATGTAAATTAAATTGAAGTAAAAAAAAACCCATTTAGTTAGGATACAATAAATAAAAAATGACTTAATTATTAATTTTTCCTCTAATCTTTATGAATGAATAAAAAAATGAAAACATTTAAAAATGTTACTTTAGTTTTGAGTTAAATACAAAAAAAAAACATTTAATTAAGAGAAGTGTTTTGTAAAATCTTAAAAAAGAAAAAAATATTATACTTTTTCAATAAATTTATTTTATTCTGTGAAGCTGTTTTTCTTCTTTTCATATAATAAAAGTTTAAACATTTATTTTATCCTTCTAAAAAAATATTAGACTTTTTTAATACATTTATTTTACTATTTGCAGCTGTTACCCTTTTTTTCCAATAATAAAAAATTTAAACATTTATTTTATCCTTCTAAAAAAATATTAAACTTTTTTAATACATTAATTTTACTATTTGCAGCTGTTACCCTTTTTTTCATATACTCAAAAGTTTAAGCATTTATTTTATCCTTCTAAAAAATATTAGACTTTTTTAATACATTTATTTTACTATTTGCAGCTGTTACCCTTTTTTTCCAATAATCAAAAGTTAAAACATTTATTTTATCCTTCTAAAAAAATATTAAACTTTTTTAATACATTTATTTTACTATTTGCAGCTGTTACCCTTTTTTTTCTCAAATAATCAAAATTTTAAACATTTATTTTATCCTTCTAAGAAAATATTAGACTTTTTTAATACATTTATTTTACTATTTGCAGCTGTTACCCTTTTTTTTCTCAAATAATCAAAAGTTTAAACATTTATTTTATCCTTCTAAAAAATATTGGACTTTTTTAATACATTTATTTTACTATAGCTGCTGTTACCCTTTTTTTTTCAAATAATCAAAAGTTTAAACATTTATTTTATCCTTCTAAAAAATATTAGACTTCTTTAATACATTTATTTTACTATTTGAAACTGTTACCCTTTTTCAAATAATCAAAAGTTTAAACACTTATTTCATCCTTCTAAAAAAATATTAGACTTTTTTAATACATTTATTTTACTATTTGCAGCTGTTACCCTTTTTTTCCAATAATAAAAAATTTAAACATTTATTTTATCCTTCTAAAAAAATATTAAACTTTTTTAATACATTAATTTTACTATTTGCAGCTGTTACCCTTTTTTTCACATACTCAAAAGTTTAAGCATTTATTTTATCCTTCTAAAAAATATTAGACTTTTTTAATACATTTATTTTACTATTTGCAGCTGTTACCCTTTTTTTCCAATAATCAAAAGTTAAAACATTTATTTTATCCTTCTAAAAAAATATTAAACTTTTTTAATACATTTATTTTACTATTTGCAGCTGTTACCCTTTTTTTTCTCAAATAATCAAAATTTTAAACATTTATATTATCCTTCTAAGAAAATATTAGACTTTTTTAATACATTTATTTTACTATTTGCAGCTGTTACCCTTTTTTTTTCTCAAATAATCAAAAGTTTAAACATTTATTTTATCCTTCTAAAAAATATTAGACTTTTTTAATACATTTATTTTACTATAGCTGCTGTTACCCTTTTTTTTCAAATAATCAAAAGTTTAAACATTTATTTTATCCTTCTAAAAAATATTAGACTTCTTTAATACATTTATTTTACTATTTGAAACTGTTACCCTTTTTCAAATAATCAAAAGTTTAAACATTTATTTTATCCTTCTAAAAAATATTAGACTTTTTTAATACATTTATTTTACTATTTGCAGCTGTTACCCTTTTTTTCCAATAATAAAAAATTTAAACATTTATTTTATCCTTCTAAAAAAATATTAAACTTTTTTAATACATTAATTTTACTATTTGCAGCTGTTACCCTTTTTTTCACATACTCAAAAGTTTAAGCATTTATTTTATCCTTCTAAAAAATATTAGACTTTTTTAATACATTTATTTTACTATTTGCAGCTGTTACCCTTTTTTTCCAATAATCAAAAGTTAAAACATTTATTTTATCCTTCTAAAAAAATATTAAACTTTTTTAATACATTTATTTTACTATTTGCAGCTGTTACCCTTTTTTTTCTCAAATAATCAAAATTTTAAACATTTATTTTATCCTTCTAAGAAAATATTAGACTTTTTTAATACATTTATTTTACTATTTGTAGCTGTTACCCTTTTTTTTCTCAAATAATCAAAAGTTTAAACATTTATTTTATCCTTCTAAAAAATATTAGACTTTTTTAATACATTTATTTTACTATAGCTGCTGTTACCCTTTTTTTTTCAAATAATCAAAAGTTTAAACATTTATTTTATCCTTCTAAAAAATATTAGACTTCTTTAATACATTTATTTTACTATTTGAAACTGTTACCCTTTTTCAAATAATCAAAAGTTTAAACACTTATTTTATCCTTCTAAAAAAATATTAGACTTTTTTAATACATTTATTTTACTATTTGCAGCTGTTACCCTTTTTTTCCAATAATTAAAAATTTAAACATTTATTTTATCCTTCTAAAAAAATATTAAACTTTTTTAATACATTAATTTTACTATTTGCAGCTGTTACCCTTTTTTTCACATACTCAAAAGTTTAAGCATTTATTTTATCCTTCTAAAAAATATTAGACTTTTTTAATACATTTATTTTACTATTTGCAGCTGTTACCCTTTTTTTCCAATAATCAAAAGTTAAAACATTTATTTTATCCTTCTAAAAAAATATTAAACTTTTTTAATACATTTATTTTACTATTTGCAGCTGTTACCCTTTTTTTTCTCAAATAATCAAAAGTTTAAACATTTATTTTATCCTTCTAAAAAATATTAGACTTTTTTAATACATTTATTTTACTATAGCTGCTGTTACCCTTTTTTTTTCAAATAATCAAAAGTTTAAACATTTATTTTATCCTTCTAAAAAATATTAGACTTCTTTAATACATTTATTTTACTATTTGAAACTGTTACCCTTTTTCAAATAATCAAAAGTTTAAACACTTATTTTATCCTTCTAAAAAAATATTAGACTTTTTTAATACATTTATTTTACTATTTGCAGCTGTTACCCTTTTTTTCCAATAATTAAAAATTTAAACATTTATTTTATCCTTCTAAAAAAATATTAAACTTTTTTAATACATTAATTTTACTATTTGCAGCTGTTACCCTTTTTTTCACATACTCAAAAGTTTAAGCATTTATTTTATCCTTCTAAAAAATATTAGACTTTTTTAATACATTTATTTTACTATTTGCAGCTGTTACCCTTTTTTTCCAATAATCAAAAGTTAAAACATTTATTTTATCCTTCTAAAAAAATATTAAACTTTTTTAATACATTTATTTTACTATTTGCAGCTGTTACCCTTTTTTTTCTCAAATAATCAAAATTTTAAACATTTATATTATCCTTCTAAGAAAATATTAGACTTTTTTAATACATTTATTTTACTATTTGCAGCTGTTACCCTTTTTTTTTCTCAAATAATCAAAAGTTTAAACATTTATTTTATCCTTCTAAAAAATATTAGACTTTTTTAATACATTTATTTTACTATAGCTGCTGTTACCCTTTTTTTTCAAATAATCAAAAGTTTAAACATTTATTTTATCCTTCTAAAAAATATTAGACTTCTTTAATACATTTATTTTACTATTTGAAACTGTTACCCTTTTTCAAATAATCAAAAGTTTAAACATTTATTTTATCCTTCTAAAAAAATATTAGACTTTTTTAATACATTTATTTTACTATTTGCAGCTGTTACCCTTTTTTTCCAATAATCAAAAGTTAAAACATTTATTTTATCCTTCTAAAAAAATATTAAACTTTTTTAATACATTTATTTTACTATTTGCAGCTGTTACCCTTTTTTTTCTCAAATAATCAAAATTTTAAACATTTATTTTATCCTTCTAAGAAAATATTAGACTTTTTTAATACATTTATTTTACTATTTGCAGCTGTTACCTTTTTTTTTTCTCAAATAATCAAAAGTTTAAACATTTATTTTATCCTTCTAAAAAATATTAGACTTTTTTAATACATTTATTTTACTATAGCTGCTGTTACCCTTTTTTTTCAAATAATCAAAAGTTTAAACATTTATTTTATCCTTCTAAAAAATATTAGACTTCTTTAATACATTTATTTTACTATTTGAAACTGTTACCCTTTTTCAAATAATCAAAAGTTTAAACATTTATTTTATCCTTCGAAAAAAATATTAGACTTTTTTAATACATTTATTTTACTATTTGCAGCTGTTACCCTTTTTTTTCAAATAATCAAAAGTTTAAACATTTATTTAATCGCTCGATGTCCGACCTTGGCAAAAAAAACAATGTACTGTCCAACCACCGTAATTTGAAAGTACTTCACAATTACAGTAGCTGTATTGAAAATTATCTTCAGGCTAAATAAGTATAATTCAGGAACTGGCCTCCAAAACATTTCTCTTGAAAACTAGGCTTTCCAGCCTCACAGAACCGGCATCTCCACTTTTGTCGTTTGTCCTAATTATAAATGTCGAATAAATTAAAGCATTTTTTATTACACTTCTTATTATTGTAATATTACTTAAATTTTACACGAGCTCACAAACTTTAATTTGTGTATTTGAAATGAGTTACTTGCACAATGTTGTGTGCTCTAATGTCACTGGTTCGGGGTTCTATCCTCGGATCGGGCAAGATTGACTCAGTCTTGAATCCCTTCAGTGGGTCAATAAAATGAGTAAGAAGTCGAAGCATCTTTAGGCTTTAAAAAGTGGTGGTTCAGCGTTAGGTTGACCACCCAATTGATACAGCTGCTTGCACCCGAGAGTATTAGGTCAATAAAGCTGGGGTGGGGATGGTATTCCTCAGCCTTCCATCAGGGCGACGTGCATGGAATACAGCAGTACAATAAAAATATTTGTTACTCAGAACTTTAAAAGAAAAATCGGAGTATCTTAAGTAAAAAATTGGAAATATTCAAAATTCATGGTGTAATGAATATATGCACCAAAGAGCCATTACATTATGACCACCCTCCATCTATAACAATGAGCTCACCCAGGGTTTCATGGTTTCTCGCCCAGGAACAATGTTTTTATGGGGGACATTAGGATCCATAATCCTCATAGAACAATCCCTGACGTCTGTAAGCTACTTGAACATAGTTACAGACCAGGTTCACCCATTCATGGCAACAGTTTTTCCTGCGGGGGAAGGTGTTTACCAACAGGATAATGCACCATGTCATAAGGGTCGAATCGTCGAGGAGCATTCCAGTGATTTTCAAGTCATGTCTTGGCCCCCAAATTCACTTGACCTCAATCCAATAGAGCATTTGTGGTCCTACTTGCAAAACCAAATTCGTGCTGCCACGCTACCCCCTCGCAATGTAATGGAATTGCAGTCCAGTTTGTGACCGCTTGGTACCAGATACCTCAGACTACATATCAGCACCTTATGGAATCAATGCCACTGCGGGTGCTAGCAGTTTTGAGGGCTAAAGGTGGTCCTACATGTTATTAGCAGGGTGGTCATAATATAATGGCTCTTCGGTGTATGTATATATATATATATATATATATATATATATATATATATATATATATATATATATATATATATATATATATATATATATATATATATATATATATATATGCAATATTCATTATGCAATTAAGTAAACAACGGTTATGAACTTAGGTATAGACTTAGGTAAAGACATTCGTTATAGGCCCAATTTTTATATTTTCTTTATTTTTTTTAACAATATATTTTCATTTAATATTCGTACTACAATATAAGATTGATTAAAGTTTGCTCTTTTCAGGGGAAAAAAAGTTAATTATTTTCATTTAAAAATAAAACCTCAGGAAGAAAAAAATTAGAATAGTTTAGAATGTCATATACGACGGGGTTTTACTTCTTCAAATTCTGCATTATTAATAAAAGCACATTTGTTTTTCTCCCACTGGGATGATGGCTTTAATTTTTAAAGGCATTAAAAAAAAGTTATCTTTTAAAGGATTTATCTAACAACCAAAGTAATCAGCAAGATTTATGGAATAGAAGTTTGAAATATTCATGGGAATTACTACTTAAAAATAAGCGATGCTCAAAATATAAGGTCCCAAAAAAAAGAGGAATACTTTGTATTTAAAGAAATATACGAGGAGTAATAAAAATTCTATCAGGCAACATAAAACTGACTGTGGTCAGTTTTATTAGACCACCAGATATAGATTAGCACCCTCAGATGTCATTTAGTAATATGATGGTTTTAATCTTCTTAAACATTAGTACACTGAGAAAAAAGTTTGGTCAATACTAGTAGAATTTCGTAAGATTTACCGTGTTCCTGGCTCTATGGAAAAACAAGAACGTTGAAATGAGCGGTAATTGTAACCAAAGCGCGTTGGTAAAATTAAGAATGAAATATGGCTTTAAAATATGCGATAAAATTTGGTAATTCTGGTAAAATTTAATAATTTTTCCATGATGCCTTACAACACGGTATATGAACCATTTATTCGGTTAAATTTAATTTTCAGCCCTCTTGGTAATACTTACCGTAAAATCCATTTTTACAGGAAATGTTACGGAATAAAAAAAAGCTGAAACCGTCTACACTGTAAAAAGTTCTGGATCAAATTACGGTAAAAATAATCTTATCCATATTTACCGGAATATGTTACGGAATATAAAACTTATATACAATAATATTTACAGTAATAATTACAGTAAAATCACTCTAATTAAATAAATATTACTGTGAAAATTAGGGTAAAATATTGTACGGTAAAATGGATAATACATCCAAAATGTCGGTACTTCATACCGTTAATTCATCCGGAATTTTTCACAGTGCACCGGAATTTCAATTATATGGCTTCACGATTATGCTTTGGACTAAATTTTCCATTTTTATATTCAAACGTTTCTATCTCCGATGCATTGTTTTATAATAATAAGAAAATTAATAGAAATACTGAATAAAATAACACATGATTTTAAATATAATTCATAGAAAAATGCTATAAGAATTAGCAAAACACAATAAATTTATATCAAGAAGAAGTGAAAATGAACAGCATTTAAGATAATTTAGGTATTGTACTTTGTTCGGAAGATGATGTATAGCATGTAAAAACGTGCGAGCTGTTTAAATTTATTATAATAGACTTGTGGCTTTAAACGTCAGTTTTTGTCTTTAACTATCATTTTAACTATTTTCCTGCAGTTGAGAAATACGACCAGACTCTTTAGTTGTCTTCTCGTATTGAAAACTAAATTTGTTTAGTCATTCCTCAGATCAAAATAACACCAGTACTGGAAAAAAATAAACGTGACGTCATAGAAGGAGATCGAAAGCTTCAACAATAAATCAAAAGAAATGAAACTTTAACCTAAATTGGAAAACGATAGAAGGCACATTATTCAAGAAACGAAACAAATGGAATTTAAAAATATAACTTTATATCTGTCTACCAATAAATATTTCAAGTAGCCTTTTAATACAGATGTATCTGTTTTTAATACAAGTATGCAAAATTAAAATAAAACACTGGAAAATATATTGTTTTAATATTTTAACATTTTAATAGTAACATGTACTTATTGTAATTTTAGTACTTTTGTACATTTCATGTAAATTATTAAACCCTGCAAAAATTTCTAGATTCACGGTAAAAAATACTGGTACTAAGGGTGCTGGTTTATTTTACGAATATTGAATGTGTTATACCTTAATTTTGATAGTAATAATTATTGTAAAATCACTGAATCACTCACTGAATTAAATATTACTTTAATAATCAAGGTGTAGTATTTTACGGTAAAAATGGGTCATACGGTAAAATTGATTTTACGGATGATGCACCTATAATGCCATTACTTTATATCGTAATTTAGTCCGGAATTTATAATAATGCCCCTAAGCATATAAAAATCTTTATGAATAATTGCAATTTTTTTCGCGAGGGGAATGTTTATAATATTAATTACCATTTACGAGAAATAAATTATTAAAAATACAGTTCATAATTGTCCGCAGCATGTGTTTGTTTGTCAATGTTATTGTTCCTTAACATACAAGCCCAGGGCTTGTCCATTTGGAAAAACGAAAAAATTTTCAGTTAGCCACTCCACCAATGTTGATAGAATGGGTCTTAATCAGAGGAAAGTATAATGGAACAATATGGCATTTTGTAAATCACACATAAAAGTTACAAAAAGCTCTAGATTATCTCACTGAATTGTTTAACAAATTGTATGAACCAGGTTCGTATCCCAACAAAGGCTGGTCGATACGAATTCTGCATCCGGCTTGCACAGACCGCAGTGTTGACGTAAAATATCCTCAGTGGTAGACGGATCATGGGATAAGGTCCCCTTGCCGTTAGACTAACCGTGGTATGTTTTCCTCTCGATGTAACAGAAATGCAGGTTAGTTTCATTAAAAAGACTTTTACGAAGGCAAATTTCTTCCAATACTTGATCCAGGAGTTCCCTTGTCTTCTGGATTGGGTACAAAATTACAAGGCTACGGAGTTGAACCTTATTAGTTAAAAACCCAAAGTATTGGGTTGTCTGTTCAATAACGGTTATGAAATTAAAATAAAATTGTTTAACAATATAGTGATAAAGATTATTTTCTTTTTTTAAATTTTTTAATGGTTTAGGCCACTTAGGTCTGAACAATAATGGACCAGCTCCTCGTAATATAGTAAAACATAACTCTTGGCATCACCGGAAAAAAAACTTTCACCAAAAGCGTAATACTTGCAGGTGTGCGAAACCACAATAAATGTCAAGTCATTCTTACAGAATCTAAACAAGCCAAAGCAAAAATGGATAGTATGAGCATTGCATCAATCATTTATTAACCTGCGTTATTCTTACTTTATAAAACAGATTAGGAATACTCTTTTCAATTTCTTTCTTTTTCTTAGCTTTTAGAAAAGACCAATCATGCATTGCGGTGATTGATAACGAGGTAAAGGATTATTCTTCAAAGAATAAAGGAATTTCTTTGGGGAGCTTGGTGGATATTAATTAAGGAAGAATTATTTGACGTTAGAGGAATTTGTACGAGAATAAAGGAATCTATTATATTAAATTATACAATGACAACGTATTAGTAGGGAGTGAAAGTTTTTGTTCTGAGGATTATTTTTCATGAAAAGAATTAAGGAAGCTTTTTTTAAGTATAAAATAATAGAAGTCGCATATTGAGACAGGTATTGAATATTTAAAGTAGATTGTTAAGGAGAATAATTCTCCTTTTATTTTAGAATCATCTATTGATTATTCTGTGGCTTTTATTCATTGAATTATTAGAGAACTTTTTAGTAAAAAAAATGCTACGTTGAGTATGTAAAATTAATGATTCAGAGAAGAATAGCGTGTGATGCAACAAATTATGTAAAACAATTATTTTTTTATAGTATTTAATAGGATCAAAAATATTAATCATTAATATCATTTTTAAGACTCTTGAAACAATTAGTTTTACAAGTTTCAAAATTTTTTACAATTGAATCAAACTTAGATGGAAAATTATTTTTTTCATGAGTAGTATTAAAGGATATTGTAAAATATTGCTCATATTTATATTTATAATGTGCTCAACAGTTTCTGCAATTATTACACGAATATATATATATATATATATATATATATATATATATATATATATATATATATATATATATATATATATATATATATATATATATATATATATATATATATATATATATATATATATATATATGTAATACAAAAATTAAATACTTTAGTATTAATAAAAGCATTAAAACTTCATTCGTTTTCATAAAATATCCTTGGTAAAGGATAAGGGTAGAAATTCTATTTTGGGACTTCAAGGCTAAAAACATGCCAATGAATAATAATTAGATTTATATTTCAAAAGAGAAATTATTTTAAGATCTTTCACTTCCATATAAGGAAAGATTAAACGATTTTTTATGAGTAATAAATAAATTTGATGAGGCGTAAGAATACAAAAAAGGCAATATGGCTGGCCTTTTTACACTTTTTAATTATCGTATAAAACGCAGAGCAATGCGTTTTGCATGGCTTTTTGTTGTTTATCATGCCTAACTAAAAATCGTCAGTGAAGACGGGATATGGGTCTCCCCTCTCCAGCTTGGAGGGGGATGAGATGTATGCTTTCAATAAATCAACTTTTCAAAATAAGTTACATATTTTTATTCATTTCCTTTCTACATTACGCCAAATGAGGTGTCTATATAAATTTCTCAGCATTCTCCGTTTCTCTTTCACTATCTGTTCGCTTTACTCTCACTTTGTAAGCACCAACTTATGATGTGAAATCTGTAATAGTACCTGTTTTGAAGTCCACTTTCCAGCTAATCAGGAAAAACTCTGGAATATGTAATATTAATATAATTTCTGGATATTTCCTTGAGGCACACCCTGCGCAAGGTTCCTCACTTAATGGTATTCAATTTTTTTCGAACTGTATTTTAAAGAAAAGTCAGGAGATTTATTTACGGTCCAAAATAAATAAACAAATAAAAATAAATAAATAAAAAAAATTAATAAATAAATAAAAAAATTAAGAATAAATAAAAATAAATAAATGAAAATAAATAAATGAAAATTAATAAATAAATAAAAATTAATAAATAAATTAATTAATAAAAATAAATAAATAAATAAGAAAACTGATGGACACACCTTAAGCGACCCATTAACACGACCGCGCAAACCAACAAAAAGTAAAACGAAGAAGCAAAACAGAACAAAAAGACAAGTTGCCCTAGAGCCAACAGATGAGAATTCTCATTTGCAGTCAGAAAGTTGCTGTTAGTCCTGTTTTTATTCGGAATGGATGGAATTTGATTCTGGTTTGAATGTGTAATTTAAAGGTTTGAAAGTTTTTGAATGATCAAATTAATTCAACCCAATAACAATAAAAAATGATGATAAGTAAGGTAACACGATATAATGCGAAAAATTATAATAAAATAACATTAATAACAAGCAAACTAATTTAGACAAATAATGATGAGTAAGTTATCGCGATACAACTCAACCAATAAAAATAAATTAATATAGAAAAAAACAATTACGTATGAATATCATTACAAATTTGAAGATAGTTTTTATTCTCTTTTTCCGCGTTACAATTCAGTTAAGTAGCAGCTATTATTAGTAACTCTATGTACAGTTAATAGCGCCTAGAGCTTTACATCAAAGTAAATAGCCTCAAGTTATAGAAGAAAAAAATACTTTCAAACAAGCAATTTAGAAAACAGAACACAACTTTAATTCCAATTTTATAACTACAAGGCACGTTCTTTACTTAACGGTATTTATTTTTTTCCCGAAATACATTGTAAAGAAAAGTCCTGACTCTAAAAAAAAAGGAAACTGGTCACACCTTTGGCGATCCGTTAATGCGACACCACAAACCAACGGTAAGTAGAGAGGTAAAAAATGAACAAAAAAAAGAGACGAGTTGCCCTTGAGCGAACTGATGCGAAATCTCATTTGCAGTCAGAGAGGCGCTGTTCTGCAGATCGATTAGAACTCAGGCAATAGTAGATGGAGTTGAAGGACAAACTTTTACCCCTACGGTACGGCTAGGGGTCGAGAGTTGTTTGAGAGTTTTCGGAAAACTCTCTCTGTCATAGGATTTGATGGGATTGTTGTTGGCTCTTTAAGTGGAGAAGGATTCCAAACGATAGGGTTTTGGGTTCGACCATGCGTGCGAGACATTATGAGTTTGCTCTAACTTCGAGAGATATTTAGAGAAATTCATTTGATAGGCAGTCCTGGTTGGGATCGGGGAGACGGAAAATTGAGAGGAACTGCGAAGTTTCGAATAAAGTTATGAAGTTTTAAGAATAATAGGCTACTAATTATAATATGATAATGTTAAGAATAACTTTTATTAGGTTTGGTTATTTTAGATTTGGGAAATCTTGATTAGGATCAGGGAGACGGGATTTTCTATTTTACGAGAAGTTTCGAATCAGAAACTGCAAAGTTTCGAATAAAGTTACGAAGTCTTAAGAATAATAGGTTACTAATTGTATATGATAATGTTAAGAATAACTTTTATTAGGTTCTATTTTGCTTATTATATTATAAGGAAATTAGGTTATTTTAGATTGGGGAAATCTTGGTTGGGATCGGGGAGACGGAAAATTGAAAGGAACTGCGAAGTTTCGAATAAAGTTATGAAGTTTTAAGAATAATAGGTTACAAATTGTATATGATAATGTTAAGAGTAATTTTTATTGGGTTTTGCATTGCTTATTATATTACAAGGATATTAGTTTTTTTTTTTTAAATTTGGGAAATCTTGGTTGGGATCGGAAAGACGGACAAATAGAAGAAACTGCGAAATTTCGAATAAAGTTATGAAGTTTTAAGAATAATAGGTTACTTATTATAATATGATAATGCTAAGAATTACTTTTATTAGGTTTTGCATTGCTTATTATATTACAAGGATATTAGGTTATTTTAGATTTTGAAGATCTTGGCTGGGACCAGGGAGACGGGATTTACTATTTTACGAGAAGTTCCGAATCAGTAACTGCGAAGTTTCGAATAAAGTTATAAATTTTTAAGAATAATAGGTTACTAAATAATTGTATATGATAATGTTACGAATAACTTTTTTTTAGGTTTTGCATTGCTTATTATATTACAAGGAAATTAGGTTATTATAGATTTGGGAAATCTTGGTTGGGATCAGGGAGACGAAATTTACATTTTGCGAGAAATTCCGAATCAGAAACTTCGACGTTTCGAATAAAGTTAAGAAGTTTTAAGGATAATAGGTTACAAATTGTATATGATGATGTTAAGAGTAACTTTTATTGGGTTTTGCATTGATTATTATATTACAAGGTTATTAGGTTATTTTAGATTGGGGAAATCTTGATTGGGATCAGAGAGACGGATAAATGGAAGAAACTGCGAAGTTTCGAATGAAGTTATGAAGCTTTAAGAATAATAGGTTACTTATTGTATATGATAATGTTAAGAATAACTTTTATTAGGTTTTGCATTGCTTATTATATTACAAGGATATAAGGTTATTTTAGATTGGGGAAATCTTGGTTGGGATCAGAGAGACGGACAAATGGAAAAAGCTGCGAAGTTCCGAATTGAGTAATGAAGTTTTAAGGAAACCAGGTTAATGTTTTTTTAGTAATGGGATAATGTTAAGAGTGACTTTTATAAGGTTTCTCATTGCATATTAGGTTAGAAGAATATTAGGTTATTATTATACCCTGGTTGGGATTATAGAGACAAAAAATTAAACGGAACTTCGAAGTTTCGAATAGAGTTATGATGTTTAAACGGTGCCAGGTTTTAAGTTATATGATAATATTAAGAGTGGTTTTGATAAGTTTTATATTACTTCGTTGGTTACAAGGATAATATGTTACTTTTTTATGGATATCCTGGTTGGGATCAAGAAGACGAAAAATTGAAAGGAACTGCGAATTTTCGAGTAAAGTAATGAAGTTTTAAAAATACTAGGTAATTATTTGTTTGCGTAATATTTGTGTTTAGCTTGACTGTAATCAAGATTTAAATTAATTATCAGGTTACAAGGTTATTATTTGTAAAGGCAAATGTTTAGTATTGATTTATGTAAACATTTGACATAGGTCGTCAGGTTAGAAGGATATCAACATATTTTAGGGATATCAAAAAATTATGTGCTAACGTCATAAGATTGGCGTGAATTCTCACGAATCAGATTCGAAGTTTATCGGGATATTTTGAGAATATAGCGTTATTCTTTTCATACTGATATGACTAGTGTTAGCGTGTTTTTTATTAGATTTTACACTACCTATCTGGCCATACGGTTAATAGGATTTTTAAGGGGATCAATTTATTATTTTCAAGACACATTAGCTTAGCGAGACTTATATAAAGTTTTTCATTTCTTTTTCTGGTTATAAAATTATCAGAATATTTTAAGGATATCAGGATATTTACTACTTAAGTTAAGACAAGTTTTAGACCGACGTTCATTTGGTTTTACATAAACTATCAGGGTATATTATTTTTTAAGATTAGATTTTAGACTGACTTTTATGAGATTTAATATTAGTTATTTGCCTCGAACAACACTTAACAATAGAAGACAGTGGGGGTAAGAGCAGTTAATGTCTATAAAAGCTGATTCCGAGGAAGAAAAAAAAGATCTTTGCGAGAAGATAGAACATGTTTATTAACATAACGGTCTATCTTCACTGCGTAATAACTCTCGGGAATGACGGCAATAAAATCCTCATTTTTATGAAAAATGAACACAAACCGATCCGCCCCCTGTTCTTCGATTTACTTCATGGCACGTTAATATGAATAAATATCTATTTATTCCCCAACAACAAAAGAACGTCAATATCGACAAGAAAAGTATTCTGAAAACAAAATTATGTAAAATGTTAGATAATATTAGTTTCCAAAGAGTAGGCTTTACAAAATCATTATCTAAGATTTATGAAAGAACTAAAATGAATTCCTAAATCACCTTTAAATTTAGTTCAATGAGACATAAAATAGAATTATAAGTAAAATAACTTTCTTAAACAATTAATATTTTCAAAAAAAATTAACAAACAGCTTTTTGACTTAGTACAACTAATTTTTAAAAATAATAATAATATCCTTAAAAGTTGTTTGTATCCATAGTTTTATTTAAACTTATAATTCCTTCGTTTATAAAATCTCACGAGTTTACGAACTTTTTTTTTCCCTCTGCATTTTCAGGTATTTATTTGCTGTTTTCTAAGAATCTAATACATGTAATCTCAAAGGATTTGTTCATAGCATTACCTCAAAGCAGAACAACACTTTGACTTTCATCTTAAAAGAATAAAGTTCTTTTATTTAATGTATTACTTAAAATATTGACATTTTAGGTTATCTTGAATGCGTTTGTGAAACTAAACAATAATGTTTAGCTTTGATGTCAGTTTTCGCAATTTGTTATTTGCATACAGATTTTAAGACTTAAAAGGAGTAGGCATATACCAATAATGCTATAACTAACCTTTTTTGATGTACCTTTTCTAAGAAATTAAACAAGATATTGCTTCAGTTTTTTTTTTCCACAGAATATTTACATTTACTTGTTTACACTGTAATAACTGTTAATACTTTAAGCTTTTATACTTTAAGTCGTTAAATAACTACCAATTTATCAAAAAATTTATAGATATTTTGTAATTAGTGGAAATTTATATTCAGAAGCAAAACTTTTTGGTTTTAACCAACAGAAATTAAAATAGATTTTTCAGAAATAATTTTGTTGATATGGAGAAGAGTTAGATAGTGTATTATATTTACGCAATCAGTCTTATTAGATTGTTTTTTTTTAAAAATTACACTTCTAATTTCTAAATTAGAAAACTAATTCATTGAAGATTACTTAATACTGAAATTATTTTCGAAAGAAAAATACTGGTATTATGACAGCGATTGCGTATTATTACATCTCTCTTTTTTTTGTTCGTTTCATATGATTTATGAAATCACGATGTAAAAGTTTGGCGTATTATTTTAACAATAATTTTCATTTATTAAGTTTTTATTTTCATCTTAGATGTCATGTTGCCTCATATTATTCAACTCAGGTATATTTCATTTAAGCTCTTTTATTAAATTAAAATATTTTTCGTGAACTTTTTGTAAAAATAAATTTTGTACAGTTATCAAAATGTATAGATTTAGATAAGTTAATATAGCCCAATATACACTGTAAGAAAATCCTGATCAAATTACAGTAAAAAAACCCGCACTTCGGGTGTATCATCCGTAAAATCTATTTTAACGCAAAATCCATTTCTATCGTAAAATATTTTGCTTTATGCCACTCATTTAAAGTAATATTCAATTAATTAGAGTGACTCTGTTATTTTACAATAATTATTAATGTAAAAATTGAGGTATATCAGATTTTTTTTGTTCCGTAGCATGCTTCTGTATGGATTTTACAGTAGAAAGTAAGAGTACCAGTATAGTTTAAGGTGTAGGCAGTTTGCATATTTCATTTTTTTAAAAAAATATTTTTTTCCTTTTAATGTTTCTCAATCGTGTTATGAACTAGTAATACATATTTGTGTTAAAATTGCGAATATTTTAATGACTTTTTATTTCAGCTCCATAGTACGAATTTGTTTTCCAGTCGTGATTCAAGATATATTTTTACAAGAGAAAGATATATTTTTATGTAAATTGAGTAAGAAATAACATTATTTTTATTAAAAAAAACTTTTTTGATTGCTTAACTAACATATATATTGTTTTAAAAGTTATGGAGTTAGGCTATTGAAACTATTTTGTACTAGAACTTGTGATATGAGCCTCTCCTTTTTCGTGATTTTTCTGTTTTTGGTTACTTTTTTTCAATCTCTATAGTACGACTTCGTTTTACTGAAGTTTATGGATTTTACAAAACAGCTCAAGTTTGTATAAATTGCATCAAAAATGTAAATTTTTTTTGTAAAATATATATCATCTTTTTTTATAATATTTATTGTAAAATATATTTAGCTTATTGTAAATATCGTTCGTAAATTGCTTACGTTTACGAATTTATATTGCTCGTATATATCGTTCGTAAATTGTTACGAACACGAATATATACGAATACACGAATATATATCGAGATCAACTTTACTTTCTTTTGAAAGTAAAGTTGATCTCCATATATATTCGTGTTAAAACTTCTGTGATGAAATATAAAAAAGTAATTCTTAATTAATTAAAAAAATGGAATCTGTATTAGTATATTTTTAAATATCTAATCTTGATAGATTAAAAATCTAGCCCAGTTGTTCCCGACTTTTTTTGCATGTGGAACCCTAAATGATCGATCTTCCTTGGTGAAATCTCGAGACAATAAATGCATTTCATTAGCATTTGTAAACATATTAATAACGAAAGACCATTAATTATATTAAAAATGTGGCACGGGAGATGGAGGGTTCGCCTCCCGATAAGGTGAACCGGGTTCGAATCCCAGCGCTAGCTGGTCGATACTAATTTCACACCCGGCTCGCACCGACTTCAGAGCTGACGTTAAATATCCTCAGTGGTAGACGGAACACGGGTTAGAGTTCTCTTGCCGTCAAGCTAACCGTGGGATATTTTCGTGGATTTCTTCTTTATGTAACGCAAATGAGGGTTAGTTCTATCAAAAAGTCCTCTACGAAGGCAAATTTCTCACAATGCAGGATTGGGTTGAAAATTACAAAGCTACGGAGATGAACATTGGTAGTCGTAAAGCCAAAATTGGGTAAGCTATTCAACTACGGTTATAAAATTATAAAATAATGATCTAAATTTTATTATTCAATTTTATTCTAAATTTTATTCTGAGTTTTATTCTAAATTTTATTCTAAATTTTATTACTAAATTTTATTCTAAATTTCATAACTAAATTTTATTTATTATTAATTTTATTTTATTATCAATATTAATCTTAAAATAGGGTTTTATGCCCGACAGTTGAATTCACAGGTCTGCAGCGGCATCTAGTCTAGTTCTTGATTTATATTTAGTGTATGAATAAGCCGAAAATGAATAAGCTGAAATATGATTTCTGTTAAGAAAATAAACAGTAAAAAAAGAAGAAAAGAAGAAAAGAAGAAAAAACGAAAATTAACGTTAAGAATAGTAGGACGTTATGAAACCTATTTTTTAAAGGTTAAATTCAATTATTTTTATTCCATACGAAATAAGAAATGCAATTTCTCTTGAATGCATACTTTTTTATTATTCATTCATTATATTATTGTTATTAAAAAAATATTGTTTTGAATTTTAATAAAAATAAAATAAATAGCGGATTACTAATTGGATTTAAATTTAATTTAAGGTTTCAAAATCCCAAATGTTTAGAAAAAATTGTCCCAAACTCTCAGAACCTCTGTGACCTTCCCACAGAACTCCAGGGTGCCGCGGAACACCATTTGGAAACAGCTGACAACTAATATTCTGTTAAAACACGTTTAACAGTAACGCATATCAAATTAATCAAATGAGGGATAGAACTTCTCTGTAGTGTTAAAAGCAGTAGTAGTGACATATTGCTTCATTACATTAACGGAAATGTTGTTCGCGATGGAAAATCACCAAGGAAATTACTATGACTGTGATTACAATCTATTTCTGGAATTATGGCAACACAATCAAATCTGTGCTTTCCTTTCATCGGGGAACTAGATTTCTAATAATATGCACGTGATTCCCTGATAGTAGTAACAGTAAATCCGTTCCTCCTTTTGGTAAAAAAATATGTATCATAAAATACTTTTTTTCCCAATATATTAATCTAAATAAACGCGTGTATAATAATTAAGAGTGATTTTTTACAGACGAAAACAAATAAATAAATAAATTTCTTTTTATTAATTCCTTGCAATATTGAATAATTTTGAGAAATTGTGCCAAAAATGAACTTTTTTTTCTCTTTAATTTTGCTCGTTATTATCATCAAAATGTTAGAAATTGTTTATTTAAAAAAAATTAAACGAAATAACATCTGTATTCAATATTTTCACATAAGTGGTGTATGTTAATGAATTAGAGTAATTTTTTGCTCAAATTATATCAGAATAAACCAAGTGACATAGTTTAACAGAATAGAAAAGAATTTTTAGAAATCACTATTATTATTACGTTTCAAACATCAAAATATCACTATCATGTTGTTTGTCATATAATTTACAAATAGAATTTTATATAAATTTATGAATAGAAATGAAAGTTAAAATTTTAAAGCTCAATACAATTCTAAAAAAAAAAGTTTAAATACATACATTGCATTGACAGCATATTCATCAGATAAAACCACTCTTACCTAGAAATAAAAATAATCGAAGTTAATAACATTTTTTTTTAACAAAAATAAAAGAAATAAAAGTTACTTTTATGCAGGGTGTTTTGTTATCACCACTCTTAACTTGAATTTTTTAACATCTTGTCAAAAATGAGGTCAAAATTTTATACTCACTAGATGTCACCCAATTTACATTTAAGAAAGGAAAATACAAAAAATTGGACGAATCAATCGTGGTATATCAAATATTAGATTCCCAGTGGAATAGATTTTAAAAGAGAGATTTGAAGGCGTTTCTGATAATTGCTTTTCGCCATCTCTCAATTTCATTCTACGATTAAAAGTGTAATTAAAAATGTAATCTCGACTTCTTTTAATATTAATTCGTCAGGTTTTGTTGCCCATTTTCCTTTGTTATAATTTAGTACTGGTAAAACCTTCAAATGAGTGCCACTTTCAGAAAAAAAACTAATGCTGTAAGAAAATTGAAATCGAATTATGGTTAAAATTACCTACATTGTGAGTGCAAGCAGTTCTTACCGTAAAATCCATTTTTACCCTAAAATTTTACAGAACCAAAAACCGGATACACTGAAGTTTTTACATTAATATTTGTTTTAAAATCACTGAATCACTGTAAATACAGTCAAAATTACGGAACAAATTTTTAAGATAAAAATGGATTTTACGGATATGCACTTAGGGTGTCAGAACTTTTTACCACTATTTGAATTCCGGAATTTTTTATAACGCACTTTCAACTTTATCAACATACTAAAAGCTATAAAAAGATTAAAAAAAGCATTTTTTAGTGGTCGATTATATAATTGTTGCAAAAATAGCACTTCTTTTTCCTCTTAGTCTATTTAAAAAACTAACGTAATATATAAAAAATACAAATTCAGGTTTCATTGTTAATAAACATCTTAAATCTTCAGTCGGAAAAATTATGTATAGCATGAAAATAAATAACTTGAAACTTCAAGTTCCAAAAAATTATTAAGGTATCTGTAATTTATTGATGTGGGTCTTGAATAACCTAGTTATTCTAGAACCAAATCGTATGCTTAATGTGCATACCAGATAATTTTAAAATATATGTTCACAATAGAAAACATTTGTTCTCACTTTTATCTTTTGTTCTCAATTTCATATGAATTTCGAGAAACTCAGTTAAGAACTCAGTTTCTCTAAACAATTTTATTGATATTTTAATAACTCTGTGCATACTACTCTTAAGATTCCGACTCGCCTGTCAGATAAAAAAAATTCTGGTGAAATTACAATACTGTATGGTAATCATATTTCTGGTTAAAAAAAAAACCTAATTCTGGTAATTTAAAACAGCCATATGGTAATTTTTCCGTTCGTAAGTTAACGGCTTACCAGAAATTCCGGAATTAAAAATTGCAATTTTTATTACTACACATTTACTCAAAATTACAAAACTGAAAAGTAAATTCAACCGAATAAATGGTTTAATGCCATGCTCTAAAGTATTCTTATATTTTACCACGTCTACCAAATTTTATCACATATTATAAAAATATATTTTATTGTTAATTTTACCAAAATAATTACCAAAGAGCTACGCTCAAAATTACCGAATTTTTTTCGTGTATCCATAGTGCCAGAACCCGGTAAATTTTACCATGTTCTGGCAATTTTGACTATACCTTTTTTTCAGTGCTCATTGCGGCAAGCGTCCCACTCGTTGCTTAACCATCCTATTATAATTATATGAGACAGCTTAATTATATTTATCTTTCGAAATTATAAATAAAACGTAAAATTTTTTTTTATGAGAAATCTACAAAGCTTAATTTTTTTTTCTTTTTTTTTTATGTTGCTTGTATATTTGAAAATAATTCATGGATATAAGTTTTCACAAAACAAATTTAAAAAAAAAATTATAATTTTTAATGTGTAGACTATATCATTATTTTTTGCAGAAGTATATAAAATAATATAATTCTACATAATTTAAAAAAATTAAAACAAAATTCGTTAATTCATAATTTTTTAGTAAACGTAGAGTAAAAAGATCGATCATACACCCTATCGTATGTATAAAATATTTAACTTTAAATAATAAATGAAATAAAATGTTACAAAAGGATTTTAAGTTTTTTTTTCCTTCATAAAGACACTATTTACTGGAATAAAGTTCCCATTACTGGTTTAGAATAATTCCAAAAAGAAATGAGAAATAATAAATGAGTTGTTGTCAGAATACAAAACGTAATCTATAATATCTTTTTTTCATTGATAAAAAAATAAAATGAACTTTTATGCACGGAGTGCTTTGTCGAGGCAAACCATATCTGTTTCATTTACCCAGTTTTAAAAGAAAACAACAATGTGAAAATCTTGAAGAAAAGAAAAAAAAAATTCTTATCCTATTTGACATCAAGATTTAATGCGTTTGTTTTGGAAAAAAAAAATATAAAAATTGTTCTTTTTTTTTCGAAATTTTTCACTGAGTCAAACGTCAAGAAGTGTTCTTGATTACGATACCGTAACTGAATTTAATGGAAACGGATGAATATCATATATCCCTATCGAAAGATGGTTCTTGCCATTTGAGCTGTCAGATCGGGGAATCTGAAATCACTTAAAGTTCGGGTTTCTGCCACGAGGCTTAGCTGGCATGAGAATCTTGTTTAGATCGGACGCGATTAAAATCATTGAAGCTGAGTTTCGAAACTAAATGACAGCCTCACAATCGCTTCTTTCCGGAACGTTGCACTTTAATTCATTTTAGAACATTTTAAATGTATTTGCTTAGTGATCAATAATATAAATATGGGTATCTAATTATATATTTTATTCGGTTTTTCGTAACAATTAAGCGCGTTGATTTGTATTCAATATTCATAATGATCGTATTTTTTGAAGCTCAATTAAACGCTCAATTTCGAAATTAAAAGACTGTCCCGTTACCGTTTTATTTAGGAACGGTGCAATTTAATGCATTTCAAGTGTATTTGTTTAGAGATCAATAATTTAAATTTGGGTATCTAATTATGTAAATATGAGTATGTAATTAATTCGGTTTTTCGCAACAATTAAGCGTTTTGATTTAAATATAATGTATGCAATCTTCGTAATGATTGTATTTTTTTTTAACCGAAGTTAAACATTTTAGCGCTCAATTTCGAAATAAAAAGACTGTCACGTTATCGTTTCGTTTTGGAATGGTGCACTTTAATTCATTTTAGAACATTTTAAATCTATTTGTTTCTTGATTAATAATATAAATATGGGTTTCTAATTAGAACATAAATTCGGTTTTTCGTAACAATTAAATGTGTTGATTTAAATATATTGTATGCAATTCTTTATAATGATTGCATTTTTTAACCGTTATTAAACTCTTTAACGCTCAGTTTCGAAATTAAAAGACTGTCGCGTTATTGTTTCGTGTTGGAATGGTGCACTTTAATTATTTTAGAACATTTTAAATTTGTTTAATGATTAATATAAATTTTTTGTATCTAATCATATATTTTATCTAGCACTTTGCAACAATTTAGTGTTCTGATTGAAATATTATGTATGCAATCTTCATAATGATTGTATTTTTCTTAAACGCTGTTAAACTCTTTAACGCTCTGTTTCAAAATTAAATGACTGTCACGTTATCGTTAATTTTGGAATGTTACACCTTAATTCATTTTAAAACATTTTAAATGTATTTGTTTAGTGTTCAATAACATAAATTTGTGTATCTAATTATATATCTTATTCGGTTTTTCCTAATAATTAACTGTGTTGATTTAAGGATAATGTATGCAATCTTCATGATGATAGTATTTTTTTAACTGCAGTTAAGCTCTCTTAAGCTCAGTTTTGGAATTAAAAGACTGTCACGTTTTTGTTACTTGTTGGAATGGTGCACTTTAATTACTTTAGAACATTTAAATTTGTTTATTGATCAATGTAAATTTTTTGTATTTAATCATATATTTTATCTAGCTCTTTGCAATAATTTAGTGTGCTGATTGGAATTGATTGTTTGCAATCTTCTTATTTTTTTTTTTCAGGCACAGCTAAGCTGTTCGGCTTTCAGTTTAGAAAGTAAGACGCTGGCGCATTATCGTTTCGTTTCGGAGCGTTGCATTTTAATTCATAATCACACATTTTTTAAAAAATTATTTGTAACATTTTTGTGTGTTGATTGAAACAAAGTGCACGCATTCTTCATGTTGATTATTTTTTTAGGCACATTTAATTCATTTAACACTCAGTTTTGAAATAAGCGACAGCCACAATATCTTTTTGAAACGGTGCATTTCATTTTAGAATATTTCAATTTGATTTGTTTATTGATCAATATAAACATGTATATCTAATCACGTGTTTAGTATGATACTTCGTAACAATTAACTGTCTTAATTGAAATATATTCAGTCTTTATATTTATTTTATTTTTTTAGAACCAGTTAAAATATTTGACGATCAGTTTCGAAATTAAGAAACTGCTACATTATCGTATTGTTTAGGAACGTTGCAGTTCCTAGCACAGTAATTTATTTGATTATATTTTAAACTTATTTGCTTATTATCACTTATTTCATCTGGTATTTTGTAACATTTAAGTGTGATAAATGAAATTGATTGTATGCAATTTTCAAATTGAGTTTATTTTTTAACCACAGTTAAAATCTTAGGCTCTTAGTTTCGAATTTAAGAAACTGTCACATTATTAATTCGTATTTAACTCAATTTTTTAACACTATTTTTTAAAAACATTTTAGATTTATTTGTTTATTTATCATTATAAATATGTGGATCTGATCACATTCTTTGTAAAAAGTAAGTGTATTGATTGTATGCAATCCTTATAATCATCTTATTTTTATCAGCTCAGTTAAATTCTGTGACACTCAGTTTTGAAATAAAGTGACAGTCACATGATTTTTTCATTTTGGCAAGGTGCGCTTTAATTTATTTTCCAATATTTTAATTTAAGTTGGTTATTGAGTGATTTATATAAATGTATCTAACCACATACGAAGACCAAGGATAAAAAACGGTTCATTTCCATTTTTCACAAACATGACGATTGGATCGCCATCTGGTGTATTTTGAAGAGTACTAAGTTTTGACAAATTAATAACACGGGAAAATGGTTCTTCTTGAGAGTTATTACACTGTAAGGATAGATCGACATCGGGAAAAACATTTCTTGCCCCCTCGCCGACAAGAACACAGAAGGTTATAACGAAGAAGACGATGCTTCAGGACCGTTAAGTTTTAAAACTCGTATTTAAAAACAAAACAAACTACAAAAAACACTGTTGAAAGTTTGCTAAATAAAATATAAAATGTGGTGTTTATAAATGATTAAAATAAATAATTATTATACACTTTATTTGTTATTTAATAAATATGAATTTATTTAAAAATTATTTATCAGTTTTCTGTACTTATCAAAAACAAGAAAGTTCAATGTATAAGTGATCATTCAGCATTAAAATTATAATCTGTTGAATTATTAAACTAGCATGAAAAACTGCTATTAGTTACATGTCACAAAATTGCAATTCAGGGACATTATCTAGCAAATTTGATTTATTTCTAAACAATATCTGAAATCATTTTTGGTCCCTCAACATTTCAAATTTTAATTCTTTAATCTTGAAAAATACGTTTCTATTATCTGAATAATAAATTCCAAGCAAAGAGAAAACGAAATATATCATAATAGTTACAGACGAAAACTAGTAAATTTTCTTTAGTTTATATACAGGGGGTGGACAAAATAATGGAAACACTTCTATATTAATAAATTTTTTTATCTTTCTCAAAAAAAAGAAAAACTAAAATAATGATTTTATAACTTCACGCATATTTAGATCATGCGATTTCTCATATATATCATAATATTTAAATTTATAAAATAATTCTCTAAGTATTTTTTGAGAAAGATAAAAAAATGTGTTATGATAAAATTGCTTCCATTATTTTGTCCAAACCCTGTACTTTGCAGTACACGATATTCAAAACAATGCTAGAAATTCATTACAGTTTATTTTTGTACATTTAACTAGGAATAAATGTGGGATGATATTTATTACTTCGAAATCATAAAAGCTTTAATCGTAATCTCTAAACCAATAAGAAACTAATAATGAGTTGCTCATAAATTAAGATAATATTTCCATCGGTATTGGGCAAAATAGGCTAGTTTTAAGATTTTGATAGGATTAAACGAGGATAATTCACAAATCTGTATTCAGCATTAGTAATTACTAATTTGAAAATTACTGTTTAAATATGATAATTTATGTTTCCGTTTGTAATTGTAAGAAAAGTTCTCGTTTTATCACACAGTGAATATTTACGTTATGATGCCAGCAGTGTTGTATAAGTTTTGTGTAATTATCATAAGATTACAAAACATACAATTTCTTTATTATTAGCGTTCTTTATTCGTTAGTTAGTTAATAATAATATAACCAAGTTTCTTTCAGAACTATTTAGATTAATTTTACATAAATTATTTAATTCATAAATGTCTTTTGAAAATGTATGAATATCAGGTTGATATAACTATAGATACAATAGCTATCCTTTCGTAAAATGAAACGCAGGTGGTAACTAATTTTAAATAATTTTATTTTGTTTAATATTGGAAGATACTCTCCGGTAATTATTATAAAATTCAAAGTGTTGGTCGTCCATTTATGCGGCCTGCTTTCTTCTGCAAATAAAAGTCTAGTTCCAGTAATTATAACAAGCTTTAGAAATTAGTTGAGTTGTTAATTAATTTATACAACCACTTCCCTTCTTTGACAAAAGTGCTAAATATTCGTAATTTTAACGAATTTCAATAAAATTAGTTGTGTTTACCGTTAATTTATACGAGTATTATATAAAGACTCCCAACTCAAGATGGATTAAACCTTATTTTGCTTGTTGGTAACAGTATCAGGCGAAAGAGCTAAAGGTCTCGTGTTCAAACCCAGCTGGCACCAAGGAACATTGTTCTAACACTCCATCGACAAGGTGACTAATTCTCACGCAAATCTCTTACTCTTCGACAGGTGGCAGCACTACACTACTATTCGCCTCGCTCCGCGGGTCACTTTGTTTCGGCGACCAAATTACCCGTTCTTTAAAAAAAAATCTATGTCCGATCTGAAGGTAATTTTCACGAATATGATGCTAATTTGTGGTCTGTGGTCATATACTTTAACAGGGTGCGTAGCGTTTTTAAAAAGTGCTTAAAGGTGCTTATTTTTGTTTTTTAAAAACCCTTAAAGGTGCTTTTTTCATTGGTGTTTTTAAAAACAGCTTAATTTTCCCTTTTTTAAAAATGAGAATTATGTTCACACAGTTCACATTGTTCTATTCAACGTTTTCACAATTACTTCAACCCCAATCTATTTCGGCGTATTGTCAGTTCGTAGCGTATGAAAACGCCATTCGTTTTTCATGATTCAAAACTTCATGATATTTGACAATTGTCAAAAACAATGCCGAAAGTTTTTTTTCCTTCCTTTTTTACATGACGGTTAAAACAAGATAAAACCGTTAATTGCCAAAAACTTTCCAACCCTGCCTAATTCTGAAATTTTTTGAAGCGCTTAAAATTATTTTTTGAGTGCTTGAAAAGTGCTTAAAAGGTGCTTATTTTTTGTTGAATAATTTGGCTACGCACCCTGTTTAAGAGAGAAAATTAACGGACAGACATTTTTTTATGATCACGATAGTCTTACGGCATAAATTTTGTCTTGGGGTTAGCGACTGGAATACTTTGGTGCTAGTCATTGACCGTAATGTCTCTGTGACTTTATTCAGAGGGGACTGTATCTAGGAGTGACTGAGTTCAAAAAATTTAAATGACAACAATGTAGCCCAAATGCTATTTTGAAAACGAATACAAATTTTTAGCAGAGAAAATGAAACAGAGCATCCATTAGAACAAACAGAACAAATCGATATAAAATTATTTAGATTTCCTGAATATATACAATGAAGAGCCATTGCATTATGACCACCCTCCATCTAAAACAATGGGCTCTCCCAGGTTTTCATGGTTTCTCGCCCAGGAACATGGGGCACATTAGGACCCATAATCCTCTTAGAACAATCCCTGACGTCTGTAAGCTACTTGAACATAGTTGCAGACCAGGTTCTCCCATTCATGGCAACAGTTTTTCCTGCGGGGGATGGTGTTTACCAACAGGATAATGCACCAAGTCATAAGGGTCGAATCGTCATGGATTGGTTCGAGTAACATTCCAGTGATTTTCAAGTCATGCTTTGGCCCCCAAATTTACCTGACCTTAATTCAATAAAGCATTTGAGGTCCTACTCGGAAAACCGAATTCGTGCTGACACGCTGCCCTCTCGCAATGAGAGGGAATTGCAGGACCAGTTGGTGAGCGCTTGGTACCAGATACCTCAGACTACCTATCAGCACCTTGTGGAATCCATGCCACGTAGGGTGCTAGCAGTTGTGAGGGCTAAAGGTGGTCCTATATGTTAGGTTAGCAGGGTGGTCATAATGTAATGGCTCTTCGGTGTATATATATTTTTTAAACATCAAATACAATTTAATGTCGGTCAAAAGAAAACCGGAATAATCCACACGAGTATATTGTTCGTGCAATAAAGTGGTTTTTCTTAATTAATAGAAAAGTTGCTGAATGATTTAAATTTTTTTTCTTCTAAATGCTATAATATTAAAGTTTTTATAAACGTTATTTTAAAAAACGTATCTCAGATCTATGAGGTATGATAAAAATTATTTATTTGTTCAAATTTGTTTTTTTAAAATAAATCGAATTCAAGAACGGATGATTAGAAAACTGAATAATCAATTCACTGATAATCAAGAGTGTAGCGCATTCTTACTGGAAGAGGGTTAGACAATTATTTTAAATGAGAAATATTGAATGATATAATCTATAAACTAATGAAATATATTAACGGAAAAAATGAAGAAGAGAAATGGAAAAGCATCAATGAATTTTATTCAAAAATTTTAAATTACCAAACGTTGCTTTCACAAAAAACAAGAATAAATATTGAAAACAAGAACATTAAATAAAATAATTCTTTCTTAGATAATGAAAGATGAAAAATAAAATTGCAAATACGAATAAAAAATTCACTAATTCATTTTGACGCTTTTTTAACACTATCAAAAGTAAGAGAAAAATGAAATGTTTATTAAAATTGTATTTCGAAGCTAAATCACCCTTGAGCCGAATATTAACAGCATAAAGACATCAAAAATGTAATTTTTGTTTTTCATATCGCAAAATAAACTTCTGAATAGCGTCATTTTCTTTTCAAGTCAGTAAATGAGCAATAATTTTCTTTCTTCATTCAAAAAGAATTTATATTTTTTTTCATTTTCTCTTTGAAGCTGCGTACAGATCTTAAAACACGAACGATGTATTATTTTTGAATGCATCGTGTTTTTCATTCTTTGTTTCTTATCTTCAGAAAGATGTTTTCAACAAAGAAATCGAATGTGCATTTGAATAACATCAGAACATTTACTTTCGAATTAAATTTGTTGATGCGCATTCTGGTTTAGAAAGTATATTAGAAATTCAAATATCTCGTTATCTTTACATTGTGTTATCTGCATTTTTTTCCCGCGGGTTTTTAGAATGGAATCAAATATGTTGTAGTTTTGATTGTAAATTGAACCAACCGTGTGACTGGAGTAAAAGATTTTGTTAAGCGGAAGTTTTCAACTTTTAGATTTATCATTGAAATGTAAAGGAAAACATTACGAACGAATAAGAAGATAGTAAGAATGTTTCGTATTATTTTAGTTAAGAGCAACAATGAAATATTTCTAGAATGTTACCTCACGTTGATATAAATAAACGTCACATTTATGGTGATTTAATGAACATAGTGTCAACCTATATTTAATATTTATGACTTTGGTACTGAATTGAAAATATTTATTTTAAAATTATAGGCAAAATCTTTCCGAGTACGTCTTAAAATTTATTCATCTTTTCTTTCACCAATTATATTATGTTTAAGCAGAAAATTTTTCACTTTTGCATTTCAGTTTAGTTTTACAGATTCTGCTTTACCTTTAAATAGTAATTTCGAACCCTCATTCATCCCAAGTGAGTTGTACTGTGCAATATATAAAGTGTACTAGTATCTGAATTTCATTTCAGATAGATTTCTTTTCCATATATACAAGGTTTTTCTGGATCACCGCCCTTAATGTATATTTTTAGAGTCATTACCAAAAATAAAGTAAAACTTTGATTTACAAGGGTTTGCATTGAGCGAAGAAAGAACTGTTATGGAAATTAATCGAGTGAAAAGTGGGGTACATTGTAAAAAAAGTTATTAAAATTTATTAGCGGTAAAAGTGCCGGCACTCAGCTTGACAGTACTTCTTACCGAAAAATTTTACGAAAAAAAGTCTTACATGTTGCAATAATATTTACTAAAATAATGCAATAAAATAAATATTACTGTAAACATTACGGTATAAAATATTACGGTTAAAGTTGATTTCATTTTACCGGCACTCATCTTGACAGTACTTCTTACCGAAATATTTTACGAAAAAAAGTCTTACATGTTGCAATAATATTTACTAAAATTATGCAATAAAATAAATATTACTGTAAACATTACGATATAAAATATTACGGTAAAAGTTGATTTCATGGCTAAATGGATTTTCGCATTCTGCTTATAGACTGCCAGAACTTTTTACCGTAATTTTGTTCGGAATTTTGATTTGTGTATGCGGAGTAAAAAAGAGGAAAAGCAGTTGGATACTCTGTTAATACTTTTAGGTGCTTATAATAATTGCCTTCGAGCTCATCTAAGTTTTTCTGCTCATCTTTGACTGTTAAACATGTTTTGGTGTCTCGTGTTTCAGTATTTCTCAGTTATAATGGCATATTTGTTGTTTTCTCGTTTAATTACTAATTTGTAAACATTAAAATGAATACATTTTTCACCTAATTTTTAATAAGAATTCTAAATTCATTATGTATTCAGGGTGATGATTATTTAACATCCTGTATTTTTAAAATTACCTTTCTTTAAAACTGATCTATTTACTTCTAACTCCATTTATTTTTACCATCCAACTGAAGAAAAAATTTTTGTGCTTTCAAGTACATTTGCCAAACTTCGTCTGAACTAGAAACAAATTTTTGGCGTTTTTGCTTAAAGCTTTCGATTTGAGGGATAATTAATTTCACAAATGCCAGTTGAGTACCTATTTTTTTTCTTTGATAGAAACATGACTTAATTGTTGGTTGCTGACATTCATATGAGCATTTTAACAATTAATTTTGAAAAATTTAATTTAAAATCACACTTTATGAAGAAAATTCATTTTATCAAAACAGTTCTGTAAAATGGTGTCATAAATTTCCAACGTGAATTGGAACTTAAATATCGAATTCTTTGATGAAACCGAGACTGAATATTTAACTTTTCTATCATGAGTAGTTAAAAGAAGATATTCTTTTAGAAAAACGGGGATAAAAGAATAAATATTTGCAAATTTGAAAAACAGATAAAAAGAAGAAATAGAAAGAAAGAACATAAAGAAAACAGATAGAGATCCAAAGGTTTTTATTTATAAAACATCTATTAAGTATGTTTTTTAAATGACAACATATTTTTAGGATGGATTTTATTAAAAACATGCTTAATTTTAAACAAGATTAATTAATTTTTATTTTCAGTCCTTTTTGCAATATGATGGATAATTTTAAAAAGCAAGCTATCAGCTGGTAGACAGCTTTCATGGCGCCTTAGATACAATTCTAATTAAAATTTTATACCAAAAAGCAATTACCACTTATATGAAGAAATCCATTGTTTAGCTAATTATCAAAACCCGAGCCAAGTGCAAAGAAAAAAATAGTTGAATTAGTATGATTTGTCGAAACATAAAATTTAACGGACAATTTTGACCGCTACATTTTAAGCTAAATTTATGTTTTAACGGTCATTTAACCTGAATGTATTTTCTATAACATTAATTAATATTAAGTACAAGGTCAAAATCTTTATTTTTAGAAATAGCAATTTCCTTTCAAAGGCTACTTTTGTGGAAAAGGTAAAATAAGCATAATTATTCAGAAAGTAATAATGGGATTAAAAATACATTTAAGTGCCAGATGATATTAAAATTCTAGGAACATGTAACGCATATTAATAGCATAATTGTCAATAGGGATTTTTTTGGAAAATAAATTTATAAATTTTAACTGCAAGTATCATTTTATTTATCTGAAGCCTCTGCCTAAGTTTGATACAGCTTTCCACAGCCTGGGAGTGATAAAGAAATTTTGGTATTTCTCTAATGCATGTAGTGACAAACAATGAGTGATTTAAAATCACCTTCACTTGAGTAAGGCAGCTTTGGGGAAAGGATATACCACACTATAATGAATTATTTCAAAGTAATCAGATAGTACGAAACTTCTAACGGTCTTTTTCAACGGTTAGTCTGGTTTTTAAGATCCATTTTTTTACTACTTAATAACTCGGTTGAAAAAAGTTAGATGTCCGGTTAGCCATATGGAATGGGAAAAAGGAACAGGATCGTAATTTTTCAAGTCTGCCCCAAAGTGATTGAATTTAAAATCTACTGTGCATCAAATAAATAAATAAATAAAATAATAATTATAACGGACCACCCTGAATAACTTTTGATCTAATATGTTCGAATCTTCACTTTCTGGAACTCAAACTTAATGGTTGGAAGGGGTGACTTCAAACAGGCTAATTTATTAGTACAGATATTTTAAGTTACGAAATTAAACAAAAAGACGTACTTTTTCTTCCAGTGGATTCGGGATTCTGACCATCAAAATGTAGGGGATAGACGCAATGTGGGAAAAAAAGCTATGTTCATTTATAATTCTTTGTGTCTGATTTTGCAACTTAAAATATTGTCTGTTCTAATTTAGAATATTTGGGGTCACTTCATCCAACTATTAAGTTTAGTCCCAGAACGTGAACGATCATTAGATAAAAAGTTATTCAGGGTGGTCAACTATTTTTTGGGCGCACTGCCCAGCGTATATTATTAGTTGATAGGAATTTGCTGAGAAAAGACCAAATTTCGTACTAGTGAAAATAAACGTTCAAACTTCGGATTACTTTGAAATCATTAATTGGATTTCTTTTGCAGTATATCCTATCCCAATGCTGTGAGACTTAAGATTATATTAAATCACTGATCAATACTAGCACCAGGCTCATCAGAGCAATATCGAAGTTTACCTGCACCTCTCATGCAGTCTCTGTTATAAGTATGAAAGGTGTTTCAAACTTATAACAGAGACTAGAATGAAATATGTGAACATGAAGCTATATGTGAACATGAGATGGATTAATCCAAGCTTCATTCCTAGCTTCATGTTCACATATTTCACTCCAGTTTTTGTTATAAGTTAAAAATATGTGAACATAAACCTAGGTTCATGCCCACACATTTCACTCTAGTTTTTGTTACAAGTTGGAAATATGTGAGCATGAAGCTAAAAATGGATAGAGAGCCCACCTTCCCCTAAATTGAGTTTTACCTAGAATCTCTGGTTTTATATAGTTTTTATTTATAATTTTGAATTAAGACCACCAGTAAGTTTGCTTATTACCGGCTGTTTGTGCTTCTTTATTAAAACATAAACATCTACCAATGCACGAATGACAGTTAAATAAGATAAATGAATAACAATTGTTATTTATTTAACCTAACTAGTAATCTGACAGAAGTTATTTCGGTTTATCATGTCATAACAGTGACTGAATAATTAACTTACTAATAATTCTGCAATAGAATATTTCATGAGTAACACCAGTTGAAGTTTATTTCTATTATTTAACCATACTGTTAGACTTACTGTTATAAATTTATGAGCCAAATGAAATTGTAAATAATGTAATTTAACAATTGCATTCTGTAAACATTTAAACAATTGCAAGATTAAGATTTTTCTCAATTCAAACATTTTACTCTGAATTTTAACTATTTGACTTGCAAATGAAGATGTTGCTAATTAAAACTGAAAACTTCTACTTGAATTGTTCATATATGAAAATATAAATTTTGAAATCATCTGTTTTAAGAGAGCTTTTACATTTAAATTAATAGATAAATTATATTTAAAATGTCAACATAAGTTATGACTTAAAAAATAGTTTATTATACTTGGGGTTTATAACTGGAAACCTTACACCAGATAAACACACATTATATAAATATGAAAGATATTTATTGCCGACACTTATTACAAAAGATTTATTTTAACAATATTTATATATTATTTGTGTGTTGGGAAAATATTTTAAAATATATAATTATTTTGGATAAATATAAAGTTTAATAAAATATATCCATTTATGTAGCTAGTACACAGCTTTATTCATTTATAATTTAATCACTACTTCATGAATATTTTTAATATTGCATTCAAATAAAATAAAATTTGTTTCAGTACGCTATTGTACAAGCAGTTTAATATTAATTATTTTATAATGCACAGAGAAAAAAATCTGGTATAGTTACCATACTGTATGGAGTAATATTTATGGTAAAAAAGCATAGTTAATAAAATCAAAATATACGGTATTTAAACCTTTCACTAGGTATTTAAACCTTTCACTTTTTTCCATTCATATGGTAAACAGTATATCGAAATTCTAACTTTTGAAATTACAGTTCTCATTTCCAAACATTAAGTAAAAATTTTAAAACTGAAAGCAAATGCTACCGAATGAATGATTTTTATGCTAAGCGTTTGAGTATCATGATCAAATTACCAAATTTTACTATATTTTCCAAATTTCATCACAGATTATAGACAAATTTTTTTACTTTTAATTTTACCGAAATCATTACCAAAGTACTTCAGTAAATATTACAGAACTTTTAAGTGTTCTCATAGAGCCAGAAGCCCGGAAAATATATCATATTCTGGTAGTTTTGATCATACTTATTTTCACAGTTTATTGAATTCATTATAAGATGCACTATCAAGCAGGTAAGGATGAACTGTTGCAGAATAGGAATCTGAAGAGCTAATTTAGTAATTTACATATATTCGTGTTTTACATTTTAAAAACACGTATGATGTGGCAGAAGTCGAATTCTTGGCCATAGGTGGCGCCACTGAAAATCAAGAAGCGCTCCCTTTGCCTTAAATCTGCTCGGTTTCACCAAACAGGCTTGCTAGTATGAAAAGTGGCATTAGAACCAACCAACATCTTAAAACTATTTAATAATTATTGTAATGTTTAAAGTATTAATATATGAAATCTATTACGGGATACAAAATACGGAATTGTTTGGAAAGAAAATAATTACTGAAAACTGGAAAAGCGAAAATTCTCAAAATGGTAAGAATGTTATAAATATATTTAATCATATTCGATAATAAATAAAAACTTCAAATCTCATTTTTTTCGAAATAAAGCTCGTTACAATCTTAATACAAAGGATTTTTTGTGTGCATTGGTTAAAAATTGAATTTATTTTTGAACGAGAAAGTAATTCTTCATAAAATAACTCAAATTTATTTAAGTATTAAAAACACTCTTTCGCAGTATTGCTTTGGGGTAGAAATTAAGGTTAACGTTACGGTTAACATAAAACAAACGCTTGGTAATAGTTTTATTACATAGTTTTATAAATTTATCTAAGACTAAAACTAATACAAATCTTTAATTTAAAGCTACTAGTTGGATTCACTTTCAATGAACTCGTTCAGAATGTTCTCCACTGAATATGCATAAAGAGCGATAGTTTTTTACTTTGAAAATTCAGAGAAATTTATTTATTATTTACATGCAGCAGTTTACGAATCTATACTTGCTTATCTGATTCTTTGAATGCTATATGAATCTATATTAAAAGGAAGTTTTGAGTTATTCGAATTTGAAGTTCTGCACTGTGATTCTCTACAGCAGTGTTTCCCAACGTGGGGCCCACGCCCCACTGGGGGGCAATTTGATTGTTAAGGGGGGCAAATAGAAAATGGACTCGATACAAGTTTAACCCTTTTGCTCTGGGCCATTTGAATGTAATACTAGATTTCGATGCCAAAATTGAAAGAAAAAAGCAAATTCTTAAATAGTTGCAGCCAATTAATATTATAAATTCGTTTGACGCGATAAAATATTAACTGGGTTTTTGGCGGCGTCAAGTTGACCTCCCTGCTGCAGGCTCCGCGTGAACCCTCGGACGCTTTAAAATCTCGCTAAACAATGCAGTTGTTTGCATCTGAAAAATAGACGAAATGAGTGAAGATATTGAAAAACAACTTGTTAAAAAGCTGAAAACAAGAAAATTCTCAGTGCTAATGGATGAATCAACTTAGATAGATAGTGCTGCAGTATTGATATTTTACGTAAGATATATTGATAAAGATTGATAATATTGTAAATATTGATAAAGATATTGATAAACATTTTGCTGAAGAGGAGTTGTTCTGTAAAAGATTAGAAAGCACCACTACCTCCAAAGATATATATAATGAGCTAAAAAACTACTTAGATATCAATTATATACCAATGAAAAATATAGCATCTTGTGCTGCAGATGGTGCTCCTAATATGATGGGTTGCTTAAAATTGATGAAATATGAGAATCCAGAAATGATTCTTGTGCATTGTGTTATTCATAGGGAAAGCTTGGTAGCTGAAAACATCTCGCCTGCTGTTCTAAATAAAATACTACATTCAGTAATAAAGTGTATCAATGCTATTAAAGCTAATGCCAAATGTGAGCGTCTCTTCAAACTATTTTGTGAAGAACAAAATGCTGACCATGTGACTTTTACTTCACACTGAAGTAAGATGGCTCTCTAAAGGGTGCTGCTTGAAGAGATTTATGGAATTGTTTGATACTCTTAGTGATTTTTTAAGCGACAAACCTGAGCTGAAGTATCTGTTAACAGTCGATGGTAAAGCATTTGTGAGTTATTTAGCAGATATCTTTGAAAAACTAAATATTTTAAATAAGCAACTTCAAGGAACAAATAAAACTTTTGTTGATGCAAAAGCGAAGATATTTTGTTTCATTACCTTATTGAGTTATGTCAGAAATATATTAACAGCAAAATCTTCGAACAGTTTCATTGACTCAAAATGTGTGAAGTAAATTATACCACTTTACTTGTTATTGTCGATCAACTGAAAATTGTATCGACTGATTTAAAAGAAAGATTTTCTGATTTAAAATAAATTAATTTTCCAACATGGATGATGCAGTCAATGTTAGTGGATTTGTCTGATATATCAAATATGCAGTATCAAAGAGAGCTTGCAGAAATGCAAAATGATGAGTCAGTTAAAACTTTATTTAATATAAAAGGAGTGATGGCACGGCTTTGAGAGGAAACATAAAATCAAATACTCAAATTCAACCAAATGGGCAAGAAAACTATTGTTACAGCTTCCATCTTCATATTTAGCTGATTGTGGATTTAGTGCTGTAAATGATTTATTGGTAAAAAAAAGAAATCGTCTGGATGTAACACAACGGGGAGACTTGAGACTGAAGCTAACCAAATTGGAACCTAACATAAAATCTCTGTGCAGCAAGCATCAATGGCAAGGATCTCACTAAATTAAAATATTAAATTATTGTAGAAAGATTTTGATTAAAATTATTTCGCATTTGAATTTTAGTTTTTCATTATACGTTTTGAAAATTTACATACTGTGTTTTGTTAACAATTTCCTAGGGATTTCTTCCTAAAATCTATCATTTAAGTTTCTTAAGTGAACAATTCAATTTTTTAATGTTAAAAATAATGTATAGGTTACATAGGGGGGCATAAGAATTTTAAAAAGGCTTAGGTGGGGCATGGCACAAAAAAGGTTGGGAAACACTGCTCTACAGGATCATTTAAAAACGTTCTTAACTAACTCATACTTGCATGAAGTGGGAAAGATCGATTTTAAAACTTAAGGTACATATTTTTCCGGCATCTTAAGTTACAATTTTAGAGTTGTTTCTGTAATTCATTATGTCGTGTCAATCATTCTGCTGTGTCATCTAGTTCTTTTATACAATCTATTATTAAAATCCCGTTCCCTTAAAGCTATACCATTTAATTTGAAATTCAATTATGAGTAAATCGCGTTTGAAGTTCTGCAATGCAATGTCTCTATCGAGCTATAACGTGTTTGACTTATTCACGCATTTGTAAAGATTAAAAATTTATTTTGAAAATTCTGGAATCTATTTTTCAGTAACCGTACATTATTTATTAGAATCTGTCCTGTCGTTCGTTAAATGCTATGACATCTAATTAGGACATATAGTTTTGATTAATTCACGCTCAATAATATAAAACAGTAATTCAGTGTAGGGGAGTACAGACGGTACATGTCTCACTCAATGCTTAATAAATTCTCTTCACAGTCTCGAGAAAATATTTTTCAGGCCACAAGGTTTTGGAATTTGTATTAAGCTATGGATCATTTTTTCTACTAAAATCATCTATTAAATTAAATAATAAAAAACTTATTACCCGATATTAGTTTAATAATTTAATTAATTAAATTTGGTTATAATGAATTAACTTTTATTGAATTAAATTTCTTTCAATGAAATTTTAATAATTTAATTTTGTTTTATTAATTTAATTTCGTTTTATTAATTATTTTAAATTTTGTTTATAATGAAACGACCCACATATAACAGAATTTTTCTTTAATAATAATATATTTATAATATAATTATAATATAATTAATTATAATTAATTTAGTAATAATTAATATAATAATTAATAATATAGATAATTATAATTAATTTAATAATTAATTTATATAATAATTAATAATATAGATAATTGTATTATACTTAATATAATATAATTAATTATAATGAATAAATAATAAAAAAATTATTACCTGATATTATATTTTGCTTATAATGAAATGTGTCACATATAATGGAAATTTTTTCGGACATTAACGAAACGCAATTACTAACATAAATAATTAGTTTAATTAAAAAAATAGAATAAGACATTATGGATGTCTTAAAGCCACCATTATTTAAGCATAATTTTACAATTTTATTTTAAAAATGCTTTTAAACGTCAAACTTTTATAAAATATCCCAAGGCTATGGCATATTATGTTTGAAGTCTCTGTCCATAAATTCAGGACCCATTTCTCCCTTGACAGTTATTATTCTTTCCAAGACAGCAGTTTATGAAAAGCTGAAAAAATAACGAGTTTTTATTTGAGGGAAGAAACAAACAAAACACATGATATGAAGGGGAAAAAACTTACGATAATTAGATCTAAAAACATAAAGCATCTTCCAAAATGCTTTTACCTTAGGCATTTAGAATGAAGAAAATTATCTGCGTATTATCATAACAAGCATTAATTTTATGTCAATTAAAGTGCGCCTCTTTTTAATGGAAATTTATTTTGTAGTGGCACGCAAAATTTATATAATTTACAAATACATATTAATGACATTTAGCAAATCCAGAAATTTTCCTTCGAAAGAATTAATGATTAAATGTTTCAAAGGAGGATTGCTATTGTTGGAGAATTTCTTTTCGGATATTGATTTTGGTGCCAAATATGGCGATTTTAAAGTTGCAGTTGGCAATTTTATATCTTCCATACAACGCATGACATTTAGAGTTTTAGAAATATTGTTCGAACACTTTTTTCATTGTTAATTTGCTTTTTCCCAACCACATTTAATTTCTGGACTTCTTTTTTCGACGATTCTAATCGAGTATTTCGTCTCAGGCTTTCACGCACCTTTGCACTCCACTGTTGCACTTTAAAAAATGAATACTCTAATATCAGGAAACTTTCTTCAATTTTGACGAAACTATTTCATGATAAATGCTCTGAGCGAACATTTCGTCAAAGTGACGCTATAACTATAGTCACTTCTTCGAGGAAACGAATTTCATTACAATTGACAAAATAATTCGTTTATCTATTCCTCTCAATCCCCCCAAAAATCTCATGCCCAATGTATCTAATTTTAATAATAACCACTTTAATGTGGGCACCATATGGGGGAGCCACATAACGACGACAAGGAGATGACAACGTATTAGTCGTTCAAAATCACAGGTCTATTGGTGTCCACGAAGAGCTTAGCTATCATCTTATACCTTATTTTCAGATATGCATTGCTTATTTTTTCTTTTCTTAAAACCTTAACCGTTTTCTTAGTGCAATTTGCTTAAGGCATGCAAGATAAGTACAATAGGTCTGGAAATTTTCAGACAGATTAGGAAGTGCTGGAAAGTTTCCAATTTGCTTGTCTTGTTGGCTCATTACAATCTGACATCGTCTGTTAGCAAATATCATGATTTCTTAATTATATATAAATGTTATTGGCAAATCAAAGTGATCTAATTTTTTTGAACAAAAGTATATATGTCGTTATTACGAAGCAGTGAACAGAATGAGAAAGAAACGAAAAAAAACAAGCAAAAGTACAAAGAGAACATATTTTAATCGAAATAAAACAACTTTTTCCATTAACACTCGGAAAGAAGGAGATAAAAGGATTACCGCCAAAAGTTAACTGATGTCATTAGCCAATAATTTACGGATCTACTCAGAGTCAGCTTATTCGACGTGTTACTTTTATATTTATTTCTATCTTATTTTTTCTAAATTAGAGCTATATGCGTGGCTCTATTTGTTTTTAAATTGAATAAAAGGACAGAGAGAAACAAAACTGTACAATAGAAAGATTAGCAAATTTTTTTTCCAGATATTTTTTTATAGACCGGATGAGATCAAAAAGAGATTTATTCTTTTCATTTAATTCCATTTTATTTCATTCAACAAAAAATGAGAAAATTGCTGAGAACTGAGAATTTTTAAAGAAAATGCAAATGCATGTTATTTAATATATTTTTTTAATAGTTGAGACTTTTTTAATGCATAATACCAGAACTGTGGTATAAAATCTTTCCGAATTCGATTTTGAAAAATCTCAAAAATTGTGTGAAACACTTCTTTTTTTAGTTAACACCAAATCGTGTTTTCATATATAATTTCGGGGGTGTATGAAAGCTTAAAGCACTGAAAATACAAAGAGTTTATAGGAAGATCACTCGCCTTTATGCAATACGTTGAATATTTTTGTTTTCGAGAACTCCAATATCAGGGCTTTTTTAATTCGTCTTTAATAGTTTAATATCGTTAACGAGTTGTAAAGTGTTTGAGGCTACCTACAATGTTGCTTTTCATTTGCAGAAACTGAAGTTCGCTGCTAAAAATGTGCATGAATACTTTTAGTTGTGTAATATGGATATTTATATTTTAATTTTCCAGATATTGTAAACTACATTAAATAATTTTATTATGTATAATTTCTATCCGCTCCTTCTCTACCCAGTTTGGATTCGGCTAAGTATTCTCTCTGTTACGATCATGTTTGTTTTACAAACTCATTTTATTTTAAAATTAGTGTATGTATGCGACTAAATTCATGTAATAAGTGTTTGTTTGCAACTTAAACTACTGATTCCTACTTTATATTGTCTCGTAAAAATACTTAAATGTATCGTATGTGTATCCTACCTTACTATAATCATAAATGTTAGTATTACTAAGTAACAAACATGGCGGTTGGTGCGTATGTATGCAGCTTAATGTATGCAATCTAATGCATGTAATAAGTGTTTGTTTGCAACTTAAACTACTGATTCCTACTATATATTGTCTCGTAAAAATACTTAAATGAATCGTATGTGTATCCTATCTTACTATAATCATAAATGCTAGTATTACTAAATAACAAACATGGCGGTAGGTGCGTATGTATGCAGCCTCATGCTTGCAACCTAATGTATGTAATTAGAGTATTTATGTAACTTAAACTACTGATTCCTACTATATATTGCCTCTTAAAAATACTTAACTGATCCGTATGTGTATCATATACCTTGGTGGTTGGTGTGGGCTACTTTACTTCAAGTAGTGTGAAAGAACATTCTAGGTGTTTTATAGCACCGGGAACTATCCTTAGGTTTTGGTGTAAGAGAACATTCTTTGGTGTAAGGTAGACTGTAGAAAATTTCGGCGTATAGTTGCTCCTATCTTTGACGGGGATATAAACTAAAATTATTTACTGTGCATGTAGTCACATTAGGAATTTACTTTAGTACTGTTACACGAAAAGCTATTACAGAGTAGTTCATAATTATTATGGATATACAGACTTAAACCACGTAAAATAACATTTTAAAAAGCAGGAGGTGCAAATATTGTACCAAACGGGTTGAATAATACAGAAAAAATATTTAAATAATTTTAGAGAATACTATGAAGGTCCTATTATTGAAATCTATTATTGTCTGAATCACATAAAATGACATTTTTTCCAAGGATATGTTATTTTTTATTGCTGTAAGTGAATTTGTAACAGTTTCTTGTTTTTGTTCACGAGCTATGCTATTCAATGAACTAGAGTTAATCAGAACATATCTGCCCCAAAATATATAAAAAAAGATATATAAATCGAGGTTTTCCAGAAGATTTTAAATACAGAGGTCTTTCGTCATCTAAATAGAAGCAGAGTGATCTACTAGTAATCTTTAACGTGTGATAAACAAGAGTACTCACTAAATAGTCTTTTTCAATTAAAAAAAATTACTGTGGTAACTCATAGCAATTTTTACGAGAAATTTCAGTGATCAAATATTATATGTGAATTTGTGAATAAGGGTACATTGTAGTTCCATGGTTTACTACTAGACAAACTTTGTTTAATTTTTAAAAAAAAATCACGAAAGAACTAATTTCTTTTACAAATCAGAGAGGTTAAAAGACATACGTGAATATTAAAATATCAGACTTTCATGATCTAATTACAACTGAAAGGAAGATTAATGAAAAGTTAAATGTAAGTATAAAAGGTGGATCTATAATTAGGATAACATATTTCACAAATGATAAAAAAAAGTAACTGCAAAACAGTTTCTCCTAGATTTTTTTTTTGTGAATTGATAACACAATAAATTTTGACGGAATGAAAATAAATGCAGTTTGTTATTTAATTTTAAAACAAGTTTGAGAAACCGAAAGCTGTAGATAAATGTTAAAATATTAAACTATTATGATCCACTTACAAAAGGAAGAAAGAATAACAGAAAGAAAGCGAGAATAATAAAGTTAAACCAGAAGATTTCCAATTATGAAAACACGTTCACAAATAAAAAACAAAAGTAACCACAAAACAGTTTATCTGCAGTTCCTTTGTGAATTGATAACACAATAAATTTCAACAGAATGATAGTAAACACAGTGCTGTTATTCGATTTTAAAACAAGTTTGAGAGACCAAAATATGTATGTGAATATTAAAATATTAGACTTTCATGATCCAATTACAACAGGAAGAAAGTATTATAGAAAGAAAGTATAATAGAACGAAAATATAATAGAAAAAAAGACATAATAATAAAGTAAAATCTGAAGATTTCCAGTTATGATAACTCATTTCACAAATGATAAGAAAAGTAACTACAAAACAGTTCATCATCAGTTCCTTTGCGAATTGATAACACGCAATAAACTTCAACAGAATGATAGTAAATGAAATGTAGTGATTTTATTTTATATTTTGTTAGAGAGACCAAAATATGTATGTGAATACATATTAAAGTATCAGATTTTCATGATCCAATTATGTCAGGAAGAAAGTATAGTAGAAAGAAAGTATAGTAGAAAGAAAGTATAATAGAAAGAAAGCGAGAATGATAAAGTAAATTCCAAAGATTTCCAATTATGATAACACTTTCACAAATGATAAGCAAATGTAAGTAACTACAAAACAGTTTATCTTCGGTTACTTTGAAAATTGATAACACTCAATAAATTTAAACAGATTGATAGTAAATAGAATGTAGTGAATTGACTTCAAAACTAGTTAGAGAGACCAAAAGTTGTATGTGAATATTAAACTATCAGACTTTCATGATCCAATTACAACAGAAAGAAAGTATAATAGAAAGAAAGTATAATAGAATGAAAGTATAATAGAAAGAAAGTATAATCGAAAGAAAGAAAGAATAATAAAGTAAAACCCAAGGATTTCCAATTACGATAACTCATTTCACAAATGATAAGCAAAAGTAACTGCACAACAGTTTTTCTATGGTTCCTTCGTGAATTGATAACACACAATAAATTTCTAAAAAATGAAAGTAAATGCAGTGTTGTTATCTGATTCAATTGCTTTATATTCCCCGAAGTGTTTCGATAACATAAGGGATGGGTCAAGCTTTCTATTGATGATGTTCACGTCATCAGTCAAGCGATGTTGCAAAAGGATCCACACCAAAGGATTGGTTATGCCATTAATCATAAGAATAAATCGTCTGGAGACTTTAGCTACAAATAATGTCACAGTCTTTTCCGGGAAGAATGCCATAATTTAGAATTCTCTCTGTCAGAATATTTGACAGTGTTGTTAGTTAAAATAAATGAATTATAAAAGCTCTTGATGTTGAACTGAAATTTGTGCACACTCCATTTCAAAATGAATTTTACAATTTCAGGATTCAGGGAGGTAATTGAGTGTGTGTTCGTCTCATGCTTCATTGTTGTTTTCATTTATTACAAAATAGTTCTGAATTCTCAGTTTCGGGTACATTTTTCAGTGGTTTCGCATGAATTTGCTTGAATTTCAAATTAAAAAAAAATTATCAACAAGTCGAATTCAAATATTATTGCGCAAATAAATGAATTACAAGGCTCTTGATATTTAACTGAATTTTGTTTGCACATTTTACAATTTCAGGATGTAGGGAGATAATTGAGTGTGTTTGCATTTCACACATAATTGTTGTTTTTATTTATAACAAAATATTGTTTACTTCTCAGTCTCACTTGCATTTTTCATTGGTTTTGCCTAAATTTGCTCGACGACCAAGTTTAAAAAAATGAATCAACTTGTCGAATTCAAATATCATTGCACAAATAAATTAATTATAAAAGTTTTTGATATTGAATTGAAGATTGTGCACATTTCCTTTGAAACTGAGTAAAGCTATTTCGGGAGAAAATTAAGCTAATGTAAATGTTTCACGCGTCATTTCTGTTTTCATTTATTTAAAGTGGCACTTTGATTCTCATGTGTATTTTCAGAGGTTTTAGAAATAATACAATTTCAATTTGCCTTTTTTAGCCTTTAGTTTTGTAGTACATTTTAGGAAATGAAAATTAAGAATTTTCACTATTGTGTAACTATCCAAACTACTTGAAAGGACAAGAAACTAAACGGTCTATTTACTATTTGCATGAAATGAATTATCGATGTCAGTTTATTATTTAAGTCTTAAAATTAATAAATAAAATTAAATCTATTAAATAAAATAAGAACAAAGTGTGAAGTGAATTCTAAGAAAGTTTTGTCTTAAAACGCTTTAGTAAATTCAAAGAAAAAATAAAACAGTGACAAATATAAAAAAACCCTTTCCTTTATTTTCAAAAATAGTGACACAAAATTGATATTGATACAACCCAAGAATAATCTATAGATTTAGATTAAACATAAGCACATAAGTTAAAAATGAAGATAAAGCAAAGTAAAATTGCAGACATATGAAAAAAAGGGCGGGTGGGGGGGAAGAAAAATAGTAATAAAAAAAATAACGAACAACTGGAAAAAAAAAGAATAAAATTTTTTTAAAAAATCCGGAAAATAGAAGATATAATCTTTTCATCAGCCCACACGATTATATCCGCAAAAAATCGTGATATAATCTTGTGGGCTGATGAAAAGATTGTATCTTTTATTTTCCGGATTTCTAAAAAAATTTTTATCCTTTTTTAGTTTTCTTTTTTATTCAGTTGTTTATTATCTCTTTGTTATTATTTTTCTTCCCCCCCTTTTTTTATATGTCTGAAATTTTCCTTTGTTTTATCTTCATTTTGATCTTATATATATATATATATATATATATATATATATATATATATATATATATATATATATATATATATATATATATATATATATATATATATATATATATATATATATATATATATATGTGTGATTCTCACGAAAACTGTCATTTTTCAGTTCATAAAATCCCAAAAAAGTAAAGTGATTAAAAAGCTCTGAAACTTTTTATATTAATAGAAATATGTAATGGTATTATAAAAAAAGTATATATCCTATAAATTATACTTAATATTTTAATTAATAAATTTTTTAAATAATTAATTTATAATTAATTAATTTATAATAATTAATAATTAATTAATTAATTTAATAAATAATTTAATTAATTTAATAAATTCATTTATTAATTTTTTTATTTATTTTTCAAGTTAATTTATAAGTAAATTAATTATTTTCGCTATTTAAAAAGTGAGGGAATGACACTAATAGTGAGGGAATTATATTTTATTTTAATACATGCTTTTATCTAAGTTACATCTACCTAAAGTTTGAAAATGATAACATTCTAAGTATATCTAATATTTATTATAATTTAGTCTTATATATTTAACAGTTTTTACAGGTTTGGGAAGTAAAATTGGCTGGCACGATTGAACAAAAAAAATTTGATAATATACTCACCTTGAATCATTCCCTCACTTTATACACTAGTGAGGGAATGACGAATTCAATAAAATTAAAAAATAACAGTTAGGCCTAATTAATTTCTGAAGTCAATCACATACAATTATATTCATACAAGAAAGCAGCATATAATTATCCACTTTCTCGATGAAGTTGTATTTTATTTTACTCTAAAAAATGACATGAGGGAATGACAAATGTAAAAAATTTTACCTGGTTTGATTCATTTAAATTTATTCCACAGCAAAGCTTCTTTAAGTTGAAGATGGAAACATACTGCAATTTTGTTCTATGATGCCAGTTGTTAACTTCTGAAGTTTTTATTAAAATATTTTTATTCTAAGAAGATTGCAGGTGATTAGAACGTTGTTGTGAGGGAATGACGCGAAACACTGGGGACAAAGTTTAAAATAGTGCTGTGTTAATATTTTTATCAGAAATTAAATTTAAAATTGATTTTCTGAATTCTATATTTCAGTATACTGAAATAAAAAACACGAATTTGTAAAAAATATTTTTTTATTTCAGAAACAATTTTTTTCTTTTTTTAATTCAGCAGTGGGGACAAGTGAGGGAATGACATATTGGCATATTTTAATTATCCAAAATAAATAAAAAATAAAAATTGATAATTTTATTTTTATTCTTTTGTTAGCTTGCATTCTGAAGGACACTTTCCCTGAATTTTTTTTTTCGTAAGCTGTAAAACAAACATAAAATATACTGGGACATGAAAATGACTGTTTTTGTGAGAATGATCCATATATATATATATATATATATATATATATATATATATATATATATATATATATATATATATATATATATATATATATATATATATATATATATATATATATATATATATATATATACATGCTTGACGTATATATTTATGTTAAGTTCTATCTTTTATCCTGCTCTGCAATTCGAGACATTCTTTCTTCGAAAGCCAACTTTGTTTTTCCCAAAAAATTTTATTTCACACCTACGCTCGTAACTGTCTTTTAAAGGACGAGTTAATGACCCAAACGAACACAGTGGAAGCTAATCTATCCTTCTCATAACTTCTTGGATAAAGCAGGAGACATTCAAGTGTCGTCTGTAATGAACGCCTATTGTGTCTACTTTAGGCTTTATTTCCTTTCACAGAGTGAGAATAATAAAATAAAAAAAAGAAGCATTAACTTCTCTACTTTTTCCGGAAAACGGAGACATTAACCGGCCCAAATGATCGTTCGCAACCCTTTTTTTCCAGGACCCCAGCTGTTTCTTTATCGCTTCTTTTCCTAATTCATTCTAACGTCGTAGCTTCATTTTTTTCATCTAGGACATCCCTCCAGGGAGCAAATGGTATACTTCTAATGGATGGTACACGAGGATTGGCTAATGAGCTATAGCTAAAGTTACCTTTTTATTCCTATAGGTCGCTATACCTTTCTTAGTTCGATAGAACATTTCTTATTTCTCGTTGGCAAGACGCGCGGATATTGAGATAGGAAGAGTTAGATTGGTTGTTTTGGCAAAGAACATAAAGATCAATTTTATCAAATCAACTTCATAAACTAATCTCACTTATCTATAATGCATTTGGTTGAAGGAGATGTATTTGCTTTTTATAACGCTACAAGAGGGTAATTTTAATAGTATTTTAAATACGTTGGATTTTTAACGACAATAAAAGACTGTATGAATATGAACTGTTTTTAAATGAATCTTACGGAATAAAACAAAAATTTTATAACGGAGGAAAATACATTTTAGGTTCTAGAAAATTTTTAACGTTTTACCCGTTCACGCCGGAGTGACCCACTGGTGGGTCACGCTAGATTGTCTCATCGGGCGACGCACAGGAGTAAAAACTGGTGACAAATAAATTTCATTTTTTAGTTTTTTTCCGGGAACAATAAAAATCCATAACTACCAATTGTTTTTAACGGATGCAATTTTTATATTGAATTGCTTCTTCGCCGCGATAAATTTCCCGACAGTGAATTGTTATTGCTGAGAATAGATTAACTCCTCCCGAATATTATCTAATATTGAAATAGTTCTTCGACCAGTATTTTCTCTTTTCCGTCCCGCTTTCAGGCGCAACACCCGGCGTGAACGTGTTAAAGGAGCATTTAAATCGTATTAAAAGTTTTGATATACATTTTAGTATTGTTCTTAGTTTCTTCTATAACAGCTTCTAGAAAAATCTCATATGTTCGATAAAAAAAGATATTTAGTTGAAGAAAAATGTAAAGTTGATCAGCATTAGTTTTTTTAATAATGCTTATAAAAGGATACTTTTTTATAGTATTTAAAGGACGTTGGATTTTTAACAACAATGAAATACTATATGATTATAAACTACTTTTAATTTAATCTTATGGGATAAGATAATAATTCAAAAACGGAATAAAATAAATTTTAGGTTTCAGAAACGTAACGTTAGCTTTTAAAACTTCTTTAAAGTTTGGATGTTCATTTTAGAACTATTTTTAGTTTCTTCCATAATATTTTCTGGAAAAACACATGTGTTAGTCCAATATGATAATTAGTTAGTCCAATAATATTTAAATAAATTAAAATAATAAGTTGACCAAAATTAGTTTTTATAGCATTTCAAGAGGATAATTTTTATAGTACTTACAGAACGTTGTATGTTCATCGACAATAAGTTACTACAGGAATGTGAACTGCTTTTAAATGAATCTTACGGGATTAGGTAATAATTTGAAAATGTAATAAAACAAATTTTAGGTTTTAGAAATGCAAAGTTAAAGTTTAGAACATTTTTAAATTCTGGATATACGTTTTATAATTATTCTCAGTTTCTTCTATAACAGTTTCTGGACAAAGCAAGCATGTATGTTAAGTATAAAATGATATTTAGTTGAAAAAGAATACAAAGCTGAGCAACATCAGTTTTTAATAGGGTTTCAAGTGGTAACTCTTAGAGCAGTTTCAGGATTTTGGATTTTTAACAACAATTAAATACTATATTTAGAAGTGAACTGCTTTTAAATGAATATTATTTGATGAGACAATTTAATAATGAAATAAATAAGCTTTAGAAAAGTAACGCTAACGTTTAAAATGTTTTAAAATTTGGATATATAGTTTTGAAACGTTTTTAGTTTCTTTCAACTTCTGGAGCGCAGGTCCAATATTGAAGAATATTTGGTTGAAGAAAAATGTAAAGCTAAGCAGTATTAGCTTCTTATACCGTTTCAAGAATTTATTTTTATAGTAATTTATTTTTATAGTATTTAAAGAACGCTTGATTTTTAGCAACAGTAAATTTCTATGAATATGAACTTATTAAAAAAGGAACTTACGAGATAAGACTTAATTTAAGTCACAATCATTTTAAATTTAAGTCGTTAAATAATTATACTAGTTAAGATGCTGCTCTAAAGCATTGAACTGGACAATATACCTTGAACTGATCCAGTTACAGAAATCAGCAGAAAAATTTAAGGAATATGGAACATTGTTTTCTTTAGATTTTTTTTCTGCCAAAAATATGAAATCAATTTGTGTCAAATACCTTAATATTTTCTGCCGGAATTATGAAGCAAATTTTGTTTCACATATTTTCAGATTTTCTCAGAAAATACAAAAATAACATTGTTCTAAATATTCTGCGAAGTTTTTTTGTAGGAAAAAATGCAGAAAATCGGACAAAATATATAATCTAATCCAAGAAATTTTTTTTCTATTTTTAAAATACAAAATAAAAAATAGTATGAACTTATATCAATTTTTTTTTCGAACCAAAACATCAACAATTTAAAATAAAATTTTAAGAAAAGGTATATATTTTTAAGGCATCTATCAAAAAAAAATAAATAAAATCTATTAATAAAGATTATTGTTGTTTATTAAAACCATTTATGGCACAATTTAACTTCAAAAAAAGTTTAATTTTTTATTTTAATACAACTTATTTGTGATTTCTACGTCAGTTTTTATTTTTTTGAATGTAGACTTTAGATTGTAGTATAATCACTATGGGTTTCATATTTAACATCATAGCGTAAAATATTTATAAAAAATATTTATTACTAAAAATGTATTTTTACATCATTTCGTTAACATAAATGAATAAAAGCAGTCTCCAATTTTTCATAATTTACAATGAAAAAACCCAACGCAAATAATTTTAATCAAATGGTTAGCTTTCAAAAGATATATTTTCTTTTGTGTAAACATTTTCCAAAAATGAAATCAAAGTAAAATAAATAAAAACTTTTAATTAGTTTTGGGTTTAGAATGAGAATCTGAATCATTTTTTTCAAAGTCTGAAACACATGAAAAAATCGATTATAACGAAATTGGAATGGATACCCTTCCCTGCATAGTACACCATCAGTGAGGTCTGAAATTGCAACGTTCTCAATTAGTTTATGAAATCCAAAATCAATGAACTCGACGTCGGCGACTCATTTGGGTTTATTTTTAGCTCGATAAAATCAATTCGGTTCTTTTTTCGACCAATTTGGAAGAAAGCAGCTCTATATTCTACCATTTAAAAAATGAGATTTTTCTCTAATTCTTTTTTCTTTTTTTACTTAAAAATGCATCAGAATATAGGAATTACAAATTAATAATAGTAATATAAATGCTTTTTTTTACAATAATAATATGGTAATTTTACATGAAATAAATGTAAAAATGTATTTTTTTTTTTAATTTTCTCTTATGACTAATTTTGAAGAAAGTAGAAGGTGCTGTTACTCTATATTCTACCATTTAAAAAATGAGATTTTTCTCTAATTCTTTTTTCTTTTTTAACTTAAAAATGCATCAGAATATAGGAATTACAAATTAATAATAGTAATATAAATGATTTTTTTTACAATAATAAAATATTAATTTTACATGAAATAAATGTAAAAATGTATTATTTCATTTTTTTAAATTGTCTTTTTTGACTAATTTGGAAGAAAGTAGAAGGTGCTGTTACTCAATATTCTACCGTTTAAAAAATGAGATTTTTTTCCTAATTCTTTTTCTTTTCTTTAGCTTGAAAATGCATCAGAATATAAGAATTGCAAATTAATACTAGAAATATAAATGCTATTTTTCAACAATAATGAAATTTAAATTTTACATAAAATTAATGTAAAAATGCATTATTTCATTTTTTTAAAATTCTATAAAATATAGTGTAAAAATAAACTATTTCACGAATTTGGAAGAAAGCAATGGTGCTGTTGTTCACTATTCTATGGTGTAAAAAATAATTGTTACCTTACTTTTTTTGTTACTTTAAAATTCATCAGAAAACAAGCAGAAGAATCGCGTCATAAATAATAATAATAATTTCACAAAAAAATTTAAATTTTACAAAATATTGTAAAAATTTACTATTAAAGGGTATGCATTTATATTTTACATGATATTAGGTAAAAACTTACAATTTTAATAATTTAGAAAAAAGCAAATGGTGCTTTTGCACAGTATTTTATAGTTTAGAAAATTAATATTCTGCACCGTTCTTTTTTTTACTTTAAAATTTTTAAGAAAATAAGAGTTCTACAATAAGAATAGTACCACAAATAATAATAAAAAATTATTTTACAATAAATAAATGTAAATTTTACAAAAAAAATTATTGTAAACATTTTGTATTTTAGGATAAGTATTTAAATTTTAAGTGAAATTAGGGAAAAAAATATGGCTAACTCGGAAGGAATCAAAGATTATCCTATATTCTATAGTTCAAAAAAGTGAAATATTTTGCACCTTGCTTTTATTTCTTTTGCTTAAAAATTCATCAGAAAATTCGAAATCCAAAAATAATAAAAGGAATATAAATAATAAGAAAAGCACTTTAGCAATAAAAATTTAAATGTTACATATTTATTATTAAATTTTACATATTTACGATTAAATTTTACATATTTACTATTTCAGAATAAAAGTAAAGTAATTTAACTAAAAAACATGCTTGTGATAAAATTTTAATTTGATTTGAATTATGATTTAATTTTAAATAATGATAGCTTGCTTAAATACAGATGTAATCATATTAAGAAAAAATATTACAGATTCATAGCATATACTTAGAAAAATCAATTTAAAGCCAGTGTAAGTTTAACATTGTCATGCATTTTTTTAGAAAGTTGTGTTGAACCCTGTCGTGTAAACTCATTGGGACTAAAATACACTAACATTTTTACAGGTATAGGTAAATAAGAAATAATAAGAAAAAAAAAACTAGGAGTTAATATATTGAACAAAGATTAAAAATTCGATTGTGATTATTGCTTTTATATTTCATATCCAACTATTTTAGAAAATAACCTATTCCTTAAATTCAAAATTGAAAGAGATTTAATTACTAATTAATTAATAATTTTTTGTAAATAAAAGCTCAGTTATACTGAACTTCTATTTACAAAAAAATATTTGTAATGTTTTTTCTTAAAAAAAAAATTTTTAATAAATTTTTTTTTTTGCTCCAATGCTTACAGGGCTTATTGTCTTACAATTTACTTATTATTATTTTGTCGGTTGGGAAATATTGAAAAATAAATGTAATTAAATTTCTTTAAAAAAGATATTTAATCGTATTAACTTTATACATTGTTTTGACTGTTAAATGTATGCAGTAAATAATAAATATATTTAATTAAAATAAATATTTGTGGAATTTTTAAACTTAAGTATTTAGGTCTTTATTCTCTGTAAGTTTTTTTCTTATTTTTATATTATATTAATTTATCATATTTATTGAAAAAAATTGCTTCAGGAATCTTTCATGTTATTTTCTATCAAAACAACTAAAAGTTTTTCGAGTGAATCAATTAATTTTAACTGAAGATTTTGTATAACTTTCGTATGATCTCAACAGCCTTACAGATATTTTTTAATCTATACACCGACGATATTTTTACCACCACAAACTTTGTTAATAAAGCTTTGAAAAATATGCTTCTGTAAATAGATTTAATTCAAAAGAGAGATAAATTAATTCAAAATAGAGATAAATTATTTCAAAATAGAGATAAATTATTTCAAAATAGAGATGCAATTTTTGAAAATATTTTATAAAAATATATTTTTAATAATTACTTCCCTAAAATGTTTAGTGGCGAGGGTTTCTTTTCTCTAGAAAACTTAAAGAATTATAACAAATTTAAGATTGAAAAAAATCACTAACAAAGCCTTTTATAAGCAAAAAATGCAGGGTGCGAAATTAATTAAGTTTTGAAGTTGTGCGTCTTTATTTCAATAAGAGTTATATGAAAGAAGAGTAAGCAAGAGTTATATGAAAATTATTATTTTTCTAACTATGTAAGCAAGATATTTTTGTTTCGTTCTACACTGTAAGAAATAAAGGCTACTACTTTACATTTGTATAAATATATATATATATATATATATATATATATATATATATATATATATATATATATATATATATATATATATATATATATATATATATATATATATATATATATATATATATATATATATATATATATATATATATATATATATATATATATATATATATATATATATATATATATATATATATATATATATATATATATATATATATATATATATATATATATAGTTCAAAAGTAGACAACAATTACAGAACAATGAAAGAAGGGGAAAAATAAAAGAAAAATAATAATAAAAATAACAAGAAACCGGAAAAAAATCAATCCCAAAGAAAGGACGAAAAATTAAATTAAAAAAAAAATCCGGAAAATGAAAGATATAATCTTTTTATCAGCTCACACGACTACATCCACAAAAAAGAGTGCTTTCTAATATAGTATCAATATACCCAAAGCAAAATATATGATTATAATAGTGTGAGGAGCACTCAAAAGATTTTACAAAAAAAATTACAACAAATAAAATATAACACAATGAGTAAAAATATCACGTAAAAACAGAAAATAAAATATAAAGAAAAAACAATAAAACATGAAATGAAATCAAAGAAGCGAATAGTGATTTAAAATGAACTTACATGAACCGAAATTTTTCAAAAATGATTTAAATTATTTTCGTAACAAGATTGCCAGATTGCAAAAAATGAAAAGCACAAATAGAGGTAAAAGCGTAACTAGAGGATTTTTGTATTAAAGTGCGTTTGATTTGTTATAAAAACAAAACTCTTATTCGTAAATCCAACATCCGGAAACACTGAGAGAATATTAGGACGAATTTGAATTAACAGAACGGAAGCAGATAGAAATATATCATAAAAATCAGTTAATACAGTTCTCAGTGATTTAAAAATTAAAATATGATTATCCTTATTACACAATTAGAAGCAAACATACATATTTAACACCGAATTTTTGTTTCCGTTGATGAATATCAGCGTCGAAAATGGCAACAAACTCTTGACAACTAATTCCAGATAGTTAATTAGCTATTCGCGATATGGTTAAAATGGTTAAAAATTTACAAATTATGTAGGTAAGTCAGTACTTTATATATATGGCACTATTTTCATTATATAATTTAAAATTATGTAACTTTCAATTTGTATTTCAAATTTTGTTTGTATGACTGAGCCAATTGATTGATTGAAGAAATAATTATTTCAAATTTATTTAAAGCTATTTTTTTTCGCTTTAATATTCTATTTTTAATTCGCTTTCTACAGAAGCTTCATGTACAGAATGGTTAGTTTTTTTATCTTCGTACCTGTCACTCTTATTGCGAATAATTTAAACTTATTAAAATGAACTGCTTATTATAATTAATTACTCATTAGCACTAATTATCATTAGCTTATTTTTTAATTTTAATTAAGCTTTTAAAAATATTAATAATATTTAAATGTGTAATTATAAAAAAATTCAAATTTGGAAAAAAAAATTATAGTTTATTATTCTTTCAAATGTTAAAATTTGTTTTAATGCTGCTAGTTTTGTATTTTTAAAAAATGATTCAATTTTGAAATGTATTGATTTCATTAATATAAACTTTTAAAAACTCTTTCTAGATAATTCAAACAATTTTTAATCAGTTAAATATTCATATCATCAATTTTCATATCGAATCATCAGACACCATTTGTAAATATTTAAATAATTTTTAATTATCCGCTAAAATGTTTCATATCTGGAACATGTAGTACATACCCTACTAGAAAATATTATAATATTGTTCCGAAATGGAATTGTTCCGAAATGGAGCTTAAATTGATAAAGCGTATGCACTATGATAATTGGCAAAAAATTAAGAGTAATTTTATTTGAAACTGTTCTAAACTGATTTAAATTCGGTTTAGAACATTATTCTTTTTGTTCCTGATTACTTTTTAAAAAATATTCATGATATTTACGAGTGTCATTGTAAGAAATTTCTAAATATAGAAAAAAATAGTTTTTCTTTCAAATGTTGAAATCTGTTTAAATATTGTTACTTTATGTGAATTATTTTAAAAACTGATTCAATTTTCAAATGTCTTGATTTCTTTATTACATACCTTTATAAACCGTTTTTGGAAAATTCAAACAATTTTGAATTATTCAATGTTCAAATCTTCAATATTTATATCAAATCATCAGTCATCATTATTTATTATTCAAAAAAATTTTGAATCATCAGCTGAAATGTATTATAGCTGGAATGTGTAGTACATACCTTACTAAGAAATATTATGCTATTTCCGAAATATTGAATTTGAATTGATAGGACATATGCATCATGATAATTATTATGTATGCATAATGATTTTTGTTATTTAAAAAAAATGCTGCAATTTTAAAATGTGTTGATTTCATTATTATATTCCTTTGCAAACCATTTCTAGATAATTCTAACAATTTTAAATTATTCAATATTCAAAATATTAATATTTCTATCAAATCATCAGTCATCATTAGTCATATTCCAAATACTTTTGAATCATCAGCTAAAATTTTTCCTAGCAGGAACGTGTAGTACATGCTCTACTAGAAGTATTATGCTATTTCCGAAATTGAGTTTAAATTGATAGAACGTATGAATTATGATAATTTGCAAAGGTTAAAGGCAATTTTTTTTGCAACTGTTCTAAACTGTTTACAATTCAGTTTAGAACATTATTCTTTTTACTTTTAATTATTTGTATATAAAATGCTAATGATATTTACGAGTGTAATTTTAAGAAATTTCAAAATAGAGAAAAAAAATATTTCTTTCTTTTAAATGTTAAAATATGTATAAATATTGCCACTTCATGTAATTTTTTTCTCAAAAAAATGGTGCACTTTTAAATTTAGTTGATTTCAGTATTATATACTTTTACAAACCATTACATAATTCAAACAATTTTGAATTATTCAATATTCAAATTATCAATATTTCTATCAAATCATCAGTCATCATTAGTCATTATTCAAATAGTTTTGAATCATGAGTCAAAATGTTTCATATCTGGAACGTGTAGTACACACCCTACTGAAAATATCATGCTATTTCCGAAACTGACTTTAAATTGATGGAACGTATGCATTATGATAATTGGCAAAGGCTGAAGGCAATTTTATTTTAAACTGTTTACAATTCAGAGTAAATGAAAGTCACTTTCTCCATGAAATATTCACGACAGCAGTTGGAAGGATATACTTCAGAAACAAGTTAATTCTCTACCGATCTAGACGTTTGCGTTGATCTACTACCTTCTATAACACAAAAGAGTTGCGTTGATCTACTACCTTCTATAACACAAAAGAGTTGCGTTGATCTACTACCTTCTATAACACGTAGAGGACGATACACTGTCATCTAAACATGCACTTAAATTAGGGTTAGCAGTTCGATTCAACGAAGATAATTAAACTGAACTTAGTTCGAAAAGAAAAAAAATGGGTCAAAACTACCAGAACATGATTAAATTTATCATGCTCCTGCCTATATGGAAACACCAAAAAGCAGGGTAATTTCAACCGTAGCACTTTACTAATTTTCTTGGTTTAAATAACCATAAAATATAATGTTATAACAGGTGGTAAAACTTGGTAAGTGTGGTAATTTTATCATGATTCCTTTTAGAATGGCATAAAAAACATTTATTTGGTTAAATTTAGTTTTTAGCTTTGTATGCTTTACAAAAAGTGTGTTATTAAGAATTATAATTTTGAAAAGCAGAATTTTTAGGTGAACCGTTACTGTATGAATTGATAAATAACCAAATAAATGGCTTATAAATACCATATAGTTTGCTTTTATTAACAGAATAATTGTTTCTTTTGTAAGAAATGTCATTACCATACAGTATGGTAATTTTACCCGAATTTTCCCAGAGATAGCAATTTTCTTCCATTGGAAGAAACAAATCACCAAAAAGATATCAACCAAAGTCTGTCTTATGGGATTCTTGCTGCTGGAAGTTTTCATTGATATTTACTTAAGGGACTCCTGACCTAATTCAGATTGATTTTTTTTCATAATTTTGTTTTAATCTGTTACATATAACAGATCACTTTGAATTATAATCCTCAAAAACACCTTACATTTTACCACCAGTTTAAGGTTACTAAGTTACAAAGTACGATAGTGTCATAAGTTTTCAGTGAGATTTGAATTAGTTGCGAAGACACTCTTAACTTAATTGTCCATTTAAAACATTACACACACTCCATAGTTCTTTTGACTTCCTTAAAGACGTAGAATATCTATCTATCTATCTATCTATCTATCTATCTATCTATCTATATATATATATATATATATATATATATATATATATATATATATATATATATATATATATATATATATATATATATATATATATATATATATATATATATATATATATATATATATATATATATATATATATATAATAAAGATTAATTAAAAGAGAAGAAGAAAAATTATTAAAAAAAATTTTTTTTTAAAAAACATTTAAAATTTTTTAAAATTTCTCTTAGGAAAAAAAAAGAAACATTAAAATTTCAGAAAACAAAATAAAGAAAAAAAGATATAAGCTCTTCATCAGCTCAATCCACAAAAAAGAGTTTTTTATTAGTTTGCTTTCTGAAATTGTAACGTTTTTTTTTTCTTTTTTAAGATGCATGATAAATTTTTAAAATGTTTTTTAAAAATAATTCTATATTTATAATTTTCCTTCTTCTTTTTTGATTAATCTTTATTATGTTCCATATTTTCTCAATATTTAAACTTATTCTATGAGTTCGATATACTTGCAGCCTATGCGCAGTTAATAAAACTTATTAATTCTCTTCGTTTCTCTCTCCTTTTTTTAATCCTTTTTGTCTTCATTGAGCTATATATATATATAGCTCAATGTAGTACAAAATAGTATGTACAAAATGTATGAAGTACAATATAGTATAAAATTTTAAAGTCTACACGTACTACCTGCATTCTTTGGGGGGGGGGGGGCTGTTCATAAATCAGATCCCAATTCATTCTTACAAATATATATATATATATATATATATATATATATATATATATATATATATATATATATATATATATATATATATATATATATAATATATATATTAAACTAAAAGAACACAAGTGTTTTAACTAGATGGTTTAGTGATGCAGAGTATGCGTCAGTGGTCTTCACAATTCCAAAATCTTTTTTTAATAATGGGGTAAGCAACTATACGTTATAATGATGCCTTTAAGTGTTCTCAGTCGTCTTCATTTTTTATAGTCCAACAATTATTAAATTTGATACGTTATCGTCTTAGTGCGAAAATTATCTATTCGACAGATTATCTAGCTATTGTGTAGTTTAAGTGGGTTTGCGAGCTAAAATGCCAAATAAAAAAAACTTCATTTCTAAAATTACTTAAATAATATGTGAAATACTTAGATAATCTACACATTTCTTACCAGGCATTCGTTAAAGAGAAGAAAAAAATCTTGGTTGAAACAACAATAATGCTCCTGTAGGCTAAAATTTATATAATGGTTCAATATTTAATTTTTCTTACCTGGTAAATCAATTTGATTAAATAAATCAGCAGTCACTTTAAAAAATATAATGCAAAGAATCAAAAGGTTTAAAATATTATTACGATTAAGGAAATTAAGATACTATTATTTATATATTTTTTGGTACCAAAAGAGTAAAATTAATGTGTTTAATTCATTAGTTCATAGAATGAGAGAAACAAACTTTTTAACTTTAACGATAACGATTTGGATCTTAAAGCTCCAATATGAATCTTGATTAACGATAACGATTCGGACTTTGATTAACGATAACGATTTAGATCTTGAATACACAAATTACGTAGGGCAATTTTGGAAATTTCTACTTTCTGCACATTAACGGTTCACTAAAGTAAATCTGCCGATTATCCAGGTAAAGTGAATTTGAGATTTAGCATTAACAGATATATTAACAAATGGCTACCGATATCTTTAATGCTAAAAAACAGCTGTAAAAAAAAGAGTTGATCAAAATATAGTAAAAATGTGCTAAAATAGCTCGGAAACAAACTATTAGTCGAATTTGAAAATCCCGTGAATTCAAAATTTAAATTTTACTGCAAATTTCATTTGGAGGTAGTGATGTGTGAAAAAGATGTTCATTGGCTGCCGGCAGGGATTTGAATCAAAGCCCTCTATATTCGTAGAGGATGCTCTAACTACTACAGTTGTAATTCCCAGTAGAGGGAGAGTTAGAAAGCTTTATATAGTGACAGCCGCAATTACACATCATGGCATACTTCCCGTTCGCTTAAAAGTTTTTAAGGTACAGCAAAATAAGAAAAACTTGAAATTAAAATTTCTATGGTGGAAGTATTACTACTACTTCCAGACTAGACTATTGAGACTATATTTCCCATATAGCAACCCTGTGTACCATTGAAATAGGAAAATAGTCTGGCATTTTGTGTCAGTGAGGCGGCCCTTACATGAAGCTTCCTAACTATCTCGGGACTGGAGTATACAGATATGGTGATTTTGCTACTACCCCGGAAGTCTTGGTTTGAACCCTGCTTGCAGCCAACGAATTTTCCTGTTACACATTTACCCCCCCCCCCATAGCAATCATGCACATAAATGAATATATTCAATTTTGAGCTTAATTTTAAATACATGGGGTTTTCAAATTTCAGAATTATTTTGGTACATTTTTGCTCACTTTTAAGAAGACCATTTTTGCATTTTTTAATTAAAAAACATATTTTTTTCGACTAATTCCGGAGAATATAAATAGTTTATTATCTATACTATACGAAAGCAGTTTTTCCAAGAAAAGTCAATAATATAAAATAAATTTATTTGGTCAATACTTATTTTATTTCCTCTAATTACAAGAATAAGTATACGTTTAAAAAACGAAGAAAAATAGAATTTTTTTTTATCAGAACCTTAGTTTGTAAAAACTAATTCGATTGGCCTTAATTGCCTGAAATAATTACTATTGATTTTCACTTATTTCTGAAAAAACTTGCTTAATTAAATTGCAATATGAAATGTTAAATTAGAAATTGCTGTTTTAAAAGTGTTTAGTTAGAGTTCTTTTTAAATCTTTATAATACTTCGATTAGTTATTGCTTTTTAGTTATTCTTCAATGCTACCCAATTAACTTATTTGTTTTCGAAGGGCCAGTGCTCTTCTTTATTAAGTTTGTTTTGCTTGATAAAAAAATATTCGAGCATATTAAATTTATTTTAGAAAATATATGAAGTACACTGTTCATCTTTTTGGAAAACAAAATCAATGAACAAATTACTTCTCAAAAAGCAATTACAAGGTAAGTCTCAATAAAAAATTTGAAAACTTAAAAAGGAAATTATCCAAAATCCAACTAAGGCAAAAACGAAAATATTTTCATTTAATTAAACCAACGCTAAGAAAATAGCCCCAGTCTCTTCCTAGAAGTTATTAAAAAACAGCACTTTAAAGTAATCTTATTTACTTCATTCTTGAAAAAAAACTTTATTCGAATATTGATTCTGCTTTCCATTGTGAATATCTACTAAAGCAATTGATGAAATACTTACTTTCATGAAAAATTGAGGAAAAAACGACACTTAAGTAAAACGCCAGCAATCAAAAGAAGTATTTCAAACATAAAATAGTGATTTTCAACGCCTTTTCACTTGAAAAGAGAAAATACATTTCCCTCCAACTCTGAAGCATTTGTAGAGAATAAGGTTGGTGAGGAGGGATTTTTGCTGGCGGGCTCAAGTGCTATCAAAGCTTTTGTATGTTGCCACCAAGGAATGCAAAACATTAACCCTTGAGAATGAATTCTAAAAGTCTGGATTTGCAGAAATGTCTCGCTTTTATTCTATGGAGTTTCACGTTTCTTTCCTGAAGATTTTTAGTCAAATAAATTTAAAGGACAGAAAATTTTACAGAAGCAAATAAAATAGTTCTTTCCTAAAATTCTCATATTTTAAATTCCAGAACAATTTAAGTAAAGCAATATGTACTTATTTTTTGTCCTTAAATGTAGGATTTACCTTACACCATTTTTTGAAGATCTCAAACTAACACTTTTTCCATGTTTCAAATAGAGATAAATCTTGATTTGGTTGAAGTAGTCACCATGAGTGAGACAACTACTGAAGTCTTGCTTTGGAAACAATCCAAAATAAATAACTAGAGCATTATTGGCTGCGTGTGTGTACAGATGGATCATATTTTAATGCTTCTTTGTCTTCAGGTACGAGAGTTTTTTCGAGTTCATTCTGTTTCTAAACCTCTACTGGACTTAACCGAAGTGCATTTGATGGAGAAGTAATTAGAACTGAACTGGAACGACTAGAGTGTGACGCAATTAAGAGATCGTCTCTCTAGAAATCTTTACATCAACTGAATTTCTCCAGTGTCGAGAGTCTATGCGAAGTCTATTGTAGAAAAACAAGACAATTAAATTGCAATGAATCTCTAGACTACATCTATGGTGCATATGCCACTATGGAAATGAATAGGCAGATTTTGTTGCGACAGATTTCGTAATTTTATCATTTTGCCTTCATCATTACCCTTATCATGGCATCTAAAACCATTCATTTGGTTAAATTTACCTTCCAAAAATGTATGCTTAGTAAATGTGTGGTAATAAAAACAATAATTTTCAAAAACAGAATTCCCGTTACCATGAAACCAAAAAATTACCATATGAATGGTTTGAATACCATATATTTTGGATTTATTAACCAGAATTACGATTTTTTTATTACCAGAAATATCTTTACCATACTGTACAGTAATTTTACCAGCATTGCATTGTTATTACATTGTTGTTTGCATTGGGGGTATTTAAACTTATGAAGGGCAACTTTTTTTCTACTCAATACCACACTCTCAGAAATAAAACTCTCAGTTTTGACGATTCTGTGACCCTTGAGCTGTATTTCGTTAATTTCGGAAATCATGTCGTCACTAAATCACTTGATTTGTGACTAAACGCGAACTCTCAAACATATGACGAAAAAGTTTCCTCAATTTGAAACTTTTTCGTGGTACATAGTGGGAGATTGTTAACAAGAATGACGAAACTGGAATAAAGACTAAACAATCGAAAATAAACTGACAAATTTCGCTGACAGGTTTGCATGGTGGTAAAGAAGTTGGGCTCGTGCCAGGAAGATCCGGAGTTCAAATCCCTCTTCAGGCATGGGTGTAATTTATCGATCTGTCCTTGTCGCTTCGTGAAGTCTGTATGGTGACCACGTTAAAGTGATTATTAAAAAATTTAGTAGCTTCAAGTTTTTTTTGTGTGGAAAAAATAGAATGACGAAATATTTCTTTAATTTTGACGAAATTCGTTTCTTCGAAGACGTTATTTCGTCACATTAACGAAATTTTTTGCTAGGAGCATATCCCAGAAAGTAGTTTTGTCAAAAACGAAGAAAGTTTCGTGCTAATCAAGTATCTATTTTTTGCAGTGCAAGAACATTGCAGGAACACATCGTAACATCTATGATGGACATGATAGGGACAAACTATTGAACGTATGAAGGATACTGGTTTATCATTTTTATGGATATGGGGTGACCAAAATATCAGACAAAGAATATTTGTGCAGTGTGTACCAGAATTGAAATTTTCTCCTTTGAAACCGAACCAGATGACAACCAGATGACAAGGGAATTCCTAGATCAAGTATAGGGAGAAATTTGCTTTCGTGAAGAAGGAACTAATCTGCATTTAAATTACACTGAGAGAAGAACCATCAAAACCTCCCATGGTTAGCCCGACGTCAGAGGAGCTCTAATTCATGATCCGTGTACCACTGAGGAGAGTTTTCGTCAGCACTGTGATCGGTGCGAGCTTGGTGCGGAATTCGTATCAACCATCAATCGCTGGGATTTGAACCCGGGTCACTCCATTGAGAGGCTAGTGTTCTATCCCTTTAGCCACCATAAATCTGACCTATTGTATAATAAATAATTTTGGAACAGGGATCACATTATTTAACTTAGGGACAACAAAATTAAAATGTTCCGTAATCGCTTCGAACAATGCTCTCATCTATTTAATATTGTCATCATGTTTTTAGTATTTTATTTAAAATAAAAACTGCACACGCCAGCGCAAAAAAGTTGACAGCTAATGTACTGCATTTAATTAATGAATTCCTGAGCACAATTAAATATATTCATTACATGCATACAAATAAAAATAAAAATTATCATATTTAGAAAAAAAGAATTGCGATTCATATTTTAAATTTATAAGTCATTTTCCAGAAACTTATATAGAAATAGAATGATTAATGTTCTTCTGAATTTGTAGTTTTCAAACTTCCATGGATAACATATTGCCTAAATCATTCTTGAAAAATAGATGAGAAATTCTCGATTAAACTTCTCAGTATTTTTATAACAAAACTCCATCTAGAAATTTTTCCGTCAGAATTTGTTTATTTTTATGATACCTATCACAACCTTAATAAAGAGAGAAATTTTTTAGTCTCGAATGAATATTTGCTGTTCTGAGAAAGTAAGGCTGAGTTAGTTCAGAACTTTTACTGTTTTTCTTTTAAAAAAAAGTTTTTAAAAAAAGGCCGCTGAAAAGAACGAAATAGACGAATCTTTTTTATCTTTCCAGAAGATTCTATTTGTTTAGTTGTTTGTTTTTCCTAAGATCTTCCCTCGCGGTTGGATGACCTTTATTTTTATTATATTTGAGCTGAGTTTAGTTGTATTTTCTTTTCATCTTAGAGACAGCATTCCAATGTGGGAAACTGTCAGTTGGAATAAATGAAGAATGCTGAAATTTCTTTTCATCTATTTTCTCGTTTGACCTACAAAACTGTTGATTATCAAATGAAAATAATTCCCCTGTTCTTGTTTGCCTAATTTCAACAAGTAATGTTGAAATGAAGAATGTTGAAATTTCTTTTCATCTGCTTTTTCATTTGACCAACAAAAATGTTGATTATCAAATTTAAATTAAAATAATTTCACTGTTCTTGTTTGCGTAATTTCAACAAGCAATGTTGAAATGAAGAATGTTGAAATTTCTTTTCATCTTCTTTTTCATTTGACCAACAAAACTGTTGATTATCAAATTTAAATGAAAATAATTTCCCTGTTCTTGTTTGCGTAATCTCAACAAGTAATGTTGAAATGAAGAATGCTGAAATTTTCTTTCATCTGCTTTTTCATTTGACCTACAAAACTGTTGATTATCAAATTTAAATGAAAATAATTTCCCCGTTTCTGTTTGCCTAATTTCAACAAGTAATGTTGAAATGAAGAATGTTGAAATTTCTTTTCATCTGCTTTTTCATTTGACCTACAAAACTGTTGATTATCAAATTTAAATGAAAATAATTTCCCTGTTCTTGTTTTCTTAATTTCAACAAGTAATGTTGAAATGAAGAACGCTGAAATTTCTTTTCATCTGCTTTTTCATTTGACCTACAAAACTGTTGATTATCAAATTTAAATGAAAATAATTTCCCTGTTCTTGTTTGCCTAATTTCAACAAGTAATGTTAAAATGAAGAATGCAGAAATTTCTTTTCTCCTTTTTTTTATTTTTTATTTGACCTACAAAACTCTTGATTAACAAATTTAACATTTTACCTTTTTGTTTGAACAGAAGTAAACGTTTTGCTTAAATTTCATTATGACATTTAAAAAGAGACTCACAGTTATTTTCTAAAATTATTTTTTGTAATCTCTCCAGAACCATAATAACGCTTGTTTCTGCAATTGAATTTGCATTTCTGTATTGTATGTTTATTTCCGATAACAAATTCTCTTAAAATTTTATTTCCCAATTTTATTTATTCAAATCTAATTTATATTTTTGTTTCGAAATCCTAGTATACATATAAAGCTAAAGTTCTCTTGTTTTATTATTTATTTAATTAAAAAAAGTGTATTACCTTTTTTGCATTGTTTTAATTGATTTTTCTTAAAATAAAATAATTAATCTATCTATCTTATCTACAAAAAAAACAAATATATAACCTTTAAAAACAATAAATAATCTTCAAAAAAACAAATTATTTTCAATTGTTTTCCTTTAAATAGTTTTTGATTTGTAATCCGTTTATACATCAGAATAATTTTAATTTATGAACAGACAATGATAAATAATTTGATATTTTTATCAAATATAAAAATAATGTTATAAAACGAATCCTAGTTTAATTTTTTTTATTTAAATAGTTTGCACAAAAAATTACGAGTATTTTAATGAACTTATTTATTTACTTTCAAAGTACATAAACATATAACATTCAAATAAATAAATAAATAACGTTTCAAACATGAATCGAAAAAAAGAAAATATTATTCATTTTAAAATAAATATTTAAGATGGAAACTGTTAGCTAAGTTTTATTTTTATAAAATATAAAAATAATGTTATAAAATGATTCGTACTTTAAAAAATTTATTATTTAGATAAATTAAATTATATTAAAATTTAAAGGGAATTATACTTTAAGGAATTAATAATTAAGAAAAATATTCGTATATTTTTGTGATGAACAAAAATTTTATTTAACTCTTTAAAGTTTTCAAAATTACAGAAAAAACTTTATAAAAATAATAGTTGCGCAATGAAGGGCTCAGACGGTTAATTTTTAATTTACATTTTAGATAAAAATACACAAAAATATTATAAAATGATAAAACTTGGTTTTGGATTTCTTTCCACGTTCTTTCATGCTTGTGTTTTCAGATTAACTTTATTACCTACTATTAGAAATTTCTCTGAAAAAATTGTTAAATAACAAAATTTGTTTAATTTTTAATTTACCATATAAATCCAAGAAGCAGTCAAATAACTGTAAAATAGATAGGATTAAAACTGTTAACTATGAGAAAAACCGTTTATTAACTGCTTTCACCTAATACGGTTAAACAACCAAAATTTTAACGTACCAACTAGGCCTAACAACTGAAGCTGAGTACATATTATAGCCGGGAAAGCAAATCTGTCAATTTCACGAACGACAGAATGGGGGTCGAGTCCTAGCGTTGACACCACAATGCTTCTTCTATTCCCTTCAACTCACGAAAAGTTTTCAGTGTCCTGCTCTTCTCTATTTGTGACCATGGACTATTGGAATACGTTACACACATTTAAGGATAGGTTTCAGCACCATGAAACTCATAAACTATCTTCAATGTCCAGTTAAATTTCTTTTTATACTTTTGAAACCATGCAGTTTGTAAATGGATAAAAAAACTATTGTTTTGTTGACTTGTTTTTTCTTTAATCATGCTAGTTGCAAACGGCTTCAAAGCCCTGATGTTAAAAAATGTTCTTTACCGTAAACTTCACGGTTAATTGCTTCCGGTCATTTTACCATAATTTTAGAAGTGAAATTCTAGCAGTGTATTGATCCCTGTATATGAATTTTACAAATCTCAAACACAATGTTCAAAATTATTAGATATTTTCAACATTAGATAGATCAACGTTATTAGATATTTTTATTATTTATGATCAAAATAAATCGCATTACTATAAAAAGACTTTATTCTAAGAATCTGATAACAGAAATATGATTATAAAATGTTTTATTAGATTATATTTGAAATGATTACATTTAAAAATATGATTAAAATTTTCGAATAAACAATACATTTATTTTGCTGTTGGGTTTTAAAAATTGAATTGCGAATCTATTAGCCACACATGCAATCAATCTCTCGCTCATTTTTCCACTGATCTATATTTTCTGAGATTTTGAGAACATTTTATTTACATCCAGATGTTTCGAGGTTATAGCCGCATAAAGAAAAAATATGTTACTTTATGTCAGCATACTTTTTTTTTGAAAATTACACTCGTTATTTTAAACTATAGCCATATAATCTTTTCTGATTTTCTAAACTACTACAAATTATTTAAACTGAAAAAGAAACACGCCAAGACATTTACCAAACGCAATGTATTCTGGGAGTAAAACACGAAAAACAACACTTTTTTTCTCATATTACTTTTTTATACGACGTCCGGACCCATGCATTTGCAGGGGATACTTTATCTCTGAGTTTATAGTCCGTGCTCCACCTGTAGCCATCATTTCCTTTGGGTACCGGTCATTAAGGCGTGACCAGATTGCCGGACCAACTGACCGTTTTCGCTAGAGCAATAAAACGAAACAACTTGTACGTGACAGCAAAATAAAGACAAAAGTTTATGTTAGTTTTACATGTAATCATGCATTATATCAACTCAATGATATCTTTTGAATAAAAATAAATATTTTGTATTCAACACGTTAATAGCTGCTGAGTCTATAATTTTTACTTTCTTCGTATTTTTTTCTCTTCTGAAAAATTTAAAAATTGTTTTGAAAGGACATTTTAAATTTTTTCTATTGTTTTTACCATTACTATTCTTACTATATAAACTGTTGTAAGAAATTAAGAGAATTTGCAGACTTGGTCGATTGTCTCTAGAACTACTGGATCGATTTTAATGAAATTTGATATGTACATACATTTATACAATACAAAACAAATAACCATTCAACAATTGTAATCATATATGGCAGTACTTTTACTTTCGTTACTTGTACCGCCGGTGCAAGTAAAAAGTACGTACTTTTACTTTTACTTCGTTACTTTTTAAACTTAGTACTTTTACTTGTACTTTCGTTACTTTTTTAGGGAAAAAGTACAAGTATTTGTAACGGAAATGTCGAATGAAATCGTTACTTTTTTCTAAAACTCGGTGAGCTTTCAAAAAAGAAATTAAATTAAAAAAAATGATTATGTTTCCTAAATTTATAAAATTAATGTGCAATATATATGCATTCACAGCTAACTTCGTGTTTAAATACCTTGACCTCCCGTGGAGCGCTTATTCAGCTTGGATAAGCACGTTCTGAGAAATTCTCGCAGCAGACTCAGTGACACCACTTTCGAAATACAATTATTTTGCAAAATGCATAAAAATATTAATTAGCAAGTTATTTTCATTCATTTTCGAGTTTTATGCATTTATTTAATACATTAAATAAAAAATGTTGAATTTTGTTATTAAGTTTTTTAATTTTCTTTTTGAACTCACTAATAATACATTAATGACTTAACACATTTTTTACTAAACACATTTTTACCTAGTACATTTTTTACTAAAATTATGTTTATGCCCGACCTTATCAAACAACGCCCAGTCAAATCTCTAAGAACTTCAGAACTATTTGTGCTATAGAAAACTATTATAATTACTATTTTAACTCTTAAAACTCGAAGGTATTAATTTAGCCGCTGATACTAAAATTCGTTAAAAAATTTTAATTATTCCTTTAGGCCGAAATGTTCGGAAAATGATTTTCTCGCATGACTTCAGCATTAGCCATTGTTACAAATAAAACTGTAGACTGTTCTGTTTCAACTTATACTGCACATTCAATTATTTTTTACTAGCTCAAAGATCACAAAGCTATCTGAAACTCCGTGTTTGCTTTGTTTCTGTTTGTGCTTTTAAAACGCGTTTCTATAGAGTCAAGAAATTTTATATCAATGGTAATTTAAATAAATAAAAATGATAAACTAAAAATTAAAATCAATAGATAAAATTTCTCTTTCATGCAAATCCATAAAAAGTTTGATATTAAAATTATATTTGATTTTAAAATTATATTATACGATTATATTATAAAATTATATTATAATATTCCGAATTTAAAAATAAATTAATGTTCATAACTTTCAAAATTAAAAATAATTAAATAAATAACAACAATTTTGCAAAAACATTAAAGAACATGAGAATATTATTCAATAAAATTTTAGGTTACTTTGAATTTTCGGTTTCCTAGAAATGTACTTTTAAATCGTTGCTTTTTTTGTTCAGTACTTGTACTTTTACTTGTACTTTTTACTCGTTACTTTTTAAAATAAGAACTTTTTACTTTTTACTCGTTACTTTTTAAAAAAATACTTGTACTTTTACTCGTTACTTTTTAAAAGTAACGTTGCCATATATGATTGTAATACACACTCATGATCGCGCGTAACACTCGTTGGAGTGGGAAGGTATGAAATTGCCCCAGGACTATTCCGGCCAATTGCCACAGGAAATAAAAAAACTGACGTATTTCAAGTATGAAATCAATCTGCAAGGCCTGTATATCTGTAAGAGGGAACTATATTCCCTATTAACCCATTTTTTTTTTGTTTATTCTGCAACCGATGTTTCATACCTTCCGACTCCTGCCAGTGTTGCACACGATCATGCTTGCGTGTAACAATTGTTCTTTTGTATTGCTTTGTATTGTATTTTGTATTTTGTATTGTATTTCTTTGTATTGAATCAATGTATGTACATATCAAATTTCATTAAAATCGGGCTAGTAGTTCTAGGGATAATCGGCTAAATCTGCAAATTCTCCTAATTTCGTATACCAGTGTAGTTATAATTATATATTTAAAAAAAATGAATACATTTTTAATGTTGACAAATAATGAAAAAATCTATTAACAAAAAAAAAATGAAAATAAACAAATGAATAAATATTAAAGAATTTTTCTACATGGTATATAGTAATAGGTTCTTTTTACACTGTTCTACAAGGCTTAAAACATGTAATAATTGTTTGTAGATCAGTAATATTTTTAGAAATATAATTTTTGTGTACATAAAATTTCCTTAAATTGGGAAAGTATATAAATAAAAAAATTAATACAAATTTAGAAGTATTTGATTATTTTTCTTTTTTTACTTTTTCACGATATCAGTCTTCGTAATTAAAAGAAGAACAAAATATAGTGATAGTTTAGCTTATAGATCCTAACGATTAAAGTTTATTTCTGAGTAGGACTTAGTCTTAATTTACAAATATTTAAACAGTTTTATATTACAGTTATTTTATGCAAATATTTTATTTATTATATTAGCTTATTTATAAATTATTTTTCTATACCAAAGCGATTAGGAGAAAGAAATCATAAACTTGAATAGCAATAGTGATTGATTATTGCACTCTTCTAACTCCTTTTTAGAAGTTTTAGAAGTTTAAAACGGTATTACGACCATTGTGGAACTTATAAGGAAGATTTTCCAAGCAACGTAGCAACCATTTAATTGTAAAACGAAAATATAGGTGTGTTCGGAGATAATAAAAATTATCGAGATCTTGAATAAGACTGAAATCCCAAAATTAAAAAGAAAAATTTTGATAAAAATATTTATTAGGAAGAGAGTTTAATTAAATATAAAGTCTTGGGCACTAAAATTTTTTTAACTATATTTAGCGTTTTAATACATTTGAGACTACCACAAAATATTGTTTTTTTAGAAAGCAAATCATAATAAGTCTTCTCAGTTGTCAGTTCTCGAAAAATTAGAGCGATATCTGAGAAATGAAATATCTACTAGTAATAACAAAAATTAACAACTCCAATTATTATTTTATGGTACCCGCAGAAAGAGTATGCACTGTAAACAATAACTGTAAATTCAACAGAAAAATTTATTTTTCACAAAAATTTTTTTAAAAAAATAAATAAATAAATACATAAATAAATTAAATCGTTTGAAGGTAAATTCAGACTTTTTTCTCTTCTTAACCGTTATCAGTGAAATGTAAAAAAATTCAGTTTTTTTCGAACTTTCTTTGTTTATTTGACGGTTTAAAGCTGCTTTGTTGATAAATTGGTTTTTCCTTGTTTTTCACCCAAATCATGAACGGATTAAAACCACCAGTTCAAATTCTAGTATTTTCTTACCGCACGATAACTTTACCTTTTTTAAAATTATTTTAAGATTATTTTCTGTACCTGCTCTTACTTTTGAGGAATTATTTTATGGTTTGGAACACTTTATAGATAAAACTTCGAATCTAATTTATTGTCAAAATGATATTCTACCAGATAATTATTATAATCTTTATTAAAATAATTATAATATTATTAAATTAGTTATAATGTTTTGGTAAGTTTCCGAGCAATTTTATAAGGATGGGTTATTATAAGCTCACCGGACAAAAAATTAGTCAACCTAGTGCGCAAGCATCGATGAATCGTTAAGTTTTGTTAAATGACGCGGTGGTCAAGTGACGTGCTCAACTGCGGGCTCACTGCTTCATTGTAATCAAAGGCAAGTAGCCATCAGTGAGATATATTTGTTTGAAGCGAAAATTTTGTATAAATATGGGTAAGAGTAAAGATGTGATTAGGTGGCAAAAAGGGGCAACTGTGTTCGGGCGCACCCATAGTCGTACGGTGAATGAAGTTGCTGGATTTGTTGGTGTTTCGATGCGGACTGTTCAACGTGTCTACAAGCAGTAGTGCAATACACGTGGTCGGTAAAAGATCCTGCATAAAAGGGACCGGAGACGTGTTTCACTACTTGTCATTCAAAATCGCTTCCAAATCCGACAGGAATTGCTTCAGTTTATAAATGAAGGTCCATCCCAACCTGTTAGTGAGAGAACATTGCGACGGGAGCTGTATGCAATGAACATTTGGAGCCGAACATCTCGTAAAGGGTCATTTCTAACACAGGCACATAAAGCTGCACGACTTCAGTGGGCTAGAAGTCACCGAACGTGGCCAGTTGCAGACTGGCGGAATGTAATATGGTCAAACGAATCATGTTTTTGCCTTTATTCAAAAGACGCACGTCGACAAGTGCTACGAAGAACAGATGAAGCATTTCATCCTAACTGTGTGCAAGGTCAGGTGTATGCCAAGGGTGGGTTTGTCACGTTTTAGGGTTGTTTTCCTTACTATGGATTGAGCCCTCTCACTGAGGTGCCCACTAACATGAACCAACATGTTTATTTGAACATTCTGGATGATTAGATGTTGCCTTTCAATCAATATTTTCATAAAAAGTGTGTTATCGATACCCCTATGTTTCAAGATGACTAAACAAAGTTCATCGGGCTGGAAGAATCTGTGACTGGTTTTAAGAACACTCAGATACTCAATTACATCTCGAATGGCCTGCAAAATCACCTGACATGCACCCCATTGAATATATGTGGGATATGTTGGAGCAACAGGTAAAACACTGAAATCAGCATCCTCGCAATTTGGGGGATTTGCGTGATCAAATCCTCAAGAAGTGGTTTATACTGGATTCAACGTACCTGCAAAACCTTGTGGACTCACTTCCTAACCGAATTCAGGCGGTTATCGAATGCCGGGGCGATGTTATACGCGATTAAATGATGATTTTCGTGATTTCTCTAAGGGTGACTAATTTTTTCTCCGGTGTGCTTAGTTTTATGATATAACCCAATGAAATAACCCAGGTTCAAAATCCAGCAAGCCGTAATTGGTCTTTAGAAATCTTGCTGCATTGACTACAATGCCACGACCAGTTATTTTATAGTTTTTATCTTAAAATAACGAAATTTGTTTGTTAAAAAAAACAGTACTTATCTGATTAAAATACAGTTGTCTATTTTTAAATAACATTATTTTTCAGTTAAATAAACGGTTTCATACACCTACACCATATGACAGTTTTTTCCCCAGTAAATTTAACACATTTTTTCTTACAGTGTGGAAAAGTTTATTATCCTCTAAGGTGATATTTAAAAACAGATGAGCAATTATTTTTAAGAAAAAAAAAAGAATTTTGTCAGTGCATGTCTGTATATATATATATATAGCAGTAGACGATTCCCGCATTTGGTCAATAACCGTACAAATATTTGCCAACGGAAGTATGTTTATTATACATTAGTTTTTATACAATCATCTTTATTGAGAAAAAGCAAATCATTTAAAAATTTTACGTATGACTTTTGTGTTTTTTTATGAACGATGTCCTTTTTAAGCCTAAACTGTTAATATTGAACGTATAAATTATTTTTTTAGTCTATGCTAGCTTTATCAATCGAGGTTTAAAGCAAATCTCCCTAGTTCGTTTTAAAAAACTTAACAAAGTAACCGTTAGTCGCACTACCGATGAAACCGCAATAAATAATTTTAAGGATTATTGATTATCGAGGAAAATGGAGAAGCTAAACTGGTCGCAAACAGACTCACATGTTTTATTCATAGCCTAACTGGGTGCAAACTATTGAAAAACTGAAAGAATTCATTCTTTTAAACTCTACCTAATTTTCCATCCAAAAAATAAGTTTTCCAATAAGTCAATAGTATATTTTTTGCTGTTGCGCAAGTAGATTTTCCAATGCATACAGCAAGTAATGCAATTTACATCTTTCGAAGGTTTACGACAGCTTCGGAAACAATTGTCTTCGTTAACTTTGTGAAGTTTTGCATGATTTAAAAATACTTATAATCCAATTATAGCATACAAAACCACTAAAAAAATGTGTAAATATTGTTTTTATGTAGAGTATTTATATAATTATATACATAGATTAAATTCTGCCGTTAAGGAAAACTAAATCATAGTAACATTTTATAACTAATAGTGCTTTCCGTCTGCCAAATAAAGAGTTAAGAAAAACTAATAGTGCTTTCCGTCTCCGAGTTAAAAAAAATTGAAGTTTTTATTATTCTACAACTTAACTATTACTTTGAACTATACAGAATAAATTTTATTAATAATTCCAAGAATTAAAAAAACTGTCTGTAAAATTCTGTCCGAGTTGCGAGCAAAACTTTGGTTTTTAGTGTTAAAAAAGAGTGATTAAATAGTGAAGGATTTTTCTCAATTAAAATGTGTTTTGGAAGGACAGTTCAATTTCACAAAATTACTTTGATTTGAGAACTTTTATAAACCAATTTCATTTTTCCTGATCTACAAGGCAATGTTTTTCTTTCTGATGTTCAATGTTAGGGAAATAAAATGATTAATTAGTCATGTGTGAAATTCCTAATGAAACAAAACTAGAACTAAAGAGCATGGTTGAAAACCTTGTAGCGTGTAAACATTTGCAGCTACTGTTGCACTTGGGGTAAAATATGCTCCACAAATTTTTTGTTTATTTACTTTCAAAATAGTAAAACTTTCTAGCTCCTGTTGAATTGTGTGCACAACTGTTAAGCAATCTTCCTTTTAACAGGGGCTCAAATCCCAGTTCAAACATTTGATTTAATCCTCTAGATTTCTATCCTAAAGTGTTTAATAACAATTTAGCATGTTTCCTTCAATATGTAAATTATTATTCTTTGTTTCAAATATTTTCTTTTTTGCAAAATTTTAACTTTTAAAAAAATAATAGATGATATATTTTTGTTTTTACTACTATTAGGTATAAATTTATTTTAGATTAATAAATAGTTTTCTTTTCACTTTATTCCATTTTTCTATTGTATAACATATATAATAATATACTTTCGTCTATATTTTCATAACTAAATTTAATACAAAACTTAAATTTCTTTTTTACAAAATAAAATAAAAATCTATTCAATATTTCACAATTCTAACAATATTCACAATTTTTTAAATAATCCATATATTTCAATTAAAAAATGAAAAATAAACATTTATTATTGTTTTTGTTTTTAAATATTTATATTTTGTGAAAAATTATCTAATTTAAAAAATAATAACTTACACATTGATTAAACCATACTAATAGTTAAACTTTTCAGGATAGAAATCTAGGGCTTCAAAATATGTCTCTGTTGGGATATGAGCCTTCGATCTCTCATCTTGAAAGTTTCACTATTTTAAAAGTAATTGGACTTGTACTTTAATAGAGTATATTTTAATCTAGGATTATATTTAAACCTACTATGCGCTTTAATCTTAACTTATTTTCGTTTCAATGTAGATTTTAGAGATGGGCATTTCCTTTTTAACTACACAAAAATACTGTTTTGTTTAAGAAATGAAACCATTAATCTTTCGAGTTATAAGAATGTATTTTATATTCAGATGAGGGTGTCATTTATCATATTTTTTTCTTTTGTGTCATTTTTCTCAATTAAATGTGTTTTGGAATGGCATTTACTTTCTACATTTAAAAATGACACCTATTAAAATTTATAAAAAATTCACTTAGATTTGAAACATTTCACTAACCAGTGTCATTTTCGGTATTTGCAAGGATTTTTTTTTCTTTTCGATGTTAAAAATATTCTTAAAAAGATTTCTAGAAATTTAAAAAAAAAAAACAAATATTTTGCAAATTTAGTTTTATATTAGCTTCGAAACACTTATCTATTTTTTCTTTTACTAATGTCACTGTTTGCAATATTTGTTGATTAATTTAACATTCCAATGCAGTACGACGCCAAATACCCATTAAAAATTTCAAATATTTACAACTGATTTTCTTATTTGTGTCATTTTTAAAGTAAATTGTGTTTTGGAATAGCTGTTATTTTCTACATTTAAAAATGACGTATGTTAAAATATATAAAAAATTCACTTACAAGGGAAACTAGGGAAGTGTGACTCGCCAATTTTGAAATAAACTAGTGGGATGTATGTCTTATGAGGAATAATTTTAGGGTGAAACATTCGTTTCGGCCCATAGAAGGTCCTGTGAGAGATAAAAAATAATTCAATATATAGAAAAATCCGTTTTTTACTACTTCAATGCAGACTATCAGTTATTGTAATTGTCTCATAATCCATTTAATTTGTAATTAATTGGATAATTAATTAATTTTCTAATTAATATATTAATTAACATTCGTTTTGGCCCATAGAAGGTCCTGTAAGAGATAAAAAATAATTCAATATATAGAAAAATCCGTTTTGTACTACTTCAATGCAGACTATCAGTTATTGTAATTGTCTCATAATCCATTTAATTTGTAGTTAATTGGATAATTAATTAATGTTCTAATTAATATATTAATTAACATTCGTTTTGGCCCATAGAAGGTCCCGTGAGAGAAAAAATAATTCAATATTTAGAAAAATCAGTATTTTATTACTTCAATGCAGACTATTAGTTATTGTAATTGTCTCATAATCCAAATAATTTGTAACTAATTGGATAATTAATTAATTTGCTAATCAATAAATTAATCAGAAAATTAATTAATTAATAATAATTGTTAATTAAATGTTAATTAATTATTAATTTATTTGCAATTACATACTCCAATTAATTTGGAAAGTTTTTTGAAAAAAAAAATAAAAATTTGATGTCAATTTTTTTTTAAAATTAACCTAACAGGTTTTTCAGAAAAACTACAGATATATAGAATTTCCGAAATCAATTTTAACAATAAATGTGCATTATACAGTACGTGAAAGTACCACAAAATTAATTGGATTATGAGACAATTACAATAACTGATAGTCTGCATTGAAGTAGTAAAAAACGGATTTTTCTATATATTGAATTATTTTTTATCTCTCACAGGACCTTCTATGGGCCGAAACGAATGTTTCCCCCTAAAATTATTCCTCATAAGGCATACATCCCACTAGTTTATTTCAAAATTGGCGAGTCACACTTCCCTAGTTTCCCTTGTTAGATTTCAGAACTTTTACCAACCAATTTCATTTTTCGTTATTTACAAGGCAATTTTTTTTCTTTTCGATGTTAGAAATATTCTTATAAAGGTTTCAAGAAATTTAAAAAAAGAAATAAATGATTTGTAAATTATTTAATTTTATATTAGTTTCGAAATTCTTCTTTATTTGTTCTTTTACCATTGTCAGTGTTTGCAATATTTGTTGATTAATTTAACATTCCAATTCAGTACGGCGAAAATTACCCGTTAACAGAATCCAAATATTTACAACTGGTGCTTTGATAGGTTGAAATTGAATATTCATGGGACATGGAGCTTTTAAATATTTATTATTCCAACAGCAACAAAACAATATTATTTATTCGTAAACTGTTCATTCATGAAATATTTATTCAAGATTGTGATGAAACAAAACAGTTCAATAAAGCTAGCAACCAAAACAAAACGAAAATCAATTAGTACCATTTAAAAACGATTTACGATTTTGATATATGTAAAAAAATAAGCACTAAAAATCGTTGAGTAGAATCTTTCTTTACTAAACTGAATCAGTGTCTGGTAGAAAAAATGACGAATGATTTAACCTTATGGCAGTTTATGCATAATTAAAAAAACACATATTTTAAAGTACTTATTTTTTATAACAAATAAATGATTCAGATATTATATAAAATGCCGTAAACTAATTTATGCGAATCTTTAAAATTCAGAAAAAAAACGCGACAATGAATTTTTAAATGTTTTTATGAATAGATAACAAAATAAATGAAGAATGACAAATTTCATAATAAAAAAAACAATTTTTGAAATTTAACTCGGAGAATTGTTTTTCGTATAATTAGGAAATTTCCTATTATTAAGAAATTAAATTAAAGCGTAATTAAATTATTAATGTTTGTAAAAAAAATTTATGCTAATTCATTAATGTAATATATATCTGAATGAAATGTTACTTTATGTTTAATGTGTAATATTCTAGTTCAACAAATTGCATTTTTTTTACGAAATATGACTTTAAGTTAAAGTAATATCATTTTTTTTAATCATTTTTAACCACATGCTTTCTTTATTTTTCAGATTATTTTTAAAATTTAATTCCAACTAAGAATATCAGAATGACATCAATTTTTTAAAGATAAATGTAAATAAGCTTAATTAAAAAAGTAATTCCTTTAAGTAAGAATTTCTAAATATACTTGGGTACTTATTTTGTCAATTTAATGACTTAATATACATTTGAAAACTTGCACATTTTAAAAAAAAAAACATAGATTAGTTTTTTAATACAGGATGTTGTAATTAAATAAACATCTTTCTATGAGGTAAGTATTTTTTATCAATTCCATTTTTATTATTTTTTGCGAGAAAATTTAATTTCAGAGCATCGGTGATAATTATATACAGAGTATAGTACTGCCATGTTTTATCAAAGAATTTATCATGTTTAATCAATTAATTTATCAGTAATTAACAATTTACTTCAGCAAAACACAATGTAAAATATTTTTAATACTGGTTGAAACTATTAAGATTTCCTTTAAAAAAATTTTATTCATTTATCTATTTTTAATTACATTTTTTAAAACACTTTTAAGCATTTTTTAAACATATTTCAATTATCTTATTTTGTATCATTTAGTCAGCTTTGTAGTATAGTTTAATATGATTTTAGTATACTTCCAATTAAAAAGAAAGGAATTTTATGAAAAGTGCAGTACAATACAGTGTAATAATGCTTTGAATCAGCAAGATAAAAAAAGTTCTGTGGAAGGGAAAAGCAGAAAAAAACTATTTTAATTTAACATTAGCTAAAAACATCAAAATTTTTTTGGGTGCAGGGTATACAATATGAAGCTGAAATGCGATTCATTACAACATCAATCAACCTGTAAAAAAGAACTTTTCTCCATTCTGGTTTTTATGCTTTTCATACCCCCGTGCTCGTCTTAGGTTTAACAGATTTCAATTGCATGCTTGTTTTTTTTTCTTCGTTAAACTATTAATTTGCGATCTTCTTTTATTTTATATTAATTAATTTGTCACCACCTTTTTAATTTTTTGATAAAGAATAAAAATTACAGGTAATAGATGCATGTAGGCAATAGAAATACAGGCAATATATACATGTAATTCTTATATTATTATCTATTATTATTTGTACATACCATATAGAACTACACAGAAATATATACACATGCATTTAAAGTGACTAATGAAAATAAATTGCTATGTGTCATAAAACAAAATTTGGAATGACTAATTCTAATGAAAATTCAAAATTTAAAAAAAGCACATAAAATGTAAATCGTATATTAATTGAAATATTTTATGAGAGAATTTAAATGCGAGAAAGTGTATTTAAATTGGTACATAAATTTTCTCTAGCTTTACTGAACTTCTTGACTGAAACATAGTTATTTTCACTATTTTGCTTTTCTCACAATAAAGAAAATAAACGAAACTATTTTTAAAAAAGGTTATTAAGTTGTAGAATTTAACAAAATAATTGAAATGCCCTCACTGATTAATCCTTTATCTTCAAGGCTTAGAACTAATTCCTGAGAGATATTTTAAACTTTGGAAATAATTAAGTATCTGGATAACATAGAGATATTTTATATATTAAAAATGTCATTTGATTTGACGAAGATACCAAATATATTTTCTTTGATGACAGTAAAATAAAGTTTTTATATTGACATACCATTTGCTTTTTCTAAAGAAGAATTACAATGCAGAAAAAAGAAGTTTCATTATGATTTTCTTCAATATTATAACAACATATATAATATTATAACAACATTTATATATAACAACATATTTAAAATTTATTATTAATCTATAAGGGTGTCTAACAAGTATGAAATAAAAATGAATTATGCACTAATTAAATTAGCTAAATTTTAAAAATGATTTATCCTGCAAAATTGAGTTAAGAGATATTTTGCTAAAAAATACAAAAAAAAAATAAAACACTATAATTAAAATGCAAATGCATATATGTATTTCAAACAGAATGTCATATAAGGCTATGTACTATTTCTTACCCGTATTTTACTTAAAGTGATGCTGATTTAAAAACTCTTTTCTTCGTCATAATTTTATAATTTTATTTCCAGTTTCTAATAATTAAATATTTCTAAAAAAATTTTCTAAAAAAATCTTTTAAAGATAACTACAGGAAATTTAGCTTTCCTTTTATTATAATTTAAAGATATGAAATTTAAAAAAAAATATTTTTTGGCTTTGCATTATAATTTTTTAAAAGGAAAACAAAAATAAATAAAAATATGATCTAGAGTCTCCGAATTTTTTTAAAAATTTATTTAAAACTGAAATGAAAGAAATGCCGCAAATAAGATAAATAATCGACATTTTATACAAAATTAATGAAAAAATATTGAATCATAATGTTTTCAATTTTATCAAAAGTAAGAAATTTAAAGATTTTATAGTTTATTTTTTTAAAAAGAAAATGAGTTAGTAACATTTTTATATATATTTTGCATGGCACGATATTAAATATTGAAAAAAAAATCAATGACTGTCTTTTTAGACATTTTAAAAAATGTGTTCCATACTTCAACTAAGCATTCAATGAATTAAAATTAGAAATCGATATAATTTCAGTCTTAAATGGAAAGAAACAGCAACTTCTGAAATATTTAATATGATTGGGTGAACATTTGTAGCTATTTACAATTTAATAACGAAATTGGTTATGAAATATGCAACAAATATTTCAGAATCGTGCAAGTTAGCCACTAAGTTATTTTTTATTGCAATTAGTTTTGAAAGAAAATTAATTTGATAAAATTAATATGAATCAAAAGAAGACACACCGATTCCGCTATCTGTGAATGTCCTATCTGTAGAATTTTACTTTAAAAGTATTTTATTCGGTTGTAAAAATAACTCCTGTTCAACTCCTGTAATTAAAATTGCTCTCATTTACACTGGCTATAATTTTATCGACTTAGTTTTTTTTACTATGGATTATTACTTTTTTTAATTAAAAACTGAAGAAATAAAAGAAAATCATTTTTATATTGATATTAAAGAGTAAGTTTATCATCGTAGTGGGGTGAAAAAATTGAGAGGATATTTTTAATATAATATAGGAAAATTTACTGTTATAATATTTCTTCCTCTTATTCTTATATAACAGAGATATATGTTAAATTTTTGAAATTGAAAAATTACTAAAAATTATTTGTAATGCAGTGTTTGCTTTGAAAATTCCTTTTCAGAAACTTTAGTACTAGATCTTTAGTCTTCCCAGGATGCGAAAAAGTTTACATAAGGTGAATCACGGGAAAAGAGGCCATTTATTTATTTTTTAAAGGTAATTAGGCTGAATTCGATTTCATGTACTTTAAATTTCCAGACGTTCTTAAAATATGAAAATCTAAATGTGAATATGTTCAATTACCTACACTGAGAAAAAATTATTGTCAAAACTACCAAACTGTAGCAGGGTTTAAGCTGAGTCTAGAAATTCATTAGCAAAAAAGCTAAAATCTGAAAAAAAGTTTTAGCAAAATGCCATTAGGCTTATAAAATTACTTTATATCAAACAAGTACTGTAAGTTATCTGTCAAAGAATAGCTTAATGTACAAGAATATCAAAAAGAATACCTATAACAACAAAAAAAAACACATTTATTATTTATCAAAACATTTTGGTTTATAATTAATCTTCCTTTCTTTCATGTTTGCCCATTTTACAAATGCTTCTTGAAAGTTAAATGCACTTTCAGGGCCCTCAATATTAATCATTAACAAATTGTTTACATGGTTGATTAACAACCTGTTTCGAATATTAGTTTTAATCAAATTAAGGCAGCTAAAGCCCCTTTCACAGTCAACAGTGTGCATTGGTATTGTTGCACAATACTCTATAACAGAAGTTATTAATGGGTACTGTTCAGACACATCATTGGTATATAAAATCTTGTCTGATCAATCCTTCTTGTTTGATCAAGTTTTTTTCATGGATGTTAGCGTCATGGTTTTTCGCGGAAGCTTTTTTTTTTTAATGGAATTTAGTAAAATCCTTTAGCAAAAATGCGAAAATGCTTTGTTGAATTTTAGCATTTTTGTGGGGTCTTTTCGCATTTTGCGAAAAAAGCTACCGTAGCGGAAACCCTGAACTGTAGTAAATTTTACAGTGCTTCTAACTCTATGGGGCTATCAAAAAGCTCGGTGATTTTTACCGAGGCATTTTGATAATGATTTTGGTAAAATTAACAAAAAAAATATATATAATTATTTTATCATAATAGCTTAGAACATATTATAAAATTTAAAATCGATAAATATTATTTTTTCAGTTTTGTATTTTTTGTTAAATGAGTGTTAGTAGGAACAATAAATTAGAAAACCAGAATAAACGGTTAATCGTAACGATATGAACAGAGGAAGTACCGATTGAATTGTTTAAGTACCTTTTTTTGTTACAATTATGATTTTATTTACGAAAAATGTCATTACCATACAATACGGTAATTTTACCAGAATTCTTTTTCTCCGTGTAGGCATCACATTACATTTCTTGAGTTTCGCACAAAGAATAACTTATGAATAAACTTTTATTATTAAAACGTCAACTTTCTTTTTTAACTTCTGAGCATTATTTAAGAAAAAAAAGCATTATTCCAAAACTCTGTGTAAATAATGTAAATAATATAAAAGTGTATTGAAAAATTTTCATTTACTTTCAGTTAATTCACTAAAAAATGTTGTACACCTCTACTTTCCCACTCTTATATTTTTTTCCAAAAATAAATTTGACATTCATCACTACGCATCCAACATATATCAGTCCATAATAGACATAACACTTTGTTTTGCTTATTATGCAACTTCGTTTTGAATTCTTAAAAATAATTCAATTATCGAGAAATATGTTTCTCTAAAACGTTGCATTTAAGAACGAATTTCAAAATTTTCCATACTCATTTCTAAAACGCTTAAAATAACACAAGAATATCGCAAACAAAAATATGTAGTTCCCAAATTATATCACAAAACATTTTGGAGTCTATTAATGAAACAAGTTAGTTTTTGTTGTAAACTTAGTTCTTATTTGCATAATGAGTCTATTTTAATTTTATTTATAAATTATTTTTAAGGTATTCTGAGCATTGTGTAATCGATTAAATGGCAGTTATTTCGTGATTTCAAATATATAAATTGAAACTTTCTTGTTGATATATTTTTTTTTGAATTTTAAAATATTTAAACATAAAACTTACTTTGAATGTTTGAGATAATTTAATAATGTTTTAAATCAAATCACATTATTTAAAATTTCTCATTAAAGAAAAATTCGTATTTCGTTATATAGAAAATTTAAGATTTGTAACATTGTTGTTACATTATTATATTCATTAAAAAATTTTACAAAATTTCAGAAGAACACTTTTTAAAAATGTTTTTAGAATACCTTGCTTAAATCAGGCTGTCTTCCTAGAGCTTCATAAACAGTATCTGAACAAGAAACTTGCAGAGCAGCAGTCACAATTAAGCTCAAGACCAAACATAAACGCACAAATTCCATGATTAATGTGTGCGCGAAGTTAGAAAGTTTAAACCGAAACTCTCCGTATAACCATGTAGGTAAAACTTTTTACTCCAAAAACTTTTCTTCACTAAAAAACTTTCACAACATTTTTGAGAAATATCCCGTGAAAAGTTTTCACAACTAGAGAAAACAACTTTAATCCAGTGATACTCCTTTACTCTTTAAAGTAAACTAGTAGATTGCTTTTCCTTCTTTTCTTTAAGTATTGCAGAAAAGTCTCCGAACAGGTAAAGAAATAACCTTAAAAGGATTTGGATCTGGCGGAACACTATTCTTCGCACGACTCCTAGCTCCGCGAGTGGTTCTTCTGTATTGGGAATTCCTATACCCCTCCAGGGTTGCCATTGAGTATGTGTTTGGCGATTCTCCGCCAACAAAAAGAGGATTTTCTCATTTGTTTACACCTACTTTAGAAAGATAGTGATCGTCGGAGAAGAAAAGTTAAGCAATTTCTCAAATATTGCCAAGGGATTCTTTTTCATTCTTCATAATAATTACTTCATACATAATGAAATATTTCTTCCGTGGCTCTGAAAATAAGTAAACAAAATGCAAAAATAAGCTTTTCTTCCGCAATAATTAATTTTTAACTCAACTGATAAATGGAGAGTTTGACACTAAATGAGTAAAGGTGAAGATGTGTTCTTTCATTTATTTTTCTTCATGAAATAAAATATTTATGGTTGGGAGACATGGAAGCAGATTTTTTTCTAGCATTCCTTTTATCGGTATGGAAATAAATTGTCGGTAATGGTGTAATGCATCTTTGTTACGAAAGAATTTTGTCGCCAACAAGTAAGGATGAAATATCCTAAGAGCTAGAGTAACAGCTAGGGTGAAAGGGAAAAACAAATGGTTTTTGATGAATATTTGAATGTACTCAATGTATTAAAATTTTTGGTATGGATAATATTTTTTAAACACTAAACTCTCCATACCAGAATTTCAATTAAAATATATGGCAAATACTAAATGTACTAAAATTACTAAATATGAACTAAAACTTTCTAAATTACGGTGTGGGTAGTATTTTTCAATAAACTGTATAATTAAAATACTCTCCATACCAGAATTTCAATTAAAATATATGGTAAATACTAAATGTATTAAAATTACTAAATATGAACTAAAATTTTCTAAAATTCTCATATGGATAGCATTTTTAAAACACTGTATTATGAAAATACTCTACATATCAGAAATTCTGCCAAAATTGTTAGTAAATACTAAATGTACGAAAGTAACTAAATATATACCAAAATGTTCCGAAATTCTGGTATGGATAGTATTTTTAAAACACTTTAATATTACTGAAGTGACCAAATAATTTTCACTATACATTTCTTTTTACTTTTTTTTTTATCTTTTCGAATTTAATTAACCTTAACAAACTATTAATTTCCTCTTCATTCTTAATACATGGTCGTCTTTGAATAAATTTAGTTATTGTCAATTTCAAACTTTATACTTTGATTACAGACCAATTATTAAAAATAATTAGCATAGATTATTATCAATAGATGCATTTTATACACTGATATTTTCATTTACCTTTTGAAACGATATTAAAATTTATAAACTTAAGATTTCACAAATTATCATTCAGCAATAGATCTGATGATATACATACATATATAACTTTTGAATAATGATCAAATAATTTTTATTTAAAATGGCGCAGGATTTTTTCCACTCTCTTGCCACAGTTGTTGTCACTTTCTCTTTTATTACTGGTATAATTGCTTTAAATTTCTTATTTCAATGTTAATTTGATTTTTTTATGATAATATCATATTAAACTTTTCAAGTTTCTTATGAAAATTTCTTGCTTTCAATTTCCTGTCCAAGTAAATTGACTTGTAGTACTTTTTCCTACAGTTCCTTTTCTATTACTCTTTCACTAAGTTACCATTATTATGGTAACTTTATTTATTGACTTTTAGCTTACGTATTAAGTTTATTAAAAGAAATGTAGGTAGGAATCATTTGTATTATTAAAATTTAGTAATTTGCAATGCAAGAACATTTAAAGTTTAGCTTTTCTAATAGCCTTTCCCCTCTGTCTTCTTTTTTTCAGGCTGTTACTAACATTATACTGTTACAACTACTAAGCTTTATTTTTCTATCTAATTTAACAAACAAGAATTTATTTATTTACTAAGAACATTTGACTCAAGTGTAAGTTGCATACTGTTTAAAAGAACTTATTCTTTTATTAAAACACATTTGAGCATCAGTTAATTAATAACATAAGTTAAATTTTATTTATTTATTTACTTATTTTTTACTTTATGTTCCAAATCAAAATTTGTACCACTGTTTCAAGTTTTATGGACAAGAAATAATTAAAAACTGCTGAAATTTCTATAAGTAGTAATTCGAATATTTTTTGAAGAAAAATTTTTCAAATGCAAAAAATTTTGAAAATGACCCACATATTGAATTGTTACCACTTACAGAATTTAGTAGTATTACGTTTTACTACTATTATATCAATTTCTTATTCATAAACTTTAATTTATTAATTGATGATGATTTTACAATACCGTATCTTAATTATTTTTAACCGTATCTTGATGATTTTACGATATTAAACTTATTTACGAAATATATCAAAGAAATATTTAAGCATTTTAGATATGTTACGTATTATTGCGTTATATGTATTTATTGATAGCAATGTTTGAATTTTTATAAACGTTTCCGTGATTAATTTATATTGGCATACTGTTTTTTTAGATAATAAATATAAACATTAAGAAAAATACAATCGAGTGATAACCGGTTACTATCTATAAGAAGAATGAATATCAGTTCTTAAATGAAAAAATATTAACATGGATTAATTAAATATTCATCATTTAATAAGAACTAGAATAGTTAAAACTGAATATTTGCTTTCTATTCCATAGCGTTTAACTAACAGCTGCAATCATACAATGATTGTTTCTTGATGTTTCAAATTTTTTATGTCAATCAGCATTTAAAATAAATCTGCCATAAAAAAATCCTTTTACACTAACTTCACTGATTTTATTTCTAGGACACTAAGATTTCAAGCAATCCACCTCAAGTTCCTTTATATCATGATGATTGGGTAAAGAGCCACAATGGCCTAAGTCACCCTGGCTACTACTGGTCACATTTCTGAGATCATATTTAAACGTTAAACTAGCAATGTTGTAATAAGAAATTGAAAATGAAACATTTTATCTGAAACAAAATAGCTTGATATAGCATTGTAATGTAATAGTACTTTGAAAAATAAAACGTAAGTTTTGTGAAAAGCAAATTGTGTATTTATGATAGATGAATGATTTTTTTCCCATTCAGAATGCTGAAAACATGCTATGTATTTAAGCTATTTTCAAAGTATTTTCTAAAACTTATCCATCAAATTTATTTTGAAGAATTTTTTAAGCAAATAATTTATTTTAGAATCAAATCAAGTAAAGAGTTTCAAATCTTGCAACTATTTTAAATAAGCTTTTTTACACTTATTTTAATAAATTAGGAAAAAATTAGTTTTTTAATGCTTAAGAAAACAAGTTAAAAAACAAGTTTTACACTTTTTGTAGAAGTATCTAAGTTAATTTTCAGAATTTTAATATTTGAAAGATATTTTTTTAATAGTATTATAAAGTAACGAAAGCTTTAAAAATTACATCATCAGTCTTAATATAGTTTTAAAATAATTCAATTGTTACAAAAATTCTTCTCGACAAAAAATAGTAAGTGACATTTTCAAATTCAATTAAAGTGAATTTAATTATGGAATGACAAGCGTATAAATGTTTAAAAAAATGAGAAATTTGGAAGTAAGTTATTATTAATATAAAATTCTGGAAAACATATTTTCGGAACTAGATTGGTACAGTGTGACTCATGAATATTAAATGTGCTGTGAATTTAATAGAAATGCTGGCATTAATTCCCGAATTGCGAAATTGTCGAACATAATCTGAGATTAATTTGCATTGTCATGAATTATGTAAACTGCATGATAAACGAAGTTAATTTGTAGAACTTATCTTAAAATATTTTATCGGCAACTACAAATGTTTCTGGGTATATTTTCTTCACGTGTTTCATTATAAGATATGTTTTCAAAAATTCTTTATTAGAACGAAGGTTATAGTAAAGGGATATTTAGCGAAAGTTAAAGGGTATCAAATATGTTTGAATACTATTTGAAAACACATTTATCGATGTGAATTTGGGCACAGTATAATTACTCTGTAACAAATTTTTCGAAAAATATGTTTCAATGGCATTTTTTTTAAATTGTTATTTTACCATATTCAATTGAAACAGTCAAATAATCATAAAAAGATGATATTCAGACTTTTAACTGGTAAAAAAAATTGTTGATTGACTGTTATCACCTAATATGGTTAAACAACCAGAATTTTATCCGCACTAACTAGGCCGACCTTATGAATCCCCTTAAACCCTTACAGTTATGTACATACTATAAGCAGGGAGGGTTTATCTGTCAATATCATCTCTGAATGAAAAGGAGTTCGAATCCCATCACTGACACAACAATCTATCTTTCCTTCTTTAAAAACATAAAGAATTTCCAAAGTTGGTGACCCTGGACCATTAGAATACGAAACTCTCATGCACAAGAAGATGGTAGTACCATATAAATGTTTTACACAAAATTTGTAGTATTTTCCATTTCTCGTGTTACATGGCACCACCAAATAAACTAGTTAAACCAAATTCTACGTTTTTTTTGACAGATAACTCAACCACAGTCTAATCTTAATGTTTATTACCTATAATACCTACAAAAAGCCTATAATACATACATAACATAACTCCAATGATCATCTAAATTTCATTTTTACGGTCTAGAAACAATGTTTGTTGTAAATGTTTAAAAACGGTATATTTTTGCGTTCACGAATTTTTAATGAAACCCTGATTAAAAACGAATTTTTAATCAAAGTAAATAATTTTAAAACCGTAAAAGTAAAAAATACTCCTAACCTTAAACATTACTGCTACTTAGATGAACAGTTCCCTGCCGGTTATTCTACCGTAATCTTAGAAAGAAAATTTTAACAGTGTACATATTTACAAAAATCTTCTGGGAGGTATTTTGAATATATTTTGAAGTAATTATGTTAAAATCTTGTTTTGTCGAGTTTTTTTTATATTCATCTGACTAAATGTATTATTCTTAAATCTTGTGAGTTAACGATATATTTTGATTATGCAGATGCAAACTTATTATGTTTACAATTAACTTTTAAAAAATTAGAGTTAAGGCTACTTTTTGCATTTTAAATTTCATATATCATAATCTAGTAAAGGAAATTCGCCTCCTGCATGAAATTATCTAAATTAATTAACATTGAGCACAAATTGAAAATAATATTGCACATAAGTGAAAGCAATTTTGCTCATAAAAATAACACGGATATTAAATCAGCTTTCTAATCGCTATTACAGATAATTTTAACATATCTGTAATTTAGTTTGAAAATTTTAAGTAAATAAATATATATATATATATATATATATATATATATATATATATATATATATATATATATATATATATATATATATATATATATATATATATATATATATATATATATATATATATATATATATATATATATATATATATATATATATATAACGTACGTTTTAATTCTTTCACAAGATGAGCCCTAAAAATAGTCTGGAATATAGAATACATAGACTAAAATATCACCGAATGACGCAGAATATTTACTAAAAACATTTACGACTTTGTGAGTAATAACTAAATTATTTCAATACGATGAACTACTTTTTTATATAACATGGGTTGTTTTTCTTATGCCATCTTACATTATGTGATCCATTTTGTATATAATGTAATATCATTATACTGCTTCGTGTAATATTTTCTCACAATCATATATAAAGCAAATCTTTGCTTTAAATCTTATGCTTATCTTCTAATCTTACGCTTTAAAATTAATTCATTATTAGGGACCATATTTTTCAAATTGTACACCTATTTCGATTAGTTAAAAAAGGTCTGTTTAATTACACGAAATATTTTTTAATATCTCATATTGTAATTTAACGAATAATTAGTACTAATAAAATAGCACATTTAAGCTCCAGCATTTTTAACTATTAAGTATAAAACTTAATAAGTAACATCCTGAAGGTTAGACAAGAAGTGATTTGTGGTGAGAAAAAAAAAGGAAACTAATTTTACTCACTGAACATTTTTAAATTGTGAATACAGTTATTAAAAAGAGGATAAATAAAATTATTATTCTGCAATAAAATGTAATGATAAATATTGACATAAAATATGCACTTAAATTATTTAAAAAAAATTTAAATATTTTTAACTTCCTCATTTATATATTTAACTTATAAGCATGTAAAAACTTTTTTGCATGTAATATAATCTGTATGCATTTACGCGTTGTGATTTCTAAAAAAGAGTACATAATTTAAAATAATTATTAGAATTATCATTATCAATATGATTACACAAAGTGCAAGAACTCTAGATAATAAATTTATGCTTCTCACGTTAGAAACAATTAAATTTGTAAAGTCGGTAGCAATTAAAAGTCGGTAGTGAATTAGAAGAATTAAAATGCTTAATTGTCTATTCCATACTTTCATTATTGATACGGAAAAAATTGCTTCATTAACATTAAAGTAGAAACGAAACTAACTGTGTCCATTACAGCACACTGTGTCCGATACAGTTTTTTTCCTTCACCTTGAGTACTAGGATGTAGGAGCAGATGCTCCGGTTGGGTGATCTGCAGAATGCGCAATTCCAAATGTTTAGTTCTAAAGCTTGCTTGTTACTCATTTTGTAGACCAACTGCAGAGATGAAAGTCTTGCCCGATCGGAGGCTACCACTCAGCGTTGTACACTGCGCAAAAAAGTCTTCACTCTCTAGGACTCAATCATAATAGTTCGAAGGGGTGACCTCAAAATGCTAATTGATTAGTGCAGACGATATTTTTAGTAACGAAAGCAGACGATAAAACCCACTTTCTCTGAATAAACATACCTTTTTTTCGACGGATTCGAAATTCTGAACACTAAAATATAGAAAGTAGCCGTAATCTGGGAAATATGGTCTCCATAGTTAGATCAGGAGAGCTATCTAAAGTTTGGACTTGTTAATTTCAATTTTATTTTTTGCGTATTTCACCGTATCTCGAGAATTTTTTAAGCGAATTCAAACATTTTCGCATACAATTATGAAATTCGTTTATCCAAAGATAATTCCATGCAAAAATTAATTTAAGTTTATATTTATTATTTTTTATTAAATAACAGTTAAAAGAATTTTGAATCGTAAGGCATAAAATTTTTTCATCATTTTAAAGAAATTCTATATAACAAATCAGTTAAATAGTTCCAGAGAGATCGAATTTTAAATATACGACTTTTTTAAAATCACTATTCAACTAATCGACCGATTTCGATGAAATTTTGTACTTTACCATATTAAGCTATACATTTTAAAATGATTTAAAAAATCGTATACCTTTCGACTATTATTAAATAAAATAATAAAAAATAGTAAATATTACCTAAAATGATTTCTTGAATGGAATTAACTTTGGATAAACGGATTTTTTAATTGCGGGCAAAATTTTTTTCAATTCGTTTGAAAAGTTCTCGAAATAAAGCAAAATACGCAAAAAACCATTCCATTGTATCCCTAATTTTGTCAAATTTGAAAGAAATTTTTCTTCACTTCGATTTAATTTACATTGATATTTCATATAATACCAAACTTTTTTTCTTACTAACAATAATTGTAAATCAAAGCAAGTATTTTATCCCAATGCATCCTTTTGAGTTTATTTTCTTTATAATAAACTAATTTTAAAAGAATTTTTTTTAGTCTCAGATTCCATTTGTAAAAATATTACATTTTTATTTCGTAAAAGGATGTTTTTTTACTCTTTGTGACAAAAGAATTCTTTCACCCTTAGAGCAATACAGAACATCTCAATAATAACAAAGTGAATGTTGATACAAAAAAGATTTTTTTTAAAGATTATAGCAAAAACGCAAGATGAATTTCTCGATTATACTCCAAGAGATTTGCGAGTATTTTTAATTTAATGAAAAGAAACTTTTCAAAAAGCGAATTTTAATATGTATCTTAATACCGTTGTATTGTGCAGTTTAAAAATTAAAGGGGGTTATGATTAAGGATTTCCAGCTATTATTTACAAAATGAGTCATTTATAAAATCGTCATGACAGATCAAAATCATTCAAAATTAAAAAAAGATCCTTTAAATATACAAGTTGTAAGAGTGGGAAAATATTAAGAGCAAGTAACGAAAAATCAATAAAAAGTATAAAATAATAATAAATTATGCAAAAAGTTAGAAAATTTTATATATCATAAAATCATCGACTATTTATGGCTCAATAATATCTTGTATTTTTCGTCTAACATAGTTGCATATAGCTTGGTGCCTTTTGATAATGTTTAAATATTACCAAAGTAAAAACTATTGATACACGTAAGTGTATTAATTATTCTTTCCTTGGTGATATTTATTAATTATCTGATAGTACCAAGATGATATTATGTAGATTAGAAAACACACGATTTACGGTCGAAAACAATTCTAGTAACATTACCGTAATCTATGGTACTAATATTACTGGTACAAAAAACCTTTATACTGGTTAATAAAAACAAAATATACGGTAATTGAACCATTCATTTGCAAATTTTTCCGTTCATATGGTTACGGTTTACAAGAAATATTTTTTTAAAAATAGTTATAGTTCTTATTACCACACATTTGGTAAAAAATACAAAACTGAAAAGAACCGAATATATGGATTTTAAGCAATGTTCTGAATTATCATGACAAAATTACTAAATTTTGTCACATTATTAAAAAACCATATTTACTTTAATGTTATTTACGTTATACTTTATTGTTAATTTTTCCAAATCGTTACCAAAGTACTTTTGTAAAAATTACCGGGAGTTTTGATTTTCCATGGAGCCAGCAAAACTATAAATTTTACCATTTTCTTGTAGTTTTTACTACACTATTTTCTCAGTGTGTCATTCAGCTGTAAAATGCTTTTTTTAAAAAATAAAATTAATAATGCGGTTTTTGTTTGTTTTTTCCTTATAAATGTTTATTTTTGATCTTTTTATTAATATTTTCGTATTTTTTAATATTGTTATTAATTTTTTCTAAATTTTAAGGCTTACAATTTGTTAAACTTTCCTTTTTTATCATTACGCAAATTCTATGCAGAGAAACCGTTGTGGTACTTTTATCTGTGTCCAAACGTATAAAAAGGAAATAACATGAGGACAAAAGAGAAGTTAAGCAATTTGATATTGTAGCAGTTGTCACAAATGAAACGTAGTTTTGAAGAGATGCTTTTATTGTACAGAAGGGGAAATAACAAACCACTGAGAATCGTTTCCTGCCAACGTTGAATACAATGTGAACAAAGTTACAAATCCGCTTCGCTTTTATAGTTTTTTCAGAGGGAAGGCAGGAAAAAATTTCCCCAGTAAATAAACGGAATCTTTTATTCCTTCACTTTTTATGTTGATTGTGTGCTTAAAAAACAACATTTATTGATGTTTATTTATTGATAAATAAAATATTTCAAACGTTAGGACTGTAATTTTGTTCGATAATATAATATTATGAGATTTTAATTTTGAAATTTCCATCATTAATATTACTATTTTAAGAGCGTTGTTTTTACCAAAAAATAATCGTTCCCAATCTAAATAATTAAACTTGATAATGCAACAGGGGACTTTTAAAACTCAATGTACTACTAATGCGTTTTAAAAGTATTAATAGATTTAGGTATCAAAATTATACATATGAGCATCACAAAATATAGATATAAACATCAAAATATATAGATATAAACATAAATACATTTATACAAGCATCAAAAAATCTAAATATAAACGTTAAAAGTCACTATAAAACGTTAACATCAAAATTATATTCATTTCCTGCTAGTTAAAATTTGTTCCAATTTAACGATTCTTTGAAAAAGGGACGTAGCAATTACTTTGAAATTTTCCATGGATAGACTGTTTCTTTTACGTTTATTGAGTACTTATGAAACACCATTTGTTAATGATTTTTATTGGTAAAATGGATACTTTAACTTTCAAGAATTCAATTCCATTCGATGGTATGATATGATTTTCTCCTTTTGAAAAACCCATCATTAATAATACTATTTAAGGAACGTTGTTTTTATGAAAAACTATTTTTTTTCAATCTAAATAGTTAGACGTGTTAATACAACAGGGAGACTAATAAAAATATTTCGTAATTCTTATCATAAATTTTATTCATTAAAATATGCATTTCTTTCAAAATAGCGTGAGATTTTAGATTTAAAATTTATATTATAAAAATAAAGGAAGAATTTCGAATTATCACTAATAGATCTAAGCATCAAAACTATACTTTTGATGTTTAGATCTTAATGTTACTTAAAGTCTTCTAACTTACCGTTTCTTAGCAAAACGGACAACATTTCGATTTTAAATTTTAATACTACGGATTATGTAGAAATTTTTATTGATTATTACGATAATATGAAAATTTTAGTAATATATAAAATTAAATTTGAATGATTCGATGTACTTTTAAATTCAGCTGTAACTTTCATGGATTGAAACTGAAATGTAGTGTTTGTTGTTTATAGAATTATTTAATATTTTGAAATCTATAATAATTAACACACAGAATTAAATAATACATATTTATTATTTTTTAATTTCTTAACTAGTATATTTTTTTCTCTTTAATTTAAAAGATCACTTCAATATATATTGCATTCAAAATTACCATTAAAACCTCAGTTATCCTTTTACTTAAAACAAATAGTAAAACTGTAAAAAAAAAAAAAAAAAATTTGAAGATCTGATCTCAAAGTTACAAATTCCAGCAATCATGTTCGGTATATTATACAATTTTCGTTTTAAACAAAATGATAAATGCTTATTAATGCATTAAGTAAGCTTAAGCCTTTCAAATAATCATTATACATTAAATAAGAGAGTATTATTATACATTAAATAAGATTAATCTTTTAAAAAAAGCACTCAACTTGTTATGCATTTCAAACTCGAAAAGATTCAGTTGAAATTTTTCAAATATGTATATTTTAATTTAAAATTTATGTTAAGTATAAAAAAGATATTAAGGATAAATTTTAATATAACAAAAATATTAGTAAGAATGTAGAGTTAAAAAAATAGATTTTAAGAACGTATTTTATTATTTTGGGCTCAAGTCGTAGTAGTTTGAATTAAAGATAAAACAATTTTAACTTGCAGAGCATTCATCTACTTCAACACGTTCAAGATTGCATGTTATTGTTTATTATCGAAAATTTTCAATCAATTAATAGTTAAATATAAATAATAATAATAATTTGGGTGAAATTTTTTAACTTTGTTGAAGAAATTCATAGTTGATGTGATACAATATTTTTGTAATATCTCAAATATAAATATACTTTGTTTAGTATATGTAGATATATATGATACAATATTTTACATAGTTTTATACGTTAATCTGACTAAGAAGTAGGATTATTATATTTCAAACTTTTATTCAAAATACCTCTTTAACCATGCCTGAGACTTAGGTTAAAAACACGTTTTAAAAATGCATTTTTTTAAGAAAAAATTACCTTACCCATGTTTTCTTGCTTAAAATTTAAATATATCTGCGTAAGGAAAATAATTTAATTTTTAGGACAATATGCTATATATGTTTTTAGGACAATATGGACAATATTTTTAGGGCATTATGTCACAATATGTTTTAATAAGTTTTGTTTTCGACTTATAGCGACATATACTATTAAATAAAGTTATAAAATCTTAAAATATGTGTACTAATTATTATTTTTTTTACTTTCCTATACTGAGAAAAAAAGTATCATAAAAACTCCCAGAATATGGTACATTTTACGTGTTTCTGGATGTATGGGAGCACCAAAAAGCAAGGTATATTTTACTGAAATGAATTAGTAATGATTTTGTTAAAATTAATAATAAATTATGGTCTTATAATATATGATAGAAATTTGGTTAAGTAATTTTATCAAGTAGTTTAGTAATTTCATCAAGACACTTAAGAGCAGGGCATAAAACTGTTTATTCGAAATTTACTTATAATTTTACTCATAATTTTATATTTCTTACTATATATAAGAAAAAGAACTATAATTTTGAAAATCAGAATTTATGGTAAACCTTTATCATATGAATGAAAACATTTCCGAATGGATGGTCTATATTCCGTTTAGTTTATGTTTTATTCTGTTTTATCTTTTTATTTCATTTAATTTTCCGTTTTCACGTGTTATTTTTACTTATTGTGTTCTATTTTATTTGTTGTAATTTTTGTAAAAAAGTTTTTGAGTGCTCCTCATACTATTGTATTAATATATTTTGCTTTGGCTATATTGATACAATATCAGAAAGCACTCATTTTTGTGGATATAATCGTGTGGGCTGATGAAAAGATTATATCTTTTATTTTCCGGATTTTTTAAAGAAATTTTATCCTTATTTTCCCCCCAGTTGTTTGTTTTTTTTTATATTATTCCCCCCCTTTTTTCCATATGTCTGTAATTTTCCTTTGCTTTATCTTCTTTTTGAACTTATGTAATGAGTTCTGTTTACTTGCAGCTTATGCGCAATAAATGAAACTTATTGTTTTTTTTTTAATTATCCGCGTGTTTTTTTTGTATTTATTTATTTATTTATTTTTTTTGCTTTATTTATTTATTTATTTATTTTTGATATATATATATATATATATATATATATATATATATATATATATACATAAAACAAAATAAATAAATACAAAAAAACACGCAGATAATTAAAAAATACAATAAGTTTCATTTATACTTTTTTCATGATTTTTTTCTCTGGTAATACATAAGCCAAGCAAATCTAGGCATGGCTGATAGCATGATTGTGATTTGCAGTGCACACATACTGCTTTTAATTCTTAGAAAAACTGAAAAACTGGAACCCAGCGATTTGATGAAAAGTGAGCTTTTAGCTACTGAGGATCGAAACCCAGTATTTCACAGTCCTAGCTCAGGGCCTTTAACCACTGTGTAACCCAACTCTATTTTTAATATAAACTTATTTAAAACTGTATTTATAAGTGTATCATATTTCATTTATACATTACTACTTCCTGATTAACCAAAACTTTAAAGTTTACTGCAAATTTGAAACTTTAGATAATAGTTTAATTAATATAAATCATACGGACATAATATAGATATAATATAGATATAATGCAGATATAATGCAGATATAATATAGATAAAATTTAAATTTAATATAAATATGATTAATTAAGCAAACTATATTGCTCCATATTATCATTAGCGAATAAAAATTTTGTTTAAAACACACAAAGGATATTGATAAAAATTTCTATAATTTTATTAAACTGTTTTCTATAGTCCGTTTACCGTAAAGAAGATGTTTTACATTCGGGAAATTTACTTCTACACGACAATTTATGTGGGCTGGAGAACTTTCAGAAGTGCGAAGCTTTATTTCCCACCCACCATCTCTCCCGATTGATTTATATATATTGTCAACCCCCCCCCCCATATTTTAAGGGCCAAAACTCTAAATCTTTCGAAACATAGTTATGTTTATAAAGAAAAATTACGTCTGAACTGAAATCATTTTTTGCACAGATATTAGCTAGAAAATTTAAGGTTAGGCTCTCATTTAATTTAGAATGAGTCTCCATACGTGAAAATCTGATCATTATATCACGAGTTATTTCGGATGTCTGCTTTTATTGCTCTAAGTAGAAAAAAAAATTAAGTCATTGAAAGTTACATTACGGGGATTAGAAACAAGCTATTTTTATAATTTAGAAGTAATTTTTACGAAATAGTCAAAATAGTCAAAGTCTTTTTTTTAACTTTTGCAAATTTAAACGAAAACGTTCAAAATATGAAATGAAAGAAATTTCGAATTATTTTTAATATTCTCTATCCGGTTTATTACAGTTTGAAGCATGTAAGAATTGCAAACAATTCAAATTAAAAATGAATAGCTTAAATATGCGTATGGGAATTGTAACAAACAATGGCATTTCGATTTTTAAATGTTTTTATCCAGATTTATAAAATATGCGATTTTTAATACCTCATGAGGTTTGAATTCTTTGAATAAATATTTATTTCAATTAGTGTAACAATTAACTTTAACCAATAAAATATAGTTAATGTACTGCTCTTTTTATTTAAAAGAACCCAAATTTGTTCCATTTTTAATAGGATGTGATTGGTTTCCTCAGATTATTGCAGTTAATTGAGATAAAAAAAACTTCGCGTCTGTTTTGTAAAAAAGTATAAGGCGGAATCTTAACTTTTTTCGTTTTTTCGGTTAAAAAGCAGCTAAAAGAGCGATCAAAAGAAAGGAGTTAATTTCTTTAACGATAATTCCAGTCGAGGGGACAGTGTATTAAGTTAATGAGTCAGATGAAGTTTGAGTCTGGGGAAATGTGGTTTAGTCTCTTTTTTTTAGTTTCATTATTTTGGTTTTTTATATTAAAAGAAAATAACTTGCATGACAAAATTGACAAAGAGAGAAAAAAAAACAGCTGAAAAAAATGAGAATTGAGAAAATATATTGCTCATCGAAGCACGAAGATATTTCTTGTAAACTCCTTCCATTTTTTATTTGCTTTTTCGAAAAAAAATATCTATATCGATTTTTCGAGTAGAAAAATAAAGCATTGCAGTAAATATATAACTCTATTATGTCATTTCTCTGTAGTATATGTTAAAATTATGTCAAAAGTTACTATAATTAGTTTCTTGGGAATTAGAAACTAATAAATAATTATTATTTTATACTATATTTTTCTTTTGATTACAACTTTGTTCCTGTTACTAATCATAAATTAGCTGATTTTTTATGATTTGATTTAACCAGAATAATTTTGCATTAAAAAAAATTTAAAAGGAAATTTGAATCTGAAATTAAAAAAAATTCATATGTATTCAATGTTGCTTGTTATTAACAACTAAGAGCCTTCCATCAAAAATTATAATCACTATTAGTCAATTTTCGTTTTCATTATTTATCATTCTGATTGCACAGATAATTTTTTATTAAACTTTCAGGGAAAAAATCCAAATCTTTAATGTTTCAATTTGAAAATTACAATAACAAATAAATCGAAGCAAAATTAAAGGAAATATTAATTCAATGTTATTGCATCACATAAATGTCCAATCAGACAACGCTCTAAACTATTCAATACTTTGTGACGTAATTAAGATAAGCACATACATGTTCAACACCATCCTTGGATCATGGTTTAAAAGAAGCTCAACATTTACCAACAAGTTCAGCATTACTTTGGTGTCCTCGACAAAATTTAGACAATATTTTTATGAGATTCTTATACAAATTTGATTTAAAAAAATTCTGAGGATCATTCTTTGAAAATGCATTTTCCGACCTTTAAGCTAATATTAATTTTGTATTTAATAATAATTTTGTATTTATCTTTAGTTTTGATTATTTTGGTACAGGAATACCTGCATAATTTAGCATATTTTCTTATAAAATGTTGATATATTTAGAAAGTTGATATATTTAGTTGAAAATCTTTAGATATTAAACATTGACTATTGTTTAATATTTAATATTCCTTTCAATATTATGACAAATTATGTATCAATTTTCATTACATCTAATAAAAAAGGCATATATTATTAATTAGGAAACGCAGAAAAATTTTAAAATAAAATATTGAAAGTATAAGCATTATTTTGAGATTCATGTGAGTAGACTGAATTTAGTTCTATCTCGTGTTTAAATTGAGATAAATAGATAAATGTACACCATTTAGAAGAAATATAACGGCATTATTTATTTAAAATAAATTCTGAAGATTTATAAAAATTTAATATTCTCGACTACTCTAAATTCAATTTAAAGTTTCTTTTAATCAAAACAATTTACAATACTTAGAGTTTAAAATATCTTTGCCTCGAATTTAACTAATTTTAATTCTGATTTTCATCCTTGATTTTAAAAATTTATTGCCGTTTTAGCAAAAATAAATTCATTAACTCCTTCTTTTAATGTACACATTTGCTAAAAGTTTGAGTGGAAGTTCTTAAGTGCGTCAAGATTTTGTAGATGAGAGATCAATTTGAAATAAATAAATGAAAAGCTGAGAGCATGAATGATCCAAGTGATATTTTAAAGAGTTCGAACAAATTAAATCGAATGTTTTTAAATTGACTATAGCGAATGAAGACTTTGTCATGATTCAATTTGTTTGTTCGCAAGCTTGCAACAATTCGTAAGTCATTCAATCTTTTTCTTCGAGTTTTAATTTGCCGCCACAAATAGGTTTCCTGAAGTTAAGCGTTCATTGTTTTTTTACAAAATGCCTTTAGATTATTCTTCAACTTCAAAACTACTTAGAGTCTTGGATTCTTTATTCGCTGTGATCTTCAAAATGAAAAAGTTTAGAAATTTTATTGAATGTTTAATGCATAAAATTACACTAAAAAGGAGTTTTCACCGAAAAAATTTGAGCTCCTTTTCCACTTTAACCATATCCTGTTGGCTTAACTATTCTATTTGAACTATTCTGTTTTTTATTCACTGCAAAGAAAATTGAGTCAAATTACAGTAAAAAGTATAGACACTCAGGGTGCCGATAGTTTTTACCATAAAATGCATTCATAAAGGGGAACATGCTACGGAACTGAGAATTTTATTTAACGTAATTTTTAAATATTCATTATCGTAAAATCAATGAATCACTGTATATGAATGAATATCACTGTATAAAATTACGGTACAACATTTTATGGATGATGTACCCAAAGTGCCGGTACTTTGTATCGTAATTTGATCCGGAATTTTTGACAGTGTTTAAATAAGAATTCACTAGACCATAATTTTGTACTACTGAAAAAACACCATTTAATATCTATGAAAACTAAACGTTCATTTTCAAAATAATTTAAATGATAATTTACGCGATCATAATTTTGATCCACTGAAATAACACCATTTAATATCAATGAAAACTAAACATTCGTTTTCAAAATAATTTAAATAATAATTCACTAGATTATTCATATCGCTCCACTGAAAAAACACCATTTAACATCAATGAAAACTAAACATTCGTTTACAAAATAATTTAAATGATAATTCACTAGATCATGATTTTGCTCCACTGAAAAAACAGCATTTAATATCAATGAAAACTAAACATTAGTTTTCAAAATAATTTAAATGATAATTTACTAGATCATAATTTCGTTCCACTGAAAAAAACACTATTTAATATCAATGAAAACTAAACATTCGTTTTCAGAATAATTTAAATGAGAATTCACTGTATCAAATTTTTGTTCCACGGAAAAAACACTATTTAATATCAATGAAAACGTAACATTCGTTTTCAAAATAATTTAAATTAGAATTCATAAGATCATAATTTTGTTCCACTGAAATAACATCAATGAAAACTAAACATTCATTTTCAAAATAATTTTAATGATAATTCACTAGATCATGATTTTACTCCACTAAAAAAACAGCATTTAATATCAATGAAAACTAAACATTAGTTTTCAAAATAATTTAAATGATAATTTACTAGATCATAATTTTGTTCCACTGAAAAAACACTATTTAATATCAATGAAAACTAAACATTCGTTTTCAGAATAATTTAAATAAGAATTCACTGTATCAAATTTTTGTTCCACGGAAGAAACACTATTTAATATCAATGAAAACTTAACATTCGTTTTCAAACTAATTTAAATTAGAATTCATAAGATCATAATTTTGTTCCACTGAAAAAACATCAATGAAAACTAAACATTCGTTTTCAAAATAATTTTCATGATAATTCACTATTAGGAATTTACTTTCTCGGATATTTTGGATCACTATACAAAATAATAATCTACAAAATTTGTTATTAGTCTCTGAATATTTTAAACTATTATCAAAATCAAGATATGCAATAATTTGTTGATTTAATTTTTTGCATATTTAGCCGTATTTTGAGAAATTTTTAAGCGAATTATAAAAATTTTTTTCACACAATTATAAAATTCGTTTCTCTAATGAAAATTTCTAAAAAAAATTTTTTTTGGCAAATGTTTATTATTTTTAATTATTTTATTTAATAATAATTGAAAAAATTTTGATTTGTAAGGTATAACTTTTCTTACTTCATAGATCAACTTAATTTGAATAATTTTTAATTTATGTTTACTTTAATAAATTTGATTTCAAAGGCCTATAATAGCAAAAGTTATGAGGATATTTTTTTCTTGAAAATAAGACTAATACTAAAACAAGTGAAAATTTCAAGAAAGAATTTGTTTTAATGTGGAAATGAGATTATTTATGTTTCATATTATTGAACTGTATTGATGAATGTAATTTGCAAATAACTTTGAGAAATTTATGTTTAATTATTTACGAATACTATAATATGATTTTACGAACGATTTATATAACTAAGTCATTTTCATCTCTTGAATACTCATCCATCTAATATTCAAAATATAATTCATTTTAGTGAAATATTATTTGCTAAAGTAAGCTGATTCATATTCAATTCAATTATTTATACTATTTTAACTGAAGCAAGTTAAGTAAAATCACTAAAACTGATTGAAATTAATTCATATTAAATTTATTACATTACATTCATAACAATAAATTGAATTGAAATTACAATTGTATTTATCAAAATATTGCATTAATTTCGTATTTAAAACATTATTTTCGTATTTCATGTTTATATTTAATTTGAAAATACAAATTACTGCAAAATGCCGGTTTTAAATATGTAAAATATTAAAATATATTAACAATTAATTTTATTTAATAAATGATAGTAGACTAGAATAATTTTCTAATTTCATTGCAGATATATGGATTTCAAATTTATGTTTAAATGAAATTACTTAAATAAATAGTTAATTATTGTATTTATTAATGCATATTATTAAATATCAATTCATAATTTATTCAATTGTCCTAAATTCAGAAGAATAATCTTTTTGAAAACTTTTTCAAATAGGAATCAAGAATTAGCTACATCCATTCATTTTAGTTTTAAATCATTAATATCTCCATGCTAGTTCATATATGAGCCTTGGTTCAGACCTCTGATTCCATACCTACCGAGCTATCATGCATCTTTGCATAGTACTCCTAAGTGTGGTTTTATGATGAAATTTGTTCGATCAAATGTCCCCTAATGAATTAAGCCTACATTGTGAAAAATGTCTGCTCTTTTTACAGACTTTCTCTTTATATTTAACGGTTAAAGGCTCTTTTGTTGGCAAAGCAGTTTTTCGATGCAATTCATTCTAACCAAAAACGTATTAGAACAGTAAGTTCAAAATCTAGTTCTAACCACGCTGCTTTTCTAACCGTATGATAGCTTTACATTTTTTCAAATGGTTTTAAGACTATTTTTTATACTTCAGCAATGACTTATAACCTCTAACAAAAATAACCATTACCTCTTATTTTTCAGCAATAACTTTATAGTTTTGAATATCGTACAAATGAAATAAGTAAAATTCGTATTAGATTCCATTGTCATATTGATACTCTGGTTATTATATTTCATTAGATATAATTTTTTGGCAAGTTGCCAGACAATTTTATACGGGAGGACCACAGTAGATTTAATAATTTTTACACTTAAATATAATTTCAATAAGTAAGAGTTTTAAGATAAACTCAGTTTCAGATATTTCTTCATATTGAGACACTAGAGTTGCGGTAGCTCAGATCTGTGATGTAGCTGCATCACACTTGTGCCGAATCTTTTTTATTTTAACTGCTCTAATTCAGTTTGTTATTTATCTCTCGCAAGGAAAATTTAGTTCAATTATTTTAATTTTTTTTTAACAGTGGTGGCATTTCCACTTTTAAATTGATAGTTTTAGTGCAATTCTTATTTAACTGTAACCGTTAAGGGGTTATGTATCACCCGCAGGCTCTTTTAGTGTCACTTGATGAATATGCGTTGCCTCCGAATGTGAGCTTTCTACAATTTTAAATTTTTATTTTTAGCCTCCGTCTTCCGCTATGTGTCTATTTTTATGTAAATAATTTTTGGAAACCTTCAAGTTAAATTTAAGGGAAGTCTAATATAGAAATCAATTACGTTTTCTCTTCTTTTAGTTTCTCCAACTTAGAAAAATTGTGTTAAAAATTTAGACACACAGTCTGGAAGATGGAGCGGGTTTCCTTTTTTTCATCTTAGCATTCTTTTTTTTAGCCACAGAAGCATGAGCAGTGCTTGTAGCAGCATTAAGGAACTTTTGATAAATTATCTCATTCAACTAAAATGAAATAATTTGCCTGTTCGTCTTCAATGGAATTTGCTTAATATCACTAAGGTTGAACGATCAGGAGGGATCCACCAGCTTTTCCTCATATCTGATGTCTGAATCTCAAGTGAATACGAAAGTAAAATCATGAGAAATAATCATTGCTTACCATTACTGTTCTAAACAATGACAGCACAGACCCGGTTAACCAGGAATTAATCCTTCTAGAACAAAGGATTTCGGTAGTATTAAATCGTTCTTTTCTTCAGCATTCAAGAAATTCTGAACTTCCTTTTAAATCAAAGTCTTCCTTAAAGAACTTTAAACCATATAGAAATGCACTTCATAATTCATTGTTTATTTTTAAACTCAATAGTGTAATTCGTCAGTTTATATTCGATTGTCTAGTTTTTATTTTAGTTTCGTCATTCTAGTTAACAATCTCCCACACTGCATTATGAGGAAGTTTCAAATAGAAGTTTCGAATAGCAGCGAAGCACATGAATTCATGCTGAAATGTTTCCCGAAATTTACGAAATACTGAACTGGTCAACGAAATACCCAAGGATTGTTGAATTGTCAAAAGTGAGAGTTTTATTTCTGCGAGTGCAATGTCGACTGCATATACGATGCTGCTCTCGGCTTGGAATGATAACATAGTTATTTTATAGAATTGTTTGCTGAAATAAATGAATTTGTTTGATAAAGTAAAACAATAGTATTTTTGTTCTTAAAAGAAAAGCGTCTGTTTATAAATAACGGTATTTTCCTGTAAAATATACAGTTTTTTTTCTAGCACACCAGATGGCAGTTTTTATCCGTACATTTAGCGCATTTTTTCATGGCGTAGATCAGAGTTAATAATTGCCTAACTGTGATTATTCATATTCAGTTTAGTGATTCAAATTAGTGTAAAACTGTACTAAGCAAATTCAGTTTTGAATTAATGTTTCACTTAATAAGATAAGAAATTATAACAACAGTATTCAAAATAATAAATTCATCTTTGATTTAATGAATCATGTGATTTAAACAATTATAGATAAAATAAAAATAGTTTATTGTTTCGGGTCCCATTTCATGTAGCATTTACAAAAGAACAATGATAAAACATTCTTCATTGACATAAAAAAGTACTTCACAGAAAAAAAAAATTCTTCATTCATATAAAAAATACTTCAGTAAAAAAATTATAATATTACGCAGAATAATACAGTAATTTTATTTCATTTAATACATATTTTATTGAACGTTTCGTATGTCTGTAATAATTTACCAGTTTAAACAAACACGTATTTTATAGAACTTATTTACATATAGCTAAATTTTATTTAGATTTTTTTAAATATTTTAATCATTAAGAATAAATAGAAATTTACATTTCAAATAATTTTCCTTTTCTTTAATATAAATAAAAATAATTACAATTTCTGCATATAGCTGTTTTAAATGAGAATGTTTATATGCTTGATTTTTCTTATTGATTATATACTTTTATTTTTCTTTCTGAACGTTTTAATAAGTTTTGTAAATATTTTATTCATTAGCTATTTTTGTTTTACTCAATCTAAATTAATTTATACCTCTAATTTTCAATTCTGCACATTCCGCACAAAGCTTACAACAAAAAAATAACTTCATTCTTCCTTTTTTTGGGTTCATACTTACTTAATTTCATTTACAAATATTCGTTTATTTTGCATTGTTAATAAAATAAAATGTAAGATAGTTTGAAACAACTGTTATCTTTGAGTTAATTTTTTTGTATCGTATAAGTAACTGATAGAATTAATTTAAAGATTCATACCATAAAAACATATTTTTTTGCGATGAGCATATTGTTGATTTAATTAATATTTATCTTATATTTGAGATTAAATGTATAAATGTCTTTTGTTGTACATAGAAATTTAATCTATGCATATCAGGTTTCATCTACGCAAAATAAAAAAAATTTCTTTGGGTAGCTTGCTGAATATTTTATTTTAGTATCCTTTAAGATCTGCAGTAAACTGAATTAGAAAATATAAATTAATTATTCTCTAGGCAAAAACTAAATTATTTATGGTACAAAAAAAGATTGAATTGGTTTAATTTTCATCACACCACTCATATAATTGAAATAAGCTCATAATCGCAATAGACATAGAAATGAAAGGATTCAAATTTAATTAAATTAATAAAAAATAATAAAAAATACATACTTATAAATATTACTTTCAAATTGTAATTTTCAAATAAATTTTCATATCGAAAATTTGCCCCTTATCACGGTTTATCCAAAACATGAAATTTTGCAATTATAGTCTATGCGCTTTATAAAATTACTTTCAAAGGGCTATACTGAGTTCAACAAAAAAAAATTTGATTATTTGCATAATTTTTCTAGATTTTTTGCTTCTTAGAATTAGCAACTTAAATTTTTCATAACATAAATATGAAACTGGAATTATTTAATTTTTATTAGATAATTCGTTCAATGGAATTATATTTGTGGCTGCAGCAGTACAGAAATTTAAAAATGTTGTAATTCTGCTCTATATCGTGCTTTTCCCCTGTAAAATATAAAATCCTGGAATGAAATTTTTATACAATTCTTTGTCTTTATATCTTCTTCTTTTAAAAAATTAGAATGAATTTAATTAAAAGTTGAGTAATAAATTGGCCGTGTAAATGTTTATAATTAAATTTTAATTTTTATCACAATTATTGTAATCAAACTTAAAGAACAAAAATGTTTGCATCTGGGCTTCAAAATAAACCATTTACGGTTATAATGACCAATTTCTCGTATTGCATTAGTTTCAACTCTTAAAATAAAACTGATTTCTTACCAAATTATATTTTGAATTTTATAGTTCAAATCCACTCTTCTTACCTAATAAATCCATTTATTCCTATTATATGTATAGTGAGATTTAACTCTCAAGGATAATATTATTATTATTATTATTATTATTAATAATGATAATAATTCATAATTAAATTAGTAGTAGTAATTTAATTAAATTAATAATTAATTATTAATTAATTAATTAAGTTAGTAAAATATAAAAGAAACTTAGCACTTTTTCAAAATGAATCAAAGACTATTAATAACTGATTAATTGCATTGTCATTTGTAGACATTAGTAAATATAAACTTTAAGTCAAAAAGCTAGTCTATCATCTAAATTGGAAATATATATGACATTTAGAAGAATTAGTTTTGAATAATTTAGTAACTATACATTACATTGGGTTAAGTGTATTCTGTAAAGAAGTACCGTTATTCTTTAAAATATTTTTTCTGAAGATCTGAGCATTTTAGTGTAGAATTAATTCGATGGCTTACATTTAGAAGCATTGTTACAATTAACTAAATAAATAATTGTTCGGCTCTAAATTATAAATATTAAAATATAGATCTTAAAGTATGCTTAAACTACATTCAAATGATAATAATGATAAAAAGTTAATAAACATAATTAATTTTACTTATTTATACTAGCAGTAATTAATTTAATTCAGCTAATTTTAAAGAAACCTAACTAAGAAAATAGTCGATATTTTTAATTAATGAATAAAATGTAATTTAATTAATTGTTGTTTAATAAATAGTTATTATTTTTTCAAAATATTTATACTTCACTTTATCCCCACACAAAGTTATGTAAGAATAAAATGTTGTAAAATAAATTTTTATAAAAAATATTTGATAACTAATTAATTGTGTAGTCATTTGTAAGCACTGCTAAATATTAAAATATTAGATCAGAAAGTTATTACAGTGTTAAAGTTAAAAATACATTTAATATTTAAATGGTTCTAAAATAATTTTGTTAACGGTACATTACATATGCATATATTACATGCATCCGTTAATATACATAGTGCAAATTGTATAAGCTGAAAAAGTTACGTAACTTTCGAGAAAAATGTTTACTAAAGATCTTTAACTTTATTATGAAGGAAATAAAGCATACATTTATAAATATTATCACAATTATTTTTATTAAATTATCAACCCTTTAAATAACTACAATTCCTTTTAAAACTAAGATTTTAAAATATGTTTAAATTTATTTAATAGTACTTTTTTTTAAAACATTATTTGTGAAAATTCGACTAATGAATTTCTATTTATTCATGAGAGCACACATGTTAAATGACTAAAATTCTATTAGTAATGTAAGGAATCAATAGATGGCATTACTGGAACATTTAAATTTGAAGAGTAACTTAATAAATCACGATTTGAACATGTTTGAACTATGACGCCAACATTATTAATGTTATTGCTATTAAGATTAATAAATTATTTAGGCAAGTGAATTAAATATTTGAATATAGAACATTTTAATTAAAAATTTATGGATACAGCTATTTATTAAAAAATTAACTTAGATAAAAGTATTAAAAAGTTAGTTTTATTTATTGTATTACTTTTAAGTAAGACTTATAACTAACACAAAAAGTCATTTATTTTAATAACTTGAGTGATTTTTAATACTAATAATTCATATTTTAATTATTTAAAAGTTATAATTTAATTTAGTAACTAAGCAATTAATAATTAAGAATTTGATAATTAATAAATAGTAATTTAATAATTAATAATTTAATATATAATAATTTAAAATTAATAATTAGTAAGTTGATGATTAATAATTAGTAATTTGATAATTAATGATTAAAAAAATATTGCCGTAATTATTTAATTTTCGTCAGAAATGTACTAATTATAACAATTTTAATTAAAATTTTGAAGTTTAGAGTTCTAGAAGGTGGAATTATTTGCCTACAGTAATTAATTTTAATTATTGGAAACAAAAAAGATGCATTTTTCTAGTTTCTGACAGACACAAATTATTGTTTTATTACATGAATATGTTAATGCATACATATGGGAAAAAACAAATGATTTTGCTTATTTTCTCTTAGATTTCTATATTTTTTTTTTAGCCTTCGCTCTTAAGTTTCAATGTTGATATTATAAAATGAGAATTCCGTTTCATCCATAGGCAAAAATTAATCATGACTACAAGTAACAAAAATTATCGAAGAACACAAAAATATAACTATTTATTTGTTTTAATATTTTCTTTTCAATTTCCACATAAACTCTAAACATATAAATTAAGGAGGACATAGTATTCAGGTAAGTATTAAAATAGTTCATTAAAATTATTACTTATATATTACTTCAATTATTTAACTGTTTTAATCATAGCAATTAGAATCAATTAATCATATTGGGTTAAATAATCGTTGTCATAAATATGAATTTTTTTTCATCTCCTCTTAAATAAAATAAGCTAAAAATTAAATTCCAAGCATCACACTGGGGAAAAATTTTTTTATTTTAAATTTTCTGTTGCATGAGATTTTTTAACGGATATTATATATTTTCGTGCAGTCGATTTCAAATTTGCAATCCAATATTCTCTTTAAGCTACAGTTCTTTTAAGTGGAATACGCAGTCAATTTCTTGTTTAAAAACGTTATATGTAACAGGGGATCGCGTAAATATTGCGACAAATTTCTAGAGTAGTACTTAGAGTTATCATAAAGACCACATCATGCCCGGAAATTTTGCCATGCCTCGTTAGGGGCGTTTTCTTATTACGAACTTGTTCTTCGTGTCCTTCTGAACAGTTTAAAATCGAGAAGCCCCTCTAAACGAGTTCAATGTCATGCAATTCCTATGCAATTTTATTCCTGATGACATGTCTTAACTCACATAGAAATTTGTCGCAACATTCACGAGACCCAATATTATACATAACGTTTTTAAACTTGTACATTATGATATAAAAATGAACTGAAAAAGTTTTTCGAAATCCGCACACCCGAATAAGGCAAGAATTGTTTCCAATTTTCTTTAGTATTAATTTAATATTTAGGTAGAAAACAAACACGCTATTGAATTGTTTCGAATCACAAGTGATGAATGCCTGAAGAAAGCATCTAAACTAATCTAGATGTCTGGTTCCCACAATAGATTCTTCTCTAGCAATCAAAAAGGTTTAGCTTTTCTTCTTTTTCATTAGTGATTCATTGGACATCATTTGTTTTGTTCTTTCATTGCTTAAGTAATTATTTGTGCGTGTTGTCATTAGTTTCAAAGATTCTGAACATATGCACTAAGGGCAGTCACTACAAAACACCCTATTTAAGTTAAATCAGTTTCATTAGCAATATTTCTTTTTTAAAAGCAATTTTCATTGAAATTTTTGAAAATAAAATTTTAGCAATTGAAATATCAAAAACAAACAAACAGAAAAAAAAAACAGCGATATAAACTGAATTTAAAATAGTGGCATGGTTTTAATATATGTTTAAGAAACATAGGCTATGTTTAGAGATTTTATAAATCATCTGAAGCATTCTTATCATTTTACAAGTCAAAAAGAAAAAAAAAAGATAGGAAAAAAACGTTTGGTATTGTAAGGAGGGGAAATGGTATTGTTTAGATAATATGAATATTTTTCATCTTTAGAGAAAGTTCAGCTTTTTCACTACTATCATTCACTAAGTTTTGTTTGTATAACTTTCTTTAGCTTCCTAGAATGTCATTTAAATGCGAAAGTAGACAACATACTACCTTATTTAGAATTTTAGAAGCAAGGAAACATCACCATATATCTTTCTTGACTTTTCTCCGACTGCAGAGTAGAATAAATAGTGCGAGTAAGAAGTCATAAATTTATTTTCATAGAATATTTTGCTTATACCAGAAAAGATTATTCAGCTAACTAAAAGTTAAATAATGAAATAAAAAATTAATGATACATGTTGTAGACAGAAATCTTTTTGTAAATTGTTTTTAAAACATAATTTAGTTCTTACTATAAAACTTTATCATTTCTTCAATGAAAATATAATGGCTAAAAAAAGTCTTTTAAAGTACATATTTAAAATAAAAATGAAATTTGAGGAAGAATAGTAATCACAGCGATATGAATAATCCTATTAATAATCAAATATTTTAAGTAATAATTATGATAAAATGATAATAATCCCTACATTTAAATTTTTACAATAAAAAAACATTCTCTTTTATAAAAAAAAAGGTTTAGTTAGTAAATGTCTAAAAGCGTTCACATAAAAAACTCTTTAAGATTATTTTTAATTTCATGTCAATATTACAACACTAGCAATTACATTTTATTTTCACCTTTCACGTTTCTTTAAAAATTTGGTTTATGTTTTCATAAAATTAAAAAAAAAATGCTTTTTCTTTGTGGACAAAGAGGACCAAATTACTGACATTTTGAATAGGAAAATGGCTTAAAAAATTGATTTGACTTACTTCACTAAATTCGTTAAACACTCGAAAATCCTTTGAGGCCACGAGCAAGGCATACCAACACTTACGGACCATTGTTGGACCTGGCACAACCAAAGGTAATTTATGACTACCAATATTCAACTCCGCAGCCTCATAATTTTAAATCCAAACCAGAAGACAAAGAAACTCTGGATCAAATAGTGGGAGAAATTTCGTTTCGTGGAGGACTTTTCTTAAAGGTAGTAACCCGCCTTTGCGTTAGATGAAGAGGAAAACAACGAAAACTTTCTATGTTTAGTTTGACATAAAGATGATTTTAAACCATGATCCATCTAATACTGAGGATACGTCAGCACTGCGGTTGGTGCGAGCCGAATACAGGATTCATATCGACGAGCCATCACTGTAATTCTAGCATGGATCCTCTCATTGGGAGGTTAGTGCTATATTCCCGGATCCACAGCAGCTCTTAACAAAACAATTATTTTTAATAACCGTCGTTGAACAGCTGATACAATAAAACAAAAAATAATTAACGAAGCGTTACAATCTCTCAAATTGATACAAATTAAACCTTTTGAATGTGTAAAGTATGTATACAAAGTGTTCCGTAAAGAACACTCTTAATTAATTATTTCATATTTTTGTACAACAGTTAGTCTTTTGCAATAAAATATTTTTTATCAACGCGAAATTTTGGGATCTTACTAATTAAATTTTCATTAAATTTGAGAAGAAATATTAAAAATTTGACTGATCAAAAAAACACTTTTAATTGATGGGAAATTAGAGAAAATGCAAGTATCTCTTTTATTTGATAACAAAGCAGTTTCAAAATGTAGAGAAAACAAGGGAATAATTACAGAACAATAAAAAAGGGGGAAAAGGAATAATAATAATAATAAAAATAACAAAAAACCGGAAAAAAAAGAAAAGGACAAAAAATTTTAAAAAATCCGAAAAATAAAAAATATGATCTTTTTATCAGCCCACACGATTATATCCGCAAAAAAGAGTGCTTTCTAATATTGCATCAATAGAGCCAAAGCAAAATATATCAATAGAATAGTGCGAGAAGCACTCTGTGGAAAACAGGCAATTCATGTTTCTTTCTCTTTTCTATTTAATATATATATTTTTAAATAAATATTTATTTTCTTAAATATTTATAGTCAACTTCCTTAAATTATCCAGTATAATATTGCCTTGCGCACATCCATTTTCTGACCCATCTTTGGCAACTAACAAATCAAACGCACTTCAGTAATGCAGTAAGAAAACACTTTAATACAAAACTCCTCTAGTTACGCTTTTAGCTCAATTTACGCTTTTGTTTTCATTTTTTGCAATCTGGCAATATTGTTACGAAAATAATTTAAATCATTCTTGAAATATTTCCGGTTCATGTAAGTTCATTTGAATTCGCTACTCGCTTAATAGATTTCCTTTCATGTTTACAACTGTTTTTTTTTCTATATATTTTATTTTCTGTTTTTACGTGATATTTTTACTTATTGTGTTCTGTTTTATTTGTTGTAATTTTTTTGTAAAATCTTTTGAGTGCTCCTCACACTATTATAATCATATATTTCGCTTTGGCTATATTGATGCAATATTAGAAAGCACTCTTTTTTGCGGATATAATCATGTGATCTGATGAAAGGATTATATCTTTTATTTTCCGGATTTTTTAAAATTTTTTGTCCATTTTTGTGTTTTTCTTTTTTCCGGTTTTTTGTTATTTTTATTTTTCTTCATATATGCATATATATAAGAATTTCTAATTATTTATTAGCTTTAAAATACTTTTCCAAATTCCTTGTTTTTCTTAGTTCGCAAGAATTAAAGATAAGTTTAAAGAAATTCCCTATGTCGTTTAAATTCTTCATTTGAAAGCTAAACACGAAAAAAGAAGCATTTTATTTAGCAAACGAATGTTTATATTTAAAAATGCAAGCCTAATTAGACAGAAAAAGGAAACCTTCAATTTGATTAAATATTGCTTAAAAAAGCTTTTATGTTAAGATTTATAAAGATAAAGAATTTATAAAGAATTTCCAAATTCTTTGATCATTTATTTAACCATTTCAGGAGTAAGTCCTACGTTAATTAAATGTTTAATTTTTGAACTGAAGCCTTTTTCAAGTTTATTTATTTATGTAATTGTACTATTTCGCATTTTCGTTAGAACAAATTAAATAATTCATAATAGTAATTACATAATATTTTTTTTTAAATTTATCAATTGATATAAAAAATGCATAACTTATTCATAATTTATTTAAATCTACGCTTTGTAAGCCTTAATAAGTTCTGCATAATAGATAAATAAGACATAAATGTGCAATGCGGCGTTGACTGTCAAGATTGTAACTTGATTGTAAACCTCACTTGCGTCAGTATTGACTTTGAAAATGAATCCAAGATAAGCATAATGTAATAAGAATAATGAAGCGATAAAATTAAATCTAATATCTGGCATTATCCACAAAATTTATGGCTCATAACCCATTTCATTTTGTGAAAGATTTACAAAAATAATTGCTCTCATATTCATTGCACTTTAAAATATGAAAAAAAAATTTAAAATTTAAAATATGAAAAAAATTTAACAATTTAAAATATGAAAAAAAAATCATATTTTTCTAATATTTCTATTAGGGTGCGCTGAAAAGAACGATAGTTCTTATTTTCAAAATCCTATAGTGCTGCGCCTTATGCTAAAAAAAGAAAATTAAAATAATAATAATTTTAAAAAGATGTAAAACAAATTTAAAATCGACTAATATCTTCCGGTTGCATTATAAAAATCGATTTTTTTCTTAATTTTTAATGAAGTTAAAATTTTACAATCCATCTTTTGTAGTTTATTTTGATTATTTTCTGGTTTAAAAAGTGGCATAAAATTAAATATCATTATTATTTCAATGCATATCGGTCGTGCACGAGGTGTATTCCGCCGGCGGGAATCGAATTCACGACTTTTTGAACATGGGCACAACGCCCAACTAACCAGGCTGCCCCGGCCCACTTTTCATAATTTAATCATTATACTAAAGTCCGAGCAGTGGTAGATCAGGGGATATAGTAACAGCATTCCAATGAGGTGAACTGGGCTTGAATCCCAGAAAAGCGAATTTCACTCCCGGGTCGAACCGACCACATAGCTAGCGTAAAATATCCTCAGTGGTAGATGGATCATGGGTTAGAGTCCCCTTACCGTCAGACTAACCGTGGAGGGTTTTCGTGGTTTTCCTCTCAATTTAACGCATATGCGGCTAGTTCCATCCTCCTCCACGAAGACAAACTTCTGCCATTACTTGATCCTGGAGTTTTCTTGTCTTCTAGATTGAGTTCAAAATTAAAAGGCTACGGATTTGAAAATTAGTAGACGCAAGCCCAAATTTTGGGGCGGCTGCTCAACAACGAGTATAAATATAAAAATATTTAAAGTCAAAGTCATGCAAGCTTTGTCTTACTCTATTGGAGCCCGAAGTACAGCGGTACACAAGCAGGTAACTCCTCCTGCTTTGATATAAATCCCGATAGTAAAAGATGCTTTTTATTAAGGAATTACATTTCAAAAAGATACTGGTAAATTATCTTTGGCCTCTGAGAAGAAAATAAGGTATAAAATTTCTTTTAAAACTAAAGCAATTAAACTCTGAAGCATTTCAAGTAAGAAAATACCAAAAATATCTAAAAGTAATATAAGAAGAAATCAATACTTAAACCGGAAAGTTTTGTTTATCCCAAAAAAGTTAGCAAGATAATTTGAAAGAAAGAAAAAACATTGCTTAATCTACTTCGCTTAATTCTTTTTTTATTTATTTATTTATAGTTTTTTGCTGAACTCTAAGAAGAATTAGAATTACGTTGGAAATTGTAAAGAGCTAAGGGATATCTGTTACAAAATAACTCATATAATAAATTTTTCACTTTATATTAAAATTTTAAAAAAACCTTTAATGAAAATCCTTTAATAAAAATCAAACCGCAGTTTATAAAATAATGTGAAATTGGTTCTGTCTTTCAGTTTATGTTTTATTTTATTTATTTTTTATTTATTTGAAGAACCTTAAATCTCTCTTTCTGTATAAGACAAAGATAAATTTTATGAGCTTATCTTGACATATGATAGTGATCATACATGGCAGTACTTTTACTTTCGTTACTTGTACCGCCGGTACAAGTAAAAAGTACGTACTTTTACTTGTACTTCGTTACTTTTTAAATTTAGTACTTTTACTTGTACTTTCGTTACTTTTTTAGGGAAAAAGTAAAAGTATTTGTAACGGAAATATCGAATGAAATCGTTACTTTTTTCTAAAACTCGGTAAGCTTTCTTTAAAAAAAAAAAAAAAAAAAAAAAAAAAAAAAAAAAAAAAAAAAACTGTTAATGCAATATATATGCATTCACAGCTAACTTCGTGTTTAAATACCTTCTGTTTCAACTTATACTACACATTCAAATATTTTTTACTTGCTCAAAGATCACAAAGCTATCTGTTTGCTTTGTTTATGTTTGTGTTTTTAAAACGCGTTTTTAAAGAGTAAAATAATTTTAAATCAATGGTAATTTAATTAAATATAAATAATAAATTAAAAATTAAAGTCAATAGATAAAATTTCTTTTTCGTGCAAATCCATAAAAAGTTTGATATTAAAATTATATTTGATTTTAAAATTATATTATACGATTACATTATAAAATTATATTATAATATTCTTGCGAATTTAAAAATAAATTAATATCCATAACTTTCAAAATTAAAAATAATTAAATAAATAACAACAATTTTGCAAAAACATTAAAGCATTAAAGAACATAACAATATTATTCAATGAAATTTTAGGTAACTTTGAATTTTCGATTTCCTAGAAATGTACTTTTAAATCGTTACTTTTTTTGTTTAGTACTTGTACTTTTACTTGTACTTTTTACTCGTTACTTTTTAAAATAAGAACTTTTTACTTTTTACTCGTTACTTTTTTTAAAAATACTTGTACTCTTACTCGTTACTTTTTAAAAGTAACGTTGCCATATATGATAGTGATGCTTAGACACTAGACTCACTTTGTTAGTGTTAACTTTTATTACATTTTAATTTTAACTGTTTCAAAATAAAATTATTTCATTTGTTTTATTTGTTTTATATTTTATCTATGCACTTTTTAAAGTCATTCTTCGAACTTAGTTTAAAACACTGCCTTTTAACTAAAACACTGACTAACCAAAGGTATTCCTTGAACTTAGTTTAAAACACTGCATTTTAACTAAATTTGAAAATTTTTATTTAAAAAATTAAATAAAAGTTTTTTTTTCCGCTTAAATATCAAAACCCACCAAAGTTATATTTCTGCGTTTTTAGGATATGGCAAGTAAAAATTTGACTTTAAGAAAACAGTAGCAATAAATAATATCTCTATAATAAATGAAGTGAGTTTTATGTTTGGTCCTTGAAATAAGTAAGGCAAAAAAAAAATTCTAAATATAAGTTGAGCGATTAAAACGGAAATTTTTTCTATGAAACTAATGATTTCTAACAAAACTGTTTTAAAAACTAAGGATTAGAATAAATTATATGAATAATGTAGTTATAAATGTTAAAAAAAATACGTCAAAAATGAATTCATGGAAATTTTTATTATTCTCCTATTTTAAAACACGTGTCTTCAATTTCATTTTGCATTTAATAGTATTTATTCCAATTGATGAAATTTAGTTCATTTATTGCCCTCTATATTTAATAGCAATCTTCACATTAAAATATTTTGGAGTATTGTTGTCCTCCTTTTTGGAGTTCAGGCTAACAAAAAAAATTTTTACACTTTTTGTGGTCGAATTTTTTACGAATTTACTGTTCCAGTTTTATTTCTTTGCTGACAACACATATTTTCTCGTGCATTAGAATCAATTTATGGCTCCATTGCAAATATATTTCATTGCTAATACAGTTCATTGAAAAAACAAGCACATTTTTGGTAATATATTTGCCCTAATTCCATAAGAGAATTGGTATTTTGTCAATTTAGAAAATTTTTTGCACGATTATTAAAGTTTTTTACTTAAAAATGTATTTAGTTTACCTCAACCTCTCAATACAAATTACTATAATTTTGCGCTTCATGCATATTTACCATTACATTTATAATTAAATTGCTTAAATGTTTAAGTTCATGGCTTGAACGCTATCGATAAACTTCAATTAAATATATTATTGAACAGTTTTAATGAAGCCTGATATTTTTCGGGGGATAGATCTCCTAAAAGAGAGAAAGCTGCAACACGTATCAATTTAGTAGTTTGACGTAACAAACATAAATTACGCCGTGAAGAAAAAATAAGAAAAATATCACTGCGTTCGGACAACTAAACTGCGCAGTGGGTGGTTTCCATATAAATATAACTTGTTTTAGATCATTATTGGAATTTTTTTTCAACATAACAATATTTTGTGAAAATTTCCTTTTTAAATTTCTATGTACAATGAAAACTACATTCATGTAGTTTAAAAAATAGAACTGAAATAAAATTTGGATGATATTTTTTAAACTTATGAGTACAGCATGTTATGGCTATGAGTTATAAACATTTTATTATATGAGAGTAAATTTTTAAAATTTTTGTATTTGTAAAACGTAGATTAAAATGGGATAAAAAAATTTATTAAGTTTCGAAATTGATTAGAAAACCCTTTTTTAATGGCTTCAATTCAGTTGTCTCTTAATATTGATGTTTTTCTTATTTTTCAGAATTGGCAAAGAGGGCGCTGGTTGAAGATAAGCTAAACATGACATTGCAATCATGAATAAATGTAGAAAACTCACAGAATACATTAAAATAGCATGTTATTCGTTAAAAAAACATTATTTGGTTAGACGATAGAACAATCGAAAAACAGCCTTAAAACACTCCAAAATTTCTAATAATGTACACTAATGTTGCGTTCAGGGCATTTAATTTTAATTGAAATCCTATAGCTTGAGGGACTTCTTGCTAATCATCTATTATTTCAAAATTATATTAATGAAATGTGATTGGATTCTTAAAAATTGCTTCCATCATTATTTTGCTATAAAGTATTTTAAAAATAAAAACATTTCCCTAACCTTTACTCGATTTTAAATCCAAACACTCCAATTAATTTTTTTAAAAATAAAAATACCAATAAATATATTGCTTTTCGGTATTTTATTTAAGAAAAAATAGAATGTTTCCCATTAAAAAGAAATATAAAAAAAATTGCAGTGCAATTACTAGCTAGGAAGAAAGATGGCACAAATGAAGCGTTTTAGAAATAGAAGTGAATAATGACTTGGAAATAACTAGAAGCGGTTTTAGATTATAAAAAATTCCTAGTTGTAATCCGTAATTTTCTTTTAATACCGCTAAATGAGGTCGGTCTTTAAACAGCAAATCCCTCCACAATTTTTACCATATTTACTTTCTCCCTTGTCTAATTATAGGAACTGAAGTGAGGAGATAAAAATCGGCTTGCGATAAGTAATTGAGCTAAGCCAATCTACTGCAGGGGAAGACACTATGTGCTTGCACAAATTGCCTATTAACTTCTAATTAGCCGAGAGAGGATTTTGCAGGGAACATTTATAATTGGGTGCATTATTTTCGATGTTTGCAAAGAAATAAAATAATTGAAATTCAAACACACGTAGAAAAACCCTCATTCTTTTGGAAATATAGTAGGGGAATTTTTATTATTTTTTTTTACAAATATTGGTAGCTTTAATTGAGGCAAGGGAACAGACTATCTAGTTTTTCGGAATAAAAATGGTTTCTTTATTTTTATTATGTGAAGTTCCGATAATTAAAAAAAATTATACCGAAACGTCAATGGATATTGATTTCTTAAAAAAAAATACTAATTTTTTTAATAGTAGTTGCCAGATATTCGAAATTGTTGAGCATGATCTAATATTTATTATCTCACTTTAATATCAAAAAAAAAAAATTTCAACGCATTTTTAACTATCCTAAAACAAGACATTACCTTCATAAATATCTTTCGAATTTAAAAAAAAAGTAATAAGGTAAAATAAATATATAATGAAACATAATAAACAGTTTGCATGCTTTGGAAAATTTAACAATATATAAGCGAAAGGTAATCTAAAAACACATGTAAAATAAAAAAAATAATCATAACATATATAAAATAATAAATAAAAAATGCTTAAAACAGAATTACAAGAAGAATTTGCGCACCATTAAAATTGTGATGTAATATCTCTCCGATCTGTGTGAGGAAACTGTTTTTTCCAGTTAACACCAAATCAACCTTTCATAAGCAATTTAAAAGGAGTATATGAGCTCTGAAGCTTCAGCATGCGTTAAACGTTTTCGCTTCAAAAACTCCAACGGTGGCGTGGTTTGATTTTGCTTGAAATTGTTTATAATTATTAGAGAGTTGGCGAGTGTTTGCAGGTGTCTTCAGTGTCTGCAGAAACTAAAGTTCAGGGTAAAAAATATGTATGTATATTTTCAGTTGTATAAAACACATTTGTATTTTAATTATCTGATCTCTATCTACAGTTTTCAAATAATTTCATATCGTATAATTTCCATGCACTCCTGTTCTGCTAAGCCAAGTTCAAATTCATCTTAACCTTTTCGGCCTGCAAGCGTAGCAAACATGTATATTGTTATATAATAGTCTATTTAAATACCATAATGAATAAATTTAACAATTATTTACAAAAAGAAATATTTTTTTTAAAAAAGTTTTATTTAAGTAATATGCAATACTGTATTAAATCGCAGTTTCAAAACTACAAAAAAAATTATGTAAACCACACAAAGTAAAAAATTTATGAAAAAAAATCAACATTAATTATAAAAAAAGTTTTTAATTCTTAGGGGTAAAATTTCAAAATTATGGAAAAAAAAAACTCAAAAAGTTTAAGTTATTCTATGTATTTATTCAATGTTCTTAATATAAAACAATAAATTAAAATACGCATAAAAGTATTACTAAATAGATATAAAATTAAAACCTCATAATATAAAGATTTCACTTTACTATGTTGACATAAATTTCGAAATACATATCACAATACACATATATGTGGACCTGCATGTTCTTGACTGTATTAGTTATTAATAATAAGAAAATATAAATTTAAAATCTCCATGCAGATCACAGAACTACTAAGTCAAAAAAAATATGTAATATCTTAATAACTTAAGGTTTCGATTACGTCGATTTGGAGTAATTTTTTGAAAATAGCTTCTGTTTACATAGAATTCTACCAAAGTAACTTACATGTATTGCATCTATTGGAATCCCCAGAAAGCTTAAACGTCCACAAATGTTTCAATGAGGGTAAAACTATTGGGTATTAATTGTCTTATAGCGTGTTTTTAGAAGCTAAGAAGCGAAGATTCGCTCGTAAGAACCCAGGTTATGAAGAGATTCATATTCTGTCTGCTACGCGGCCACCCTCATGTATGATTAACAAACTAATTTTATTTTAAGAATTACTGTATGTATCTAAATAGATGTAAAATATTACTAAATTGTAAATAATATCACTTGATCCGAAATTAAATACTTATAATATATAGATTTCACTTTACTACGTTGTCATACATTTCCATGCCTGCCAGCTTTTACGCATTTTGCGTAAAGCTTTAATTTTATCTCTAAAGTGGTAGTAAAATGTAAGCTTTTTATATATTCCTAGCATTTATAAACTTAATTTGTAGCTATTTTGACCACCACTATTTTTAAAATAAATTAGGCATATATATTAATATTTGATACCATCAGTGGTTGTCTGTTAAAAGTTTTTTTCAAAATACAACGTATGTTTCTGCCTGAAATTGAAATTCAATTTCGATATTAGTACCACTGGCAAAAATCATCCTCGAAAAGATTAAAAGCTGGCAGGTATGCATATCTGGACCTGCATGTTCCGGACTGAATTATTTATTAATATAAAGATAATACGAATTTAAAAGCTTCATACGGAGCATAGAAATACTAAGTAAGAAAACTATTTTCAGAATAATTAAATTATACAATTACACAATTACAGTTTATAAAATCAGTTCATCCAAAGATAATTCTACGGGAAAAATATTTTTTTTAAAATATTTATTATTTTTTTTATTATTTTATCTAATAGTAATCAAAAATTTTTGAATTGTAAGGAAAGCAATTTTTTATATTATTTAAAAGCATGTTATTTTTAATGACGAAATATAAAACTTGAGCAAAATCCTTCGAATAGTTACAAATAGAAACACAGCTTTTTCAAAGTTAATATTTTTCAGGCAGAAACTATTCGACTGATTTCGCTCCAACTTTGTATTTCATCATGTAAAGTTATATTTCCTTAAGAATGATGTAAAAAAAATATACCTTCCCATTCAAACTTTTCTCGACTATCATTAAATAAAATAATAAAAAATACAAAATACTTACTAAAAGTTATTTTTTGTATGGAATTATTTTTGGATAAACGAATTTTATAATTGTAAGCAAATATTCCTTTTTAATTTCTCAAACATTTCTTGAGATTAAGTGCAATACGCAAAAAATAAAATTAACAATAACTCTGACAGTATAGACTGTCACAGTGACTCATTAAATATAGTCATAACTGATCACAGCATTCAAAGTCACAGGTGTGACCGCTTTAAACTGTCCTAATGAGGTCATAACGTGAATTTGATGATTTATTTTATTTTGTGATATCACAAAAGTTTCCCTGTCTATTTATTGTGACTTTTGTCAGTTGGTCATCGAACCTATACTTTACTGGGGCTAAAGTCACTTAGAATACTTTTTGCCTTCACATGAGAACCATTTCAAGACTTGTTTTCTTGTCTTTCTAAAATTACGGGAGTATTTGTTGCGACTTGTCTTTCTCAAGTTAGACCAGTCACTTTAAAGTCTTGCCAGCAGTTTCTTTTGCGATCTCTTAAAACTATGTGAGTCACAGAAAAGTCACAAGTGATCACAACAATTACATTGCTGTATGATCGTTTTAAATGGCTCCAAAAGTCTCCCAATATGGTTTTAGAAATAAAATTATTTTTATAAACGCGTCTGCTAAAAAAAAAAAATTTTTTTTCATACAAAATTGCTCCATTCTCTAATGACCACAATTTCAGAATTTTTTTTTGAATGTAAATATGCCCCTTGCCCAAATTATCGAACAATATTAAAACATATCTATTTTAATATTATATTTTTAAAGAAAGAATTTGGAAGTCTTTTTCTCTCTGTTTTTTAAATAGTTGTATACATTTATACTTCCCTTAAGATTCTTGTTAAAAAATTATATAACTGTTATAATTTTATATAACTGTTATAGCCACAAACCATCTTTTATTTATATCTATATATATATATATATATATATATATATATATATATATATATATATATATATATATATATATATATATATATATATATATATATATATATATATATATATATATATATATATATATATATATATATATATATATATATATAATATATATATATATATATATATATATATATATATATATATATTTATATCTGTGAGTGTGTGCATATTGATTAAAATAAAAGATGGTTTGTGGCTATAACAGTTGTGTAAAATTTGAAATTTTTTTTCTGATAAAGTATTTTAATATTTCAAAGCTGGATATGTTTGCTATAAGGTTGAAAAAATTCAAATGTAATAAAGAATTTTTCCACTATATTATTTAGGTAATTTTTTTTATAAGAACTGTATGGATACATCAGCTAAATCCAGGTTAAAATTGGATCAATAGTGGATCGCTGAATATTCGGTAATCGACCGAGTTACTGTCCCCCAAATCACTACCATATTGCAACAAAAATGTGACCATCACGGTGACTCTGAAGTCACATGTGACTTCTGTGATGTCGAGGTGTGGGTTTGAAAAGGCTATTATGTCCACCTTCGGGGACGTCAGATTTTGACGTCCCAGAAACGTCAACATGAGACCACAATCACCCATTTATTCATCACAATGATGTCATTTGGTGACAAAGATGTGACATATTCGTGTCTCAACAGGGTCAAGGTATGACGAAAGCGTGACATATTTCCGCCTCTTCAAGATGACTGTGTGACAAAAATGTTTCATATTCACGTCTCAATTGAGTCGCTGTATGACTAAGATGGGACATATTCATATGTCTCAACTGAATACCCCATGTGACAAAGATGTGAAGTATTCACGTCTCTATTCACGTCTCAACAGGGTACCCCTGTGGCGAATATGTGACATATTTATGTCTCAACTGGGTCACCATGTGACAAAGGATGTGAATTATTCACGTCTCGACAGAGTCACGATGCGGTGAAATCGTGACACGTACGCTTCATTCGAGTCACCGTATGAGTAAGCTGAGACGTGAATATGTCACATTTTTGTCTCACGGGTGACGTCATTGCGACGGTTAGACATCTCATTGTGGTTTTATGTTAACGTCAAAATGTGACGTTCCCAAAAGCGGATATAGTAACCTTCAAAATTCCCCGCATCGACGCCTCAGTGGTGTCACGTGACTTCACAAATGAGGCTCCATGACTGTTGCATTCTAATCTGGAAATTGTGCAATCTGGGAAGGAATCCAAGCTTTAAACCGCTCTCCAGACAAAATTATTGGGACTATATTTTCCAGATTGTGGCTTTCGCCTTTATTTTGGAGGTCAATAATCCGAATCCATACGAAAAGAAATTTATGTTTATCCAGAGAAAGTATTCTTTTTTTGTGCCCGTTTTGTGGGGTTACTCCCTTGAACCATAAAGATTGAGTCCTAGAATGTAAAGATCTGATAATGAGATCAAAAGTTATTCAAGGTGGTCCGATTTTTTTGCTCACTGCACGTACGATCTCGCATTTGCTAAAATATTTTGGATCTTTTTAAAATGCCCTGTAAAACAATCTTGTAAAAAATGTGCTCCTAATTTTAATTAAGTTTATTAAGTCTTAATATAATTTTATGCTATAATATTTCTTGACTAAACAAACCGTATATTTGAGATCCTTCATTTTCGAAACATTCAGTAGTTACTATTTTTCTTATTTTTATTAAATAGTTATATCATTTCCTTATTATTTTTCAACTTCCGCATCCTGTTTATAATTATATTCCAAAGATTTCCAAAGAAAAAATAAAATGCTAGCTGTAACATCGGGGCTTACATTTAATAAAATATCTATTTTTATAAATAACGAAATGTATAGTAAACAGTTAAAAAACGTGTTATTATGCATAATTTGTTTTAACTAATTCATTGTCTACCTTAATAAACTTAAAGATTTTTTTTAAAAGAATTTATTGTATATTTAATTTTAAGGGAGTATAATAAAATAAGCTTGTTAAGGGTGTAAAGCTTACTTTAGTTTAAAAATTCCAAAAGAGCTTTGGAATTCCCAAGACTTAGAAAAAACTTCCAGCTAATTAATAAAAGTAAATCTAACCAACTTGAAGTTGTCTTAAAAATTTCTTTGAGAACATTTTCGATGTTTTTGTTTCAGTGAGCATAAAAACTGGAATTCTAGAAAAATAGCCTTCTAGAGTTTGAACTCCTAATTTCTATTCAAGGGAAATTCTTTCGAATCCTTTTAAGAATTCTCTGTCACGAAATTCTGTTAAAATCCCTCTTTTTTAAGGAACTATTTCTTGTTCCTTTAAGGAATCTTTGTTTTCTTTGCGGGCATGTTTGAGGTAGCATAGTCTTTTCTTTTTACTTCTGTGCATTTTTGATTAGGGAAATTTAGCTTTTATCCTGGTGTGCAATCTTTGATATATGTTTGATTTTTCAATAAATTTCCTTTGGATTTTACTTGGGATTAATTTATTTTCTTCCAGCTTTATTCCCAGAATTTAAAATCGGGAACTCATTATGTTAAATTTCTTTGTCTGTATTCTAAACATATTAAAAGAAAACTTACGAAGTTTAAATTTGTATACTTATAAATTGGTATATTGTTTTTAAATAATTGTGCTAAATATATCTAAGAAAAATACATGAGATTAAAATATATTCATAAAAAAAGCCGAAAAATATATGAAAAAGTATAATACTTTGGTGTGTTTTTGATTAGGGGAATTTAACCTTTATTTTGGTGTGCAATCTTTGTTATATGCTTGATTTTTCTGTAAATTTCCTCGCACTTACAAAATTAATGAGTAAAATTAGCAAAGGAATATTTTATTTTCGTTACAATATTGTAAAAAATGATTTTTCTTAAATATAATTTTTAAAAATTGGCTTCCACCGGGATTCGAACCCACGTACCCTCGAGACTAGTAATTTGTTGCTCCATCCTTATTAACGCTACCGGTTCACGTGGGTGTCTGACTTATAAAAAGCTTTTTAAGTAATTTCTGCTCTTTGTCGAGGGAATCATATTATTAACTAAATATTATAATCTAAAATAGTTATAGAATCGTTTCCTTTTTCTTATTTTAATCTTGCACCTTTTAAAAATAACTAAAGTTTACCTTATTAGAAAGATATCTATCAAAAGCTCTGTCAGACAATTCGGTGTATATATGTCACTATTTTTGATTTTGAGATAAACTAAACAAATTAAGTAAAACACTGTAGTTTTTTTTTTCAAAACATTATATAACATTGACAAAATGATAATTGTTTGAAATAACTAATGCAAAGATATTACAAAAACTGTGATTGTTTTCTGAACAAAATATTTTTTAATGAAGCCATTAAATTGATTCTAATGCTCATGGACATAATGTGTAAGCAGTCAACGAGCGCATAAATTAATTAATTAAACCATAACAGTAAAAATGTAAATTCAAAAGAAATATGACTAATTTCACTGTAAAATATTTTAGCTTATCTAATGACCAAAAATGGTGGCACCACTACTCGTCAAATTTTATTACAGTGTAATGTGAGGTAGCAGTTTCGAATCTCGCCGTGACCCTGGATGTCTTTGTGATGCTTTTTCTGTGCTTGTTTCTCAATTAGACTTACAAACTGCCTTTGTTGAAATGTGCTTACAGAGAACTCTATAGTTGGTGTACACTTTTTATTATTTATTCTACATTGTAAGAATTTTTTTTGCTAGTCTGAATACTAAAAATTGTGGCGCCGACTTTAGACCGAAATGGTGTTCTACTACACCAAAACTTAAGAATAGTTCCTGGTGCCTCAAAGCACCTAAAATTTCTTCACACTACTAGAAGTAGCAGACGCCACCAACCACCATGTTTGCCATTTTCTAACACTAAAATTTATAATTACAGTAAGATATGTTACACATAAGAATCAGTCAAGTTATATTTACTAGACAATAATAAAGAATCATTAAAGTTATGTTGCATACATGCACCAATTCCTGAAATAAAAAGAATTTTTGAATCAAACATACGCATTAGAGAGAAAATATTGACAAAAACTTGAACTATGCTTAACAGAGCAGGAGCGGGTAGAAAGTTTGTATTATAAAATTATTAATGCGGTTTTTTGAAATTTAAAATGCAATTATCCTTATTACGCAACAAAAAACATACATACATATTTTTAACGGCTAAATTTAGTTTCTGCAGATGAAAAGCAATGCTGAAGACAGCTACAATCACACTCGCCAACATGTTATTGACTGTAAACAGACGAAATCAAAGGGTGCTAACATTGGAGTTTCTGGAAACGAAAATATTTATCGTATGGTGTGAAGACGAGTAAACTTGGTATAAATCTTTTATATTTTTGATGTTTAAAGCTTTCATACACCCTTTAATTAGTATATGGAAGCTCTGTTTAGTGTTAACTGGAAAAAAAAGTGTTCCTTCATGCAATTTTTAGAGTTGTTTATCATCAAATTCCGAGAGATATTATTCTTCTATTGTTACGATATACTGATGAAGGTTTATCATTGTGATACATAAAGGCGTATTGATTTAATAAACATTTTACCGTTCTAAATTTTTAAACGTTGTTTTCAACAAAATTTAAATTCAACTTTTTTAGTTAACGACCTAAGAAAACGATATTTGCCATAAATACCAGTAAGTTGCCATAAATAACCAATTCCTTCTTTTTATTTTTATTTCTACATCTTGCACATTTGGAATTCTTTCTATATTTTCATAAAACATACTTATTACCTTTCCTTCTAAGTTTGATTATTTTTTAAATCCTATTATAACTCAATTATTGGTAAAACCATTTTTTTCTGGTTGATATTTTTCACGTGATTTTATTGACATGTCAGGATCATTCTATGACCTCATGTAAAATTCTGATCACTTAAAACCTGCTCGACCCTTATTTATTAGAAATTGAGTTCTCCCTTCTTATCTGCCTTTTATTAATATTTTACAGGAATTTCCGGATTTTTTCTTCCCTAAATACACTTTTCATTAGTGACTGGGATTATAGAATTATCCCGCACGTCTTTCTGTTTGTACTACAAATCATTTTACTTTTCGAGACTGACGAGTTCAATACGATTTTGCTAGTTCACAAATATAGTGATTTCTGCCAGTTTACAATGTTTACGAAAGTTAGATCTCCATAAGTATAAGAACTGTTTTTCTATCTGACAAAAATCCACTAACTGTCCATAATTACCGACAACGTTACCTAATGCAAATTAAACTATTTCCTTTGTCATTTATTCAAACATGTCGGTAATCTGCGTTATAATCATGAACAATAATTTCAAATATTTAACAGTTTTTTTTCTTTCTGAAATCACTAAAATAGAAATTTAAATTTCCTTTTGAGGAAGTTTTGCTCGAGAAATCGAGAACTACTGAAACTAACTATTAATGCCTCATTTTTTTCAAAGGAACCTATAATTTTCGTGTACAACTCCGAGAAAAAAATAAATATTACATGGGTATTAATGTCTGCAATAAAACAATAATATCGTATATAATATAATAATTTATATGCTATTTATCAGAGAAATAAATTTAATCATGAAACGATGAAAAGCTTCAAATAGCAACGCAATAAATATTCAACCTGTAAGACTCAAAAATTTTACATTTCCAATAAAAATTGTAATGTTTTATCGCAGCGTATTAGAGAATTTAATTTAGAGTGATTTCATGACGCGCGTTTTAACGTTCATTCAGGAGGCGTGGGGTCAACCCTGGTAAATTTTTCTTCAGCACCTCCATGTTTACATTCTCTCATTCTGTGTTTCGACTTTTAGGAATATTCTTCATCATGGAATGATTTTTTATTCTGAAAAACACAGGGAAAAAAATTGTTGCATTTTTACAAGTAATGAATCTTACCTATTTTGAATGTGGAGATTTCAAGTCTAAAATTAGTTTTATTCGGAAAACTACGGATTTTTTTTTTCAAAATGGCAGTTTTAGTTTACTATTTTTTTCTGAATGTACAAATTTATGAAGAATGTACAATATACATGTAGATACAATTGTCTACTGCGTTGAAAATAGCACTTGGAAATGGAAAACACAAGTCCTTAATGTATCGCATCATAACTTGAAATGCTCAATCGCCTTTCTCCTACCATGCCTTACGTATCAGAGAAGAGCTGAAACTTAATATTCACTCAAAAGAATTTTAAAAAAAATTTCTGGTTGAGTATAAAAGTGTAGCTTGTTGAGAGAAACTGATTGCAGATTTGAAATTATCGTCGCAAAAATATCTGAGATATGTTAAAAAATCTCATGCAAGAAGAAAAAAAAATTGTTTATCAATGTTTTGTGCTTCATTTAAGTTGCCTAGCTTTATTTCTGCTAAGCATTTAAATTCTTAAAAGTACATAATGAATAGATAATTGAAAGAAATATTGTGTTTTATAATATATTAATTACTGTTTCAAATAATCTCAAATTGTACAATACAAAAGAAATCTCAATAACTAGTAGCAAAACTTGAAATCTTTCGTAAATACACACATAGCATCAGAAAACTTCGAACTTAGTACATGGTAGAAAGTACTATGCATTCTGTGAAATATTTCTGAAATATAATCTTGTTAAATTTTCTTGTGATTTGATAGTGAAAATTTTCAGTGTCGCTTCGGTTTTTCGTGAATTAATTAAATCGGAAGTTGTTATGAAGAAATCGTCAGAGGAAGGCATTGGCCCACATTGGGCTGTCTGGCCCACTATGATAATGATGATGATGATGAATTAAGTGGTCATTCAGCGACTTTTCATACCTACCTTATTTTGAACTACAAAGAACTTTAATATATTCCCCTTAAAAATTTTTTTCCTAATTTTTAAAAATAAATTTTATAGTTAAAGTTATAGTTCATATAAGTCATATTAATTTCCAAATATGGAATGATTAATTACTTTGTTGTATCGTTTCTTCTCTAAATTAAATAACGGTATAATTAATTAAAGGTATAATGAAATTTACATACACTACACACATTTAGAGGAACAAATTCGTAGGTTGAATGTAATTTAAAACAAAACAAAACCTAAAAATTGTTCCCACTCTTTTCAGAAAGTCTTTTTTATCATATATTTAAGTATATTTATTTTTCTTAGAATTACAATAATATTTGTTTGATAAGCTAGAATCAATTTATAAAAAGAGCAACAAAAAGTTAAAAGTCGGAAAGTTTTGAGTAAACGTCATAAGAAAAATGTTTGATGAGATCAAAAATATGATAAAAGTTAAAAAATTTTACTTTAAAACTCAGGAGAAAAAATATAACAGTAGCATTTTAAATTAATTAAAAAAATTTCATTCTAAGAGTTTGATTTCAGCTATTTTTTTTAAACTAAAGCATGTTGATGTCAATTATTATTTAATTAAACTTTTATTTGAACAAATTATTTTAATAAATTCAAATTTTTTTAAAAACAATACGCTTTTATTCGGTATTTCAACGAGGGATAAATCAATGGTACTTTGACTTATTTTGAAGTCAAACTTATTTATCTCATTATTATATATTTCTTCCAATTATTTTTATTGATTCTAATATTTTTTTCATGGAACAAATTTTTATGCGAGGTATTTTAAGAATCATTTAAAAAGAATATTAAAAAAAAAGATTGCTAAACGGTTTAAAATTTCACAAAAATTGAAAAGAAAATCAGAATTGTGTAATGAGATTAAAAAGACCATAAAGTTTGCTTCATTTTAAAGCATTTCTATTTTAAGAAGAAAAAAAACCAAAATGATTGGAAACGAATTTATCGCAATTGTCAAAATATTTTGTTTGGTGACTTTTAAAGTCATTTTTTTTTCTCCAAAAATCAATAGAAACTTTTATTCAAACTAAAAACAAACTGCGAAAATAAATCTGATAGATGATTTATAGAAATATTCTTTTATAATCAATAATATAAAAGAAATTTAATTTAAAAACGAAATCAATTTTTCACGAAGCGTTTTGTTTCTGTAAGCAAAACAAATAAAAGTATGATTAAATGCTTTTATTTCTCTTAAGCAATGATTTAAAATTTCTATTCTCTAATTCAAAAAAAAGCTATATTTACTTTTAGAAAACCACAGTTTTTAAATTTAAATCTAAGATGTTATTTAATTTAAAGAAAACAAAGAAATTCTTAATTTCTTCAAAGCAATTTGAGAAAAAAAGATACATTTAAGCGTTTTTTTCTTCATCTTCCAAGAAAAGTTGAAATTCTTTAAAAAATCGTCTTGCACGGTTTGAGCTTCTATTTCGTATTCAGAAGGAATTCTTTCTTAGTGTTTTAAGATATTCGTATCACGGAACTCAAAATGTTTTCCTTCTTTTTGATGGAACAATTTCTAGTTCCATCAAACAATCCCGCTTTAGGTGTTCGAACATACCTTTTTCTTTTCGTTTTTCTATTTGTGTATATTTGTTTTAAAATCCTATTGTTTTTATAAGCATTGCTGACGATATTTGTTTAGTTTTTTTCTTGAAATCTATAAATAACATTTCACTATTTGTTAAAATTTAGTTTTTTTAAGCATATGAAACAAAAATAAATACAGAAAAAAATATAAGATTTATATCCCTTGAAAGAAGTTAGTTGAAATATTTTTATATGAAATGGATATAGTTTATTATTGAATATAAATCATTCATATATATAATCCATCCATCAATATAATCCATCCAGGGATATAATTCATGCATGGTTATAATCCCTCCATGGATATAATTCATTCATGTATATAATCTATCCAGGAACTTAAATCATTCATAGATATAATCTATCCATCGATATTATCCATCCAGGGATAAAATTCACTCATGGATATAATCCATCCAGGGATATAATCCATCCATCGATATAATCCATCCAAGGATATAAATCATTCATAGATATAATCCATCCATCGATATAATCCATCCAGGGATATAATTCATTCATGGATATAATTTATTCGTGCATGTAATCTGTCCATATGGATATAATACATCCATGGATTGATTCGGTCCTTAAAATTAATCATCCTGGGACATAATCCACCCATAAATATATTCCATCATTGAAAATTAATCATCCATGGGTAGATAAAGACCTTAAAATTAATCATCCAGTTATATAATCCAACCACAAATATATTTCAACATTGAAAATTAATCATCCAATGATATAATCATTTCAAAATTAATCATTCATGGATATAATCCATTCATGGATATAATACATCCATGGATGGATTATATCCATGAATGATATAATCCATTCCTGGATGTAATATATTCATGAATATAATCCATCCATGAATATAATTAATTTAAGTACGGAATCTAAATTTTTTCCATCCATGAATATAATACATGGTTAGAGCTCACAGTGGCATCTAAAGGAACTAGGACGAGAGAATATTTAGATGCTAGTCATGGCTGAAAGTCCTTATATAGCAAGACGGAAAAGAGTAAATACTGGTATGAAAGACATTTCATTCTAGTATTTTTTTCGAGAAAAATAAAATATCTGTTACTATCAATATTTCTTTTATAATTTTAGCATATATATAAAACTGCGAATTTTCTAAGACAAAGTAGACATTGTTGCATATTTTATAAAAAGAATAAGTAAACTCCTCCCAAAAATTAGCTATAACTGAAATGGTTTTACTACCAGCCTTTCCTCTTTTCCGTCTCACTTTCATCCCTGATGCTAATAAAATTCTCCAAATCAAGGAAGTTTAAATTGTTGTTCTGCTATCACCTGTGGGCTGTTAGAACTTTAGGGTTAGCATAGATTACAATATCAGCATTGGGTTTTAAATTTAAATGCCATACATTTTCTAACAACTACTTTCAGTAGGTAACAGAAGGAAATATCTACTTAGTTTAAACAAGAGAGCACTAACACTCTCCTATCACAATTTAAAAGTATCCAGGTATTATTGAGATAAAATATTTCCAAGAGCCATCTTTAAATGGAAATTGAATGATGATTTTTTTTAAAAAAATTTTATGTCTGATTATGTTTGCGTTTGTATAATGATATTAGTGTTACAAATTATTGTGAGTGCTTTGGAAATAATGATGCAAAAATGAAGTTATAAATAAAGTACACAACGCTGTTTTTGTACGATAAAAATAACACAAAAACGCCTTCAGTAACCATAGCATTAATAAGGAGAAATAATGTTAATTCATGTGGGAACAGTTTAGAATATGTTTTTGAATTTATGACGAGAAAGAAAAGGAAAATACAACGATGTAGAGGAAGGTTTATTTTGCATTCTTCCTAGCATTATGCAAATGAGATAATTGCGCTATTTTGTAAGTAAAATATTATCCAAATATAATATTTTACAAAGAAGTAAGCAGACTGCAAGAAGAAGAAACAATGTAAGTGGTAAAATATACCATTTTAAATTATTTGGATGTTTTGCTTGATTCTTTAAGATATTTTTTTGATAAAACAGAATTGTAAAGATTGAGATTATTGGACAAGTTTCTAAATTAAAATTTATTGAAAGCGTGATTTATACAAAAATATTTTATTTTGCCCCACACACACTACTACACAATTAATGTAAAATTAGTTTTTAAAACATTTGTATTTTTCTACACTTTTATCAAATTTTTACATTTGTATTAAACATATGCATACATACATAATAAAATGGGTTTTTGAATTACACTGACTTATGTGCAAATTTTAAAAGGAATTTTATGTAACTATTATACGCTTTCAAACTTCTGAGAAAATTCCATAACTCATAAGAAATATTTTCTAAATGTTTTGTAATATATTAAAACAAGTTTCGAAATGAAAACTTATTGGAAGAGTAATTTATAGAAAATATTTTATTTCGCATTGCACACACTACTGCAAAATTAGGATAAAAATTAGTTTTTAAAACATTTGTATATTTCTACATTTTTACATTTGTATTAAACATATGAATACATATATAATAAAATGGGTTTCTGAATTACACTGACATATACAAAATTCAAAAGAAATTTTATGCAACTATTATACACTTTCAAACTTCTGAAAAAATTCCATAACTCATAAGAAATATTTTCGAAATGTTTTGTAGTATATTAAAACAAGTTTCTCAATTAAAATTCATTGGAAGAGTGATTTATACCAAATATTTTATTTTGCTTTACACACACACTACTGCATAACTAGGATAAAAATTAATTTTTAAAAGATTTGTATCTTTCTACATTTTCATCAAAATTTTACATTTGTGTTAAACCTATGAATACACATATAATAAAATGGGTTTTTGAATTATACTGACATGTACAAAATTTGAAAGGAATTTTATGCAACTGTTGTACACGTTCAAACGTCAGGGAAAATTCAAGAAGTCATAAGAAATATTTTCTGAATGCTTTGTAATATATTAAACATAAAAGAAGTTTCTACACAGTAAAATTCATGTTCCGTAAGACCCATTATTACTGTAAAATATTATAATGTAATTTTCATACTAATATTTATTTAATGAATGTAGGATCTTGAAGTATGATCCTGGATTTTTTTAAGTATATACCACTACAGGTAAGGAGCCGTTCTGGGAACATGCATCAAACACAATTGTAGTTCTAAAACATAATATCTTTATTTAATTCGTTGAAATGTTACAATTTGAAGTAAAAATACATTAGAAAGATGGTTTATCCTTTAAATCTATCCTTCAAATTTATTAGATTACAAGTTATTCAGAGTAAATATAATTCCAACTAGTGAAGAAAAACAAAAAATAAATGTCTTTATACAAGTATTTAAATTGCAAAATAAAATTTTGTATGCTAAAGTAATCTTACATATATATATATAGCAAGTAACTGCAATCGACTTTTAATAAATAAAAACATATAAATTCACTGCTACATTCGTCCACTGGTTTTTAATTAAGTTTAAAATAGTTAAGAACTATGTATTAAGGTTGATAAAATGATATATAGATTGACAGCAACGTCAGATGATATAGTTCTTTCAATTTTATAAGAATTACTGGTAAATTATTATTACTTTCCCAAATTGCATTTTTATATTAATTTTACAAATTGATGTACTTTCCGTTATGTGCAGAACTAAGTGGCTAAGCCTTTACCAGAATGGAAGTATGCTGAATTTTCTGAAAATGTCAGATTTAAACATTAATACATGAAATAAATTGAAATAGAATTAAAAAATCCCATAAAAAATTATTAATTATAAGAATATATTTTCTAAAAAAAGCCTTTGAAAGTTTTTAATGTTCTTTCCACTTATATTTATGACAATATTAATAAGTTTCTGCATTACTTTTTAAGAATTCTATCATGTGCTGCCCTTAATTTGTTATAATCTTATATGGTTCAAATTTGGGACATTCTTAATCATACAAATTTGAAATTACAATAAAGTTGAATCATAAAATGGTTCACATTTGTTGCAATTTTATTATAGTATTTAAACTTAACTGAATCATAATATGGTTAAAGTTCGGGACTACCTTAGTATGAACCATATTATTTTACTTGAACTGTAAGGCACGATACTGCAGTTTAAGTGCATGAAAACATGGCTAAATGTCACACCTTTTTAAAGTCACGGTGAATTTGCACTGCATTATGGTTCTAAGCACAAATATTCATACTAACTTTGATCTAATACTCTGAGAATTAATTTATATTTACATGATGGTTAAATATTAATCAAATAGCTTTTTAATAGTTAAAGCATATACAAATTGTCAAATGCATGTGTTACTGTAAAAGCTGGAAGTCTGGTATGTTCTGTGTTTTTTCCGTAAAGTCTAGAATTTAACAAAATGATTGTAACTCCTAGGTTTCACCTCAAAGGCTTAGTAAAAAAGCACGAAATGAGATCATATGAAAGCATACTTCGAACTTTTACCAAGCCACTTTAGTAAAAACTCGATTTTGCCTAAGTGGTGGTAAAACCTACGATTCACCAGAATTCGGATTTTTATGAACCTACATATCTATTGAAAGTAATAAATCACTTTTTTAAGAAACGTTTTTACTGTTGTTATACATTAAAATACATAATCAAATATAAATACGATGTTTTCAGGGCGAAATATATACTAAAACAATAAATACGAGATTATGATTTATTTAAAATAATGAATGGACAAAAGATTTATTAGCAAAATATATTATAAAACACAAAATAGAAATGGATTTTACAAAGTTTTATTTCGACTGAATATAAAACAATATATATGCAACGAATTACACACAGTCAACGAAGTTCATAAAAGGTGTGCTGAAATTTATGATTTCCCCCAACTTATATAGCATTTTTACTGAATATCATAAAAAAGTATCCGAATTCTCTGAAAGATAAATATCTTCCTGCAATTCAGCCGATTGGTTAGAAAAGCCTCAAAGATGAACGCAAGGTTTGCTAGAATAAACCATAAAGACTTGTGTATCCAATCAGGCAAGATAAATTCTTTGGAACATAATAATCCGAAAACCTGTATTCCTTTTCCCGCTAAAATTGAGCTGCTTTTGGTACAAGAATGGAGGACATGAAAGTGAATGAAAAGAAAAGGAACCATGTTTCTCGTGCCGGAAATATGATTCTAGAAAGTAAGGATTAGGTTCTAGGATGGAAAGGCATTGATCCATATGATTTGGTGGCAACTGAATTCAGAATTTAGGTGCGTTTAAGACAACAAATGCATTTTGAGGGAATTAGTGCAAGTTTGTATTAATAGAAGGCAAAATAAATGCAATCATTTTTTTAATGAAAATATTGATTTTAAAAGAGTATTTATTGTATTTTAGTAAGAACTAAAAATGTATAACATCAGTGAAAATGTTACTTAAAAATTTGATTTATTACTTTTAATTTATATGTTGCCATAAAAATCCGAATTATGGTGAATAGGCTTTACCACCTATTTGGCAAAATCGAGCTTTTACAAAAATTGCTTGGTTGAAGTTCGAATTGTTGGGTAATAAATTTTTGGAACAAATTAAATAAATTTTTATACGGACATAAAATTATTACAAATAGACTGCGCCTTTAGGTTTTCATTTTAGATACGCTCATCTCTAAAACTGTAGTCATTTATTCTTTTTAGGTCTACTTAAAAATGTAATTTTATTTCTTTTTAACATTTGTTTTTAGTTTCATGTCTTTAAAATTGTTTGTGTCGAAACGTATTTGAGATTTCAATCTATGATAAAACAGTGATTAAGTTAACTTATACCATTGAAAAAAACATTATGAATTGTATTGTCACTAAACACAACGCTCCGAATGAAATTTGAGCTCTCTAGTGAGTGGAAAAAGGTCAAGCTATTGATTTACGGTAAAGTCAATTTCACGATAAAATACATACATAAATTTCACTTTTAGCATTTAAAAAATTACTGCTGAAGATCCTTAAAACTAGGTTTAAACTAAAACACTAGATAAATGAAAATGTGACGAAAATTGTATTTATTTATATAATTTCAAAATATTTACGTGATTCTAAATTTTGAAAAACTTTTTTTAATATAACAACGTATGTGTTAAATTAAATTCCTAAGAAATACCTTTTGTGATTCATTTTTTCCGTATATTTAAGCAGAGTAAAATTTAAAAAAATTAGAAAGTTAAAATATTTTTAAAAAAATATTTAAAAAAAATGAATTAAAAGGTAAAATAAAGTCAATTATACCTATTAACTTTTTAAACAATTATTAAGAAAATAATTACTTAATGTGATACTGAATCGGCGAAATTCTTGCAATTTTTTTCGCATTTTTTCATACCTAAACTAATACCACACAACTAGGACCACAAATGCTCTATTGGATTAAGGTCAGGTGAATTTGGGGGCCAAGACATGACTTGAAAGTCACTGGAATGTTCCTCGAACCAATCCATGACGATTCGACCCTTATGACATGGTGCATTATCCTGTTGGTAATCACCATCCCCGCAGGAAAAACCATTGCCATGAATGGGTGAACCTGGTCAACAACTATGTTCAAGTAGCTTACAGACGTCAGAGAGTGTTCTATGTGGATTATGGGTCCTAATGAGCCCCATGAAAACATTGTTTCTGGGCGAGAAACCATGAAAACCTGGGTGAGCCCATTGTTATAGATGGAGGGTGGTCATAATGTAATGGCTTTTCGATGTATACTACTAAGTTAGGAATCAATATATCTAAGAAAGCAAATCTTAAAAAATTTCCGCTCATTTCCTTGCAAAGAAGAAAAAAACATGCATAGAAAATGAAATTCTACTTTTTTTTCTCTTAGTCTGCAGTTTAAAACATGTGGGCAATAATCATAAACACTCATGAAAAATTGTAGACAATAATTTTAAAAAACAATATGAGTAATCGTTCGATGGTGTAAAATGTGAAAAAAACTGATTTTGAGATAAACGCATTTAAAGACTTAAAATCACTGGTCTATCCCCGGTTATCACCTTGCACAAAAACTGCTGTAACTTTGTAACTAATTAGAGTAGAAACAAAAGTAAAGTATTTTTAAAAAGCGAAGAGTACATGAATTCTAAATTTATAATAAACTCAACTTTGAAATTTTTGTCCAAAATCATATTTTTGCACCTTAATAAATAAGGCGTTTAACCTGAAGGCTTTATCTTTCACATACTAAGAAAAACTACAAGTAATAAGGTCAAATCAAGAAGAATTTAGCAATTAACTTTTAAAATTATACAAATTAATGGTTTGTTTTTAATAATAATTTAAAGGCATTTTCTAGCTTTTAAAAATAGCTTGAAGGAAAACTGCTGAATCCTATTATCGTAAAAGCTTAAAAGCAGCTAAAAAAACTGTTAAAAAGAAGAAACATTTCGCAAATTATGGGCCATTAAAATCTTTCACGAAAGCTCAAGAATTTTTCGCTGTTATAGTAATGTGATATTTAACACCTTGCTTACAACAAACGAGGCGCACTGCTTAAAATAGCTCATTTTATAAAATTGTAAGAAAAAAAAGTAACGTAAGAAAAAAAATCCACTTTAAAGATTTATTCCTGTTAATTAAATTATTCCGATCAGATATTACAGAAACCATTATCCAAAAAAAGTGCTAATTAACTTTTTTTACACATAAATTGAAAAAAACTTAAAAATGCAAATATTCAACTTTTTTAAATAAAGAGGGAAGGAGTAAAGCAAAATACGAGCTGTGGTGATAATTAATTTTTGAAGAAGAAATTTATATTATCTATTTTTATCTGAAAAGATTTTATTTCACTTAAAATGAAAAAAAAAATTATGTTAGGTAATATTTAAACTGTAGGATACTAAAAATTAAATACATGAAAAAAAAACTTTTTTTTTTGCTTATCTTTCTATTTATTTATTTTAAAGAAAATAAATCTTATACATCTGCATTACGTAGAGGAGAATGAGGTAAGACGTGGTAGAGAGGTACGACCAGAACGAGTTCTGTTGTTTAGCGGTCAAACTCAGAATTGCATTTTACGAGTCAAGTCAACAAGAATGACCTACCACGTTGGCATGTTGTTGATTAAGTCTTATTTATTGGTCATTACAGTTTTAAAAATTATTTTTATTAGACGTTTATTAAAGATTCATACCCTAACAAATAGTACGGAATTAGTCCAACAGTAGCAGTGTTATGTTTTATTTCGATAACCTCTGCTCTATGGGAAAAAACCAGGTACATCCAGATCTTGGCCTCGACCTTAGATGTGTGCTTATGCTGTGCTGAAGAAAGCTGCAGTGCAGCATAGGAGGGAGATAACCACATGTAAAGCTAAACAAAGGTTTTATGTCCTCCCTTAAAGCACAAAAACCTAATTCGCTTCCTCCAGCAACGGTCCTCCGGACAGTTATCACCTCCCCTCCCCACTTTGAGATTTCCTTGACTGTATATAAGTAAAGAACAACTGAAACAGTCTGCCTGCTAGCTTTTCATTGAAATTCTAATATTTCTTAATTTCCTGCAATTTCTTAATGTTTCCAATAATAACTAGCTTCAAAATTTCCCATAAATTTTTCAATATCTAATTTTTTTTATCTCAACCGGTGTAAGCATTTCTAGAATATACGCAGAGGGTATTATTTACAAAAACTTTGCTTAAAATTATTTTTTCTGTCAATAATTTGTTTGTCCCAAGAAAATCTGTCATTTTCCGGGCTACTTTTATTTAGTGGTTTATAACCAAAATATATAGAGCCAGAAAATCAGTATCTTATGTTAATAGATTGATTAGATACCCTCCTATATGAACATGTCTTGTTGCAAGAATAAAGAGCCAATTTTCTGCTTCAAAATCTATTTCGAAAAATTTTTCAAGATGAGTAGATTTTTGTATTGTCATTTTCATGGCTTCTTTAAATCATTAATAACATAAACTACATAGATTTGTCTGAGTTCTTTTAATAAATCCTGCTGTTTTCTGCAGAATGTAAATGTCTTAGGCCGAAATATTAAATTAAAATCAAGTTATATGCTATAAAATGGCGAATTTGTCATTATCGTGGCTGTCATTTTCCTGGCTTATAAATTCCAGGACACTGAAGTGTTACCAGAATTTTTTTAACTGCTAATACTGTAAGGAGGAAAAGCAAATTATAACCTAATACCAAGCTTATGTATGATTGTAATATGGTTGGATGTAATCAAAATTATTTATTTATTTAATGATTGATTAATATACACAATTTTATTCTGTACATATCAGCAAAAAAAAGTGATTCTTTCTACATTGGATAAAAAGAATTAATTTAAGCAATTTATGGTTCATCTAACATAAATGCTTAAGTTGAGTTACTTACTATTAACTTAAGATGACTGTTTTTAAACTTCTAAGCTAATATGTCATTTTCCATCAGGCATTCAAGATTTGGTGAATTTCCATTTTAATTTTTTTTTTGAGCAAATGTCAATAAACTACACTGCTGTCTGTAAGATATTAATAAATGTAACTAAAGAAGTATACAAAAAATTTTTTTAAGATTATTTTAAAAACTTTAAATTTGAAGAAATTTTTTGGTCCGAAATGTCATGTTTAAAAAAGAATCACCCATATATCGCTATTTAATTAAATAACGGTGAGAAAAAATTGAATAAAACTTTTTACAACATTTTAACCTTTCTTTCTCGCTACTTTTAAAATAACGGGGTGAGCCCTCTACCTCTCGTGCTCGTGATGTTTCCTGGTTTAAGAGTTAAAAAGTAACGTGCCACAAAGATTAAAGCAATTTATTTCTTATGCCTAGAATCATGCTTATTTATCAATTAATACAACGGATTGCAGTATCAGATAATTTGTAATGCGTTTGGAGATAGTTAGTTTATTTTAAACTGGATGTGAGTACTCATTAACTATGTAACAAAAAATTGACTCAAAAATTATAAATGATTACCATATATTGTATATATTGTTTTGTATAATTTTCCTGATAATATTTAAACTTTCCACAGAATTCAGCCAAAGAGTTCTAGAGAAATGAAAATTAAAAATACAACTCTTTTGACTGAAAAACCATTTCGATTTTGTCGTAATTTAACATTTTGTCGTTTAAAATTATGTCGTAAATACGAGATTAAATTTCTATAGTTTACGTTTCAAAAAAGAATTTAGGTCATTGTCTACACAATAAAATATATGCATACATATTTTTAAATGAAATAATATTTGAAGTGATAATAAAATTGTGAGCAACATTTTTTGGCTTCACTTAAATACCTCTAGAAGAAATTGAAAATTAAATCTTTGATCGAAAGGTATTCTAATTAATTCTTTCTACTATAAAGGACTCACCCATTATTAGTTTACAGGACAAAATCCACAGTTTGCAAAATTAACACTTACAGACTATTAAATGAAGATTTTAACATTCCGAATGGTCGGTAATTTATGGTGCCGTAGAGGTGTTTATAGTTAATGCTATTGGATACATTCCATAATACTAATACATTAGAGGATTCATGGTTAACATTATTGGATTAATGGCTAACATAATATTAACATTATTGGTTAACTAATGGTTAACATTATAGGGCATCAAACATTCGATCACCTTCTTTGGTTAATTATTTAAACCATATTTAAAAATAGTAGTTTCTCATATTTTGAGTATTTTATAATCCCATTTGCAACAACAGTTTTGTGCCGTCTGAGCACAAAACCAATAGATGTTTGTGCAAATACCCTAGTTGGAATGATCAAACATGTAGCAGAAAATACTATTTCATAGTTTCAGCAGTCAGAAGCGCAATCTTTTGACGTAGCTTATAACGAAATTTAAAATTTGGTAAATCAAAAGCTGGTTTCTTATAGCAGAACGCGGAAACCATAAAGTCTCAATCCATTATTTTTCTACTTAACTTTTCAAAATTATTGATCATTTTGGGAAGCCATGTATATGCTCTGTTTAAAGAGAAATGCTTTCAAATGCAGTTTTATTTAAGGCTTGGAAAAACTATTTTCTGGTAGAAACATAATATAAATTCTTGACTCTAGCGTCTGGAAGTATTCACTTCCAGACGCTGAAGTTATAGTTAAGCAATAGTTTAATAGTGAAGTTACGCAATAGTTTAAGACAGTTTTCAAAATTATTGATCATTTTGGGAAGCCATGTATATGCTCTGTTTAAAGAGAAATGCTTTCAAATGCAGTTTTATTTAAGGCTTGGAAAAACTATTTGCTGGTAGAAATATAATATAAATTTTTGACTCCAGCGTCTGGAAGTATTTTGTGGAATAATATATTATTTTAAGGACTAGAAACTTAGAAAAGATTTTGGGCCAAAAAAAAAGGCAGTGTTCGAAGAAGAAATTCTGAAGATCAAATTAAGTGGATGTTTGGAACTGTCTCAATATCCTCGGGGTTTGAAAGACGATGCTGGGAATAAAGATCAAGAAAACAGAGCGCTGTGGGACGTTTAACCTTACAATTTCTTCAAGGAACTTAATTTAGTGAGCTTATTTTTATTTTAAATCAGAATTTATCTTGTTCTCGTCTGAAAACGTCAGGTTAAGATTTTTCTTCGGAAAGTTATACTACAATCTTCAAAATACTAAACTGTTTATGTTTCAAAAACTGAAATTAATAATTAAATACTAAAAAGGTGTAAAAATTATTTAATTATTATGAAATTAATGTATGCAGTGCAGAAGATTATTTGCAAATTTATAAATTTTATGTATTTTAAATATTATTGGATTTTTCGGAAAGTAATTTCGCTCTTTTCCCTTTTTTTAATGAAAATGAAAGTTGCTTTTCTAATAATGAACAAATATTTTATTGAATTATAAATTGTTCATTTTAGTCCAGTACCTATACGTATCTTTCTGAAAGTAGAATGTTTTCATGTTATTATGTTATTTGCCGGCAAAAAAATGTTGTAAGTGATTTTTTATTTCCATATTTAAGGTAAAAGCTTTGCCATATAAAAACAATTAGTAGAAATCGCAACATAGTTGCGAAAAACTCATCTCTCGTCCCCAGTTATTCATTTATGACCTTCGTTGAACAGTCGACCCAATTTAGGGTTTACGACTTCGTAGACTTGCAATTTTGAACCCAATCCAGAAGTCTAGGGAACTCTTGGATCAAATTCTGCCTTCGTGAAGTACTTTTTTAAAGGAAAAAAATCGAAAAACTCATACGGTTAACCTGAAAAAAGGGGACTCTAACCGATGATCCATCGACCACTGAGGATATTTTTCGTCAACACTGTGGTCGGTGTGAGACGGGTGTCGAGGGTATCGATTGCTGAGATTCAAACCCGATTCACCTCATTATAAGACGAACCCTCTATCCTTATGCATTTCAAAAATTGATCATTTTTTGACATTTGAGAAGCCAAAAACGTATTGAAAAGACGTATATGAAGTTTGAGAACGAAGATATGAATTCTGAACCTTATAGTCTCTTTATGGCAAAACAAAAGGCAATGTAGAGTTAAACTCTCAATACGGTGTGCATATTTAGTACAATTCAACATATTTTAGTACAATTTCTACAGTTACTATTTCTGAAACTAATTTTAGAATGTAAACATTTTCATATTCTATCTTACGTCATGTCAGATTTTATTTTAATTTCCTTTTATTTTTTAAAATTTTTATTGTTTTAGACTATTAATATTTTTGATAATTATATTATTATAATTATATTATTATAATTTTTGATCATTTTTAATTTATAACCAAAAGGGTTTTCTAAGTTGGAGTCTTCTATCTTAACTGACCCTAATATATTTAAGCTGAAAGAACATTTTTAAAAAGTAAATAACTCCCAGTTCTATAATATACGAAACTTGGAAGAAAAAGGGCAACAATAACTTAAATAGGCTCTCCTCTCTGGTAAAAAAAGCAATCTTATTTATCCTACAATATCAACACTATAGAAATCCAAAGGGAAATAGGAATACAAAGGTGGGCACACACATTTAGAGTGGTTTGGTCTATTTCGAGGTTCTCTAAAATCCCCAGATTTCCCTTTATGTTCTTACGCTATCTCCTTTGCTCGGGCAATTCTCTTCTTTGGAGAGAAAAATGCCCCAGATGCCCACTCCTACACCCTTTTGGAAATTGAATTTCTGGAGTGAAAAAAAAGAAAAATAGGCATTTGTTTCAAGGCATTGATATAAATAGAATTCGAAAGCTGCATAAGGAAAAAAAAATATATGTTGGAAATCAGTTTAAATTCCTTTCTTTAAAAAATGCTAGTAGTATTATTTTATTCGGTTCTGGGTTATCAAAACTTAATTTTTATGTGATCAAACATGTTATTTCCGACAATTGTAAAGGTGGAGTTGTCATCTGCAGAATATTTTTTTCCTGGGAGTATTTCCTATTCTATTTTTTCAGATCTTTATATATATACATATACATATATATATATATATATATATATATATATATATATATATATATATATATATATATATATATATATATATATATATATATATATATATATATATATATATATATATATATATATATACAGGGTGTCTCGAAACGACAGCCTAAACTCTGCGCAGCTAGATTCCTCGTTGGGAGTACATAAAAACTGCCCAAAGAAGCGTTACTGTACGATCCGTAGTTTAAGAGAAAAATACGAAAAACGAAGTATGACGTCACAGCCGGTACAAGAAAAAAAAACACTTTACTGGACATATCCACGGCGTGCTCAAGCCTGCCTCGGCATGCACGGTGGACACTTTGAACATCTGCTTTAAATTGAGCATAGTATACTGCTGTTGATATGTTCAATAAAGTGTTTTTTCTTGCACCGGCAGTTGCTTTTCCTGCACCGAAAAACTATGGATCGTACAGGAACGCTTCTTTGGGCAGTTTTTATGTACTCCCAACGAGGAATCTAGCTGTGCAGAGTTTATGCAGTCGTTTTGGGACACCCTGTATATATATCTATATATTATAGAAAATATGAACCAAAATGTTTCTCAAACGATCAGAATATTGAGTCGAGATAAACATATTTTGGCCAGAAAACTCATTAAAAAATAAAATATTGCACAGAGAAAAAAAGTATGATCAAAACTACCAGACTATGGTAAAATTTACCGAGTTCCTGGTTCAATGGAAACGCCTAAATCCTCGGTAATTTTTAATGTAACTCTCTGGTAATGATTTTGATAAAAGTTAACAATAAAATAATCATATAATCTAAGATAAAGTTTGATAAATGTCATAAAATTTGCTAATTTTATCATGTTACTTTAGAGCATGGCATAAAAACCATCTTTTCGGTTAAATTTACTTTTCAGTTTTATTTTTTATATTTTACTAAAAGTAATACTGTACATTGCTATGTAATACTGCTCAATAAAAACTATAATTTTGAAAAAATTACTTTTCGGAAAAACTATTACCATATTAACAGAAAATTAAACGGTTTATATACTGTAAGTTTGCGTTTTTTACAACCAAAATTGCGTTGGTTTTTTTATTAAAAAATGTCATTATCATACAGTACGGCAATTTTATTAGATTTTTTTTTCTTCGTGTGATATAATACTTTCAATCAGCTTCTTTTATAAAGAAATTATAGCAATAAACATCGCTTAGAAAGAAAAAAAAATAGTTTTAGGGTATTACAACTAATTAATCCGTCTACACTAGCGTGCAAAAGTTTTTGGTCAATGAGTGAAAGGCATTTTAACCTTTCTATATGTTTTTTTTTCCTTTTTTCTTGTAGATATGGTTTTCGTTTTACTTAGTCAAGCCAACATATATATTACTCTTGATTTCAGAATTTTTACTTTTGTTGCAATTGAATAGAAATGCAATATTCTTATCAAATTTAAATCTTTGCATTCAGTTCAGTTGAATATTTCTTTTTTTATATAATTCGAGTCTTGTAAGAGCTAATTCTTCATAAATAAATGTCAATAATAAATTAAGGTTAAAAAGTTAAAATTGCGATTTTCGTAAATAAATATGCATAAATATGCAAATATTTCTTAAAATTGTATCTTTCAATTGCATTTCAGCCAACTCTTTGATGTAAGAAAATCGCTTCACGAAAAATACCAGACTGATATGAAAATTGCTTTCAAAGTGACTATCTGATAAGAAAATTGATTTAAAGTGACTTTCAAAGCGCTCACTTTGCTTTGTGGTTGATAAGGATATTAAGAATGTTTAGGAATAAAGTTATACATTATTTATTACATTTCAATCAACCATCTATAATATTGAGTTTGACCAAAGACTTTTGCACGCTAGTGTAATTAGCATGGCACAGTAAGTCTTGATGGTCAGCTTCAAACTCCTTCACGTTATAAAGGTAGTTGTTGCGCAATGCTGGCCACATTACCACCATCATGCCACATTACCACCATCATGCATGACAAACCAGCTGTTGTGGGAGTGTTTTTCTTTTTATTACAGAACAGTAACATTTACGAACAACTGAGCAAATCAGGACAAATTAGGTTCTATGTTTGCTTGCTCTAAGAGCAGAGCAAGAACTTGATGATGGAATTTTTTCAGGGTTTCTTACAATTTCTTAACCCTATGAACTATGCAGAAAAAACTACCTAGTTGGAATTAGCCTAACCTTTACTTAAGAGGCAAATGTCTCAAAGCAGTTCAAAGATCCTTGCTCTTGAGACCACGTATACCATCTACCCTCAGCCTGAAGGGTTACATATTCACACCGATGGCTCTTTGACTGACTAAAGCGTTATTCGAGATGACAAAAGACTGACGATTTTAAAAACAGCCCTAACGGCTGAAACATATTTTGAAATAATATTAAAGTGCTATTTCTCATAGCATAAGAGTGAGTATTCAAAAAATAGACCAAAAATTGTTGTCGTTTGAAAAAATGCTGACGTATGCCTGTTCACCAGAGGGGTGCAATTGTTCTTGTTTTCCAGTGGCGCCACCTGTGGCCAAGAATTCGACTTCTGCCACACCATACCTCGCACCCGTTTATAGGTCGGACCCATTCATTCATCCACAGATCGTAATTTTGTCCTGAATCAGAGAAAGATCAATCTCCAATCCAGTACCGCCAGAGGTATTGCATTGTTTGGGAACATGGAGGACTTTTGCGACTCGACAGATTTAACGTTCATCAGTCACTTTACTACACGGGAGTCTTCGGCTGGCGGGGTTCGAACCCACGAACTCTCGGACATGGGCCCAGCTGCCTACCGACTAGACTATCCCGGCCCTAGACTAAAGATTGAAAAATATTTCAAGATAATATTAAAGCCTTTTTTGATATGACAGAAGAGTCAGGCTTTTAAGAGCAGCCTAATGATTAAAACATATTTTAAAATAATACTGAAGTGTTATTTCATGCAGCAGAAGAGTGGGTCTTCAAACAACTAACTGAAGATTGAAATATATTTCAAAATTAATATCAAAACGTTATTTCATATTTCAGAAGATTTAAAATATCTAAACTAAAGAGTACCTAAATATTTAAGAACAGCCTTAAGATCAAAACCAATTCTAAAATAATATTTAAGCTATAATCACAACAGAGATCTCAAACTTCTCTGCAGCATTGTTCCTCGAAGAATTCTCTGTCAATATTCAAGATTTTCCAGAATGGAAACAAAACGTAGGATTTCCAGAGTGTTTGTTGAATTCAGAAAAGCAGCTGGTATCTATGGATATTTTTCCGGTGCGAAAGTTCAAAGCGTTATTCTGTGCTGCCACAAAGAAGATTATAGTGTGTATAGAGTATTTTGCATATAAAATGGTTTTCAATACAATAGAGTATATATACTATGTGGCAAGAAGATTAAGGTTTTTGTGGGAATAACATGTTATTTCAAACTTAGATATAAATCAGGAAAACAAGCAATATCTTGTTTAGTTTTTTTTTCGTAATAGGTATTATAATAAGTTAAACTAATTTAGTTATTTCGAAGTTTTCTTTATACTATCAGTTCATAATTTATCTTATAATTATCACTTACGTATAAAATAGTTTTCAGTATAAAATAGAAAGGATTTTTCGCACATTGCGCTCCTTACGATATAGGTATTTATTCCAGAGAATTGAACAAAATTATTTCAAACAAAGAATTGTTGCTTTATATTTCAGAAGTATTATAAGATACATTGTGGCCATTAAGATAACAAAATCCCAAAATAAAAAGATACTTTCTTAAAGGGATGTAGCGATGCATTACTTTAAGATTAAGGTTTTCGAAAATTAATTTAACTGTTGGATCGAGCGGGGAAAACCCTCAGTCCTAACACCAAGAATTCAAAATTGAAAGTAATTGAATTGTTCCTTACGGTCAGTTAAGAGCATGGGAAGAGATCAAAAGTTGGCGGTTTATCGATAGATAAAATAGCCAAAAACAAACCCAACTTCGCAAAATTAATATTAAATTTGAAATAATTTGACTATAGCTTAATGGCCAAAAAGACCTTGAGAATTAATATAACTCTGTAACTGAAACGTTTTTGAGGCAAGAGGAACAAAGTAACTTAAGAAATAAAGAGTTATAAATAGATTTTGATGTTCGATTTATTCGCGACAGTGAATTAACAAGTTTTACATTTGTATTGAATTCAAAAGTTAGCCGTTACATTGATTGTTAAAAAGAGAATAAAATTTTGATATTTGTGTTTCATAAAATGTAATAAAAATTTAATAATTTATATGATCTAATTAATAATATGTATATTTAATAATTGGTATAATTAAATTATCCAAAATAAGAGCAATTTTCTTTTTTACAATTGAGTTTTTTTCTAAAAAATGTCGTAATAATTTGAACGAAACATCTTTTTTGTAAAAACTGTCACATAGTTTTTTTATTGGTAGATTTTAATTAATATTAATTTTTAATTTGTATGCCAATAAAAAAGATTTCATTAGAATAAACTATGACGTTTAGCTTGAAAAATAAGGTTTGGTAAGAGATCCGAAAATGAAATGTAACCCACTTTTTTCTGAAGACGCCCAACTCACTTGACTTATAACTTTTCGATAAGTGTATAGCAATTTACTTGATTTGAAACAGACGAAAATATTTATTTGACCTTTAAATTTCTTCTGAGAGGCTTGAAAGTTGAACAATTCTGTTATTTTTAAAGCTAATTTAATTTCACATGATTTAGCCGATGATTATTTATAGTGCTAAAAATAATATAAATAATCATTTTCCTGATATTTTATTTTATTATTTTTTTTTCAAATCAGCTCAGTAACGATTTTTATATCTATTGCTGACGTATTTTCTTCTATCCAATATTTTGGAAGGAAAACTACTGATATTATTGACTGAGTTTTTGGTAACTTGAATAGTTAATAGCTTTGTTTCAACGCATGGATGAAACAGTTTTTCGCGCTGTAATATTTTTATTATAATTGGTTCTTTTTACTGTTTAAAGTGTAGGGTTTTAAGAAAAATGTGCAAAAAAGGCAATATATATATGTATATATATATATATATATATATATATATATATATATATATATATATATATATATATATTTAATAGTTTAAAATACTTTTCCAAATTCCTTGTTTTTTTTTAATTCGCAAAATTAAAGATTTTCCTTAAGATATAAGATTTAAAGAAATTCCTTATGTCACTTAAATTCCTTATTTGGATGTTATACACGAAAAAAGAAACATTTTATTTAGCAAACGAATGCTTGTATTTAATATATATATATATATATATATATATATATATATATATATATATATATATATATATATATATATATATACGAGGGCTATTTTTCAAGGTTCGATTGGTTTTATATGGAACAATGTGATACAACATTAAGCTACTTTTTGACCTTAATCGTAGCTCCTATTCATACATTTGTCGTAGCGTGGTATCAATTTTTCAAAACCTTCATCATAGAAAGCAGCCGCCTGTGTTTTCAGCCAATTCTGTACGCTGGTCTGCAGCTCGTTGTCTGTGGCAAAAGTTTGTCCTCTTAGCCAGCCTTTTACATGAGCGAAGAGATGAAAATCTGAGGGAGTCAAGTCAGGACTGCATGGTGGGTGATCAAAATATTCCCATCCAAAACTTTGCAGGAAGATTAACGATTGACGCTGACTTCCTTCCCTAGCCGCTTACGTCATGAACATCTGTGCGTCCATCATCAAAGTTCCTGCGCCATTTCTGCACTTTGCCATCACACGCTTCTCCGTACACTTTACTCATTCGTCTATGAATTTTAGCTGCATTGCTTCCCATCAGCATGCAAAAATCGGATGACTGAACGCAATTTACATTTGGCGGGAGACTCTACTTTTCGAAGCATGTTTATATGCTCCAGACGTACTCAAAAATGACGTACGCAAATCCACGCTTTCCTCTGGTTAACTGTGGACACAGCGCAAGACGTCTGCTCACAGACTGCTCACACACACACACACACACACATATATATATATGTGTATATATATATATATATATATATATATATATATATATATATATATATATATATATATATATATATATATATATATATATATATATATATATATATATATATATATATATATATATATATATATATATATATATATATATATATATATATATATATATATATATATATATATATATATATATATATATATATATATATATATATATATATATATATATATATATATATATATATATATATATATATATATATATATATGTACAGCGCGTAATGAAGCATTGCAATCAGTTTTATTATATTTTATCTCTCGTCAGTGACGAAAACAGTTTTCGTATTTCCGTTTCCTACTAGGCTGAAATGTCACGAACTCATGCTTATAGTGGTTTGTGTGATTTAATAATTGCCGTAGGGATTTTTTAATTATCAATAAAATTGAAAACATGGAAAACACTTACACTATCACGAACAAATCTATGTCTTAAAATTAAAAAAAACTTCCGCTTGAGCAACAGCTAAACGGTGAAAACGGTTTAAACCAATTAAAGTGCGAGAATTGGAGGAGAGGTTGATGAATTAAAATACTTTTATACAGTTGTGCAGCTCCTTCGTCTTGGTTTCATTAAAGTTTAGATATTATACGAGATAATTGTGAAAGGTCGCTATTCTAGACGACTAGTGTAAGTATAAATGTCTAAAACAAATTTAACTTATTCTTTTTTAATCTTCTGGTCATGCTTATTTTTTATTAAAAAAGAGTTTACCTCAATCGATGTGCGTAAGAAAATAGGTTTTTTCAGCATTATTTTAAAGTGCCACATTGAACAGCGTGCACATGTTGACAATAAGCAATACTTTTATGCTACATATTTGTTAATAATAAGTATAAATGAATTAATATTAGTATTTATAAGTAAACTTTTAATACTTATTCCTGCGTGTTTATTTCATGAATAATAACTTTTTCTTTTAATTTATGCTAAAAATAAAAGTGTTCATGTACAGGGGGTGACAAAACAATGGAAACACTTCCATTCTAACACCTTGTTTTGATTTTTCTAAAGAAATATTAAAATAATCGTTTTACAAATGCATACATGTTTAGATCTTGCAGTTTCTCATACATTTTAATGAAGTTTAAAATGTTTACAGGTTTGAGAGACCGACAATAAATTACAAGCGAAAAATAATGTTTTTGAACACCCTATGCCAAAATACGTGGCTATAGAGTTGTAACTTGTGACAGTTATCTAGGTTATTATATGGATTAATTGCACAAAATTTCGTAATGATAGTTTAAATATTTATGGAGATATGGCATTTTTTATAGAAGAACTAATTTTTTGCCTTTCGTTTTTTTTTGCTATAACTTTAAAAATATTCAATTAAATTAAAACAACTTTTCAGAGCAATTTAAAATTAATCACAAATTTTTCGTTTTAAAATTTAAAAAAAATATTAAAAATTGAATATATAATATATATGTAAGTAATTAAAGTATAATATATATGTAATATAATATATATGTAATATAATATATATGTAGTTTAACATAGATGTAATTTAATTTATATGTTATTAAAGTAGTTATTTCATGCGTGTCAAAAAAAGTGCCCCCTTCGCGATGAAAAATAGTGCGATTATCTTAAAATATCTTAATAGTATCTTAATCTTAATAGTATCTTAAAAATTTAAAAAGTTTCAAGCAATTTTCTAAGTAGTTTTTGTACTATTTAAAATAAAGCTTAAAATGATAACTTGATTTCTACAAATATTATTAATTATAAGACAAAATTTAGTATCTAATGATATACCTTACAATAAACATTCATACGCCAATATGTGTTTTAGTAAAGAAAGAAAACAGGTGAAAAAAGAAAATATACTTTTATGAGGGGAAGATCCCCAACAATGCCGTTTTTGTCTTTTTTAATAAATCATGTTTAACAATGCAAAATAAATGTGTGGAAAACCCCATATGATTTTGAACTTTCTTTGAGAAAGTATGAAAAACTACCTAGGAAATTGTTTGAAACTATTTACATTTTTAAAATATTCAAGTCGGACTTTTTTCATTAGTTGCCAAATATGATTCGCAACAAAATTGAGAAAAATATTTTTAAATTTTTTCCACGCATGTGCAATATAAAAGAACTAGTTTAATTGCTCTTATCTTGAACAGTTTCAGTAGAATTTTTTCAAATTTTAAAGCAAGGATTTTGTAATTAATTTTAAATTGCTCCAAAACCTTTGCTTAATTTTATTGAATAGTTTTAAAGTCATAGCACAAAAAACAACGCGAGACAAAAATATTAATTTTGTATAAAAATGCCCATAAATAATTAAGCTAGATTTATGAAAGTTTGTAAAATTGTTGCAGATAATAACCAAAATGACTGTGTCAAAGTTACAAATTTATTGCTACATTTTTGTCATAGGGTGTTCAAAAACACTTTTTTCCGTTTGTAATTTTTATTATCAGTCCCTCAAACCTTTAAAAATTTCAAACTTCATTGATATGTAGGGGGTAGCCCCGCCCACTTAAGGAGTATTGCTTATATTTCTGTATAATATTGAGTAATAATCAATATTTTTGTATGTTTCTATTGTTTTATCATCTAATTAAGTAATGCGAAAAGTATAAACCAAAAAAAGAATAGTTTAACATAAAAAAATAAAAATTAAAAAAAAAACATGTTTTTCAGCTCTTTTCAAAATGTGTCGGGTAGCCCCGCCCAGTTACAAAAATTATGTTTTTTGACTGTTTTTTCAGGTGTAAATGAAAATGAAGAATGTATTGACAATAGATAAACCTCATTATCATTTTTATCACAAAATTCAACCGATTTTTCTTAATTTCATGACTATTGTATTCAACATATTTTCAAAACTATTGTTTACCATGTTACCAGCTGCATAAATACTTGAAACTTTGAAAATAATACTTTTTTAATATAACAAATAATGTCCGATGGCCCATTGACTTGAAAAAATATTCTATACATATGAAACTGACAATGGGCGGGGGTACCCGACACTCCCCTATGTGAAATCGTAAAACCAAAACATTTCTAGATTTATAAAATGATTCTCAAAGCATTTTTTTTGTTGAGAAAAATCAAAAATTGTATTTGTATAGGAGTGTTTCCATTATTGTGGCCAAATCTTTAAAATATATCATTGACTATGTCCTTTTTTCGATAGATATATAACATTCATACGTTTTCAGTAATATACAACTGATAAAGATGTTACGTGCATGTAATGGCTTGATTCGGGTGTAATACATGAAGTTTAATATTCTACTTTCTCACACTTAATCCTAGTGTAATAACTTATTTAATTAATATTTACTTCCGGTTACGTAAAAACATTTCAAGAATTCTTTCCTTGTACTCTGAAGCTGTTTCGAAGAGCAGCTTATTTCTACACACTCTGACATGAATTCAGAATTGGAATAAAATTACATCGTGGCTTGCATCAAAGAGTCCTTTGAGAACTTTTCATTAAATTAAATTATGATTTGCAAGGTAGAGAGTTAAGATGAGAGATGCATACAAAATTTTAATTGCCAGTCTGCAAATGTTCTCAGGGATCCAGAGAGGAGTGCCTTGTATGCAAATTTTCGAAATTAAGATGCCAACTCCACGTGATGGTATTTCTCACTTGCAATTTAAATTATTGTGGCTGGAAGGTAGATACTGATTAAAATTTTCATTTTAAATTCAGTATGATAATAGGAAATATATAGAGAGAGTTTTGAGAATTATATTATACAATCATACTATAAATGATTTACATAAGGAATTAAAGTACATATAATATTTTACCATCATATAATACGAAATAATTATAAATTTCAAATATCATCCAAAGGATTATTTTTATTACATGGTGATTTATATGTAGAAATTATTTATAAGTTACATTGCACAGTTTGCCAGCATCCAAGGTTTCGTGGCCAAAATTAGTATTTCGATAAAATTTGCTTCAAAATTTGGGGGATCTTATTTAGGGTTTCTAATGCGCAGGTAAATTGAATTCACAGTTGAAATTTTGAAATACACTAAAAATACCCCCCCCCCCAAAAAAAATAGCGTCTGAAATATGGCGAGCAAAAATAAAAAAATAATATAGTACTTTTCAATAATTAAATATAGCAATGAAAATATAATAATTTTCGTAATTTTATATTAAAAATGAAAAGCAAATTATATTTCTGTAGTAATATTACAAAATAACTCGAATTAATTACAAAATAACGCAAAAACAGGAAAAAAATATAGTTTTTGTTTTTCGGTATATTTAGTCCACCTGGGCAATACGGGCAAAATGGGTGAGGTTTTTTCGAAAGAAGAAACATCAAAGAAGGCAACGAAAAAAAGTTTAGCTAATTACCTCGTGGAACTTTTTGGAACTAAGTTTCGAAAGTCATTCAAACATTGTAAAATGTCAAATGATAAGATATAAGCTATAAGTTTGTCAAGAGTATTAACTAATCCAACAAATTGAAAAAATGTACTGTAATTTCAGATTAATTACTCTGATAAAAATGTAACAGTAAGGTGAAATTCCCATATATATTTCTGAAATAAAAATTTAAAAGTTACATCTAAAAATTTTTTTAAACATATTTTTCGTTAAATTGTACTCTCGTCGGTCCAAAAAGTAAATTATAATGTTTGGAATGATTATGAATACTTAATTTGGGATATATTAAAACTGTCTACACATATTTTAGTTGAAAATTTAATTTTTGACTTTTGGCTAAGGATCATGGTCTTCTCGGCCCACAGTGCACTGCACAATGATGAAAAAAAATACTAAATAGCATATTTTATAATTTTTGTTAATTTTAATATGTTAATATGTTATATGTTATATGTTATATGTAATATGTTAATATTATGTTAATATAATATAATCTATAATAAAGGAAATGAAGCGATTACTGAAAGCCTGCCACAAAGTGACAATGAAACTTTTCTTATTTAAAAATAGTTGCTAAAAGAGTTGTTACAGTTTTCCCACTTGAGTATAAGATGATAATCCCCAGTCTTGTAAAAAGATTTATTGACTGATCCCCAACCTCTCCTACTTTTGCACCAAATGACAATAAGGGCAAGGTTTTCATTATTGGCATTGTCATTAGCTCAGGTGATAAAAAAAAATCACATTTCGTTTCTGTGACGATATCTGGCATAGGTTCTCTTCTGGTACCGATAGAAATGGCTTTATTTTATTTATTCAGTCCAAAAATCCAAAAAACTTTATCACATCAGAAGTGTATTGGCTAGAAAAGTCTGTATTTGAGCTGGTTTCAAATCTTCTTGCAGTAACGTGAGTCCATCCCAAGATCGCTTATGTAACTAGAGCATACTTGCCAAGGATGTGCTGTTTGCCATTAACAGGCATGCGACGTTAAACTAAATATGTTATAGTAAACCTTGTACCAAGAAATAAATCTCTTTGCTCGGCTTTACTTTGCTTGTCTTTATTAAATGAATTTGCTTGTCTCCCTTTATGACCACTCCTTTCAATCCCTTTATGACCACCTTTAGGGTCATAAAGAAACAGCTGTAATGACGGGTGGATTTTCAATACTCTTACCTCCAGGGTCATAAAGAAACAACTGTAATGACGTGTGGGTTATCAATACTCTTACCTCCAGGGTCATAAAGAAACAACTGTAATGACATGTGGGTTTTCAATACTCTTTCCTCCAGTGTCTTAAAGAAACAACTGTAATGACGGGTGGGTTTTCAATACTTTTACCTCCAGGGTCATAAAGAAACAACTGTAATGACGTGTGGGTTATCAATACTCTTACCTCCAGGGTCATAAAGAAACAACTGTAATGACGTGTGGGTTTTCAATACTCTTACTTCCAGGGTCAGAAAGAAACAACTGTAATGACGTGTGGGTTTTCAATACTCTTACCTTCAGTGTCTTAAAGAAACAACTGTAATGACGGGTGGGTTTTCAATACTTTTACCTCCAGGCTCATGAAGAAACAACTGTAATGACGTGTGAGATTTCAATACTCTTACCTCCAGGGTCTTAAAGAAACAACTGTAACGACGTGTGGGTTTTCAATACTCTTACCTCCAGTGTCTTAAAGAAACAACTGCAATGACGTGAGGGTTTTCAATACTCTTACCTCCAGGGTCATAAAGAAACAACTGTAATGACGTGTGGGTTTTCAATACTCTTACCTCCAGGCTCATAAAGAAACAACTGTAATGACGTGTGAGTTTTCAATACTCTTACCTCCAGGGTCTTAAAGAAACAACTGTAACGATGTGTGGGTTTTCAATATGCATTATTCTTACTTTACAGTTGGTAGTATTGATACGGAAAAACAGTGTTGGAAAGTTTGGCATGGAATGTGTTTTACAGCAGATATTTTGTTTTCAGTTGACCGTCCCTTACACATAACAGGTTTGAAAAATTTAATGCATAACATGCCTGGATATGTAAAAAATTTTAATAAGGTGTGTGCGTGTTTTTTAATCTTCTACAAGGCATTGAATATTTAATCAGGAATGCCATAATAATCGGCTTTACAATTTCAACAAAAATTAGCACAGAGCCGTAGTGGTTCAGGGCATGAAGCGTTTGCTTTTCAATGAGGCGAACCAGATTCGAATTCCCAGCGATGGCTGGGTACGAATAAGACACGCGCATCGCACCGGACACAGTTCTGACGTAAAATATCCTCAGTGGTGGACGGAAGGTGGGTTTAAATCCCCTTGTTGTCAGACTATTCGTGGGAGGTTTTCATGGTTTTCCTCACAATGTAACGCAAATGTGGTTTAGTTCCATTATAAAGTCCTCCAGGAAGGTAAATTCCTCCCAATGCTTGATCCAGGAGTTCCCTTGTCTTCTGGATTGAGTTAAATTAATAGTCGGGAACCCACAAAATCAGTTCCGCTGTTCGACGATGGTTAAAAAAATATAAGCACAAATTCCCGATCGAAAGTAAAATTGTAACTGAATTGAGAGGAAAATATAAATTATATTTGACAAGACATTAATATTATTGGATTTAATTATATAAATTAAAAGTTATAAGACAAAGACGTATATTTTTTATTCAAAGTAAATTTTTAACACGAATATTTTTTTTTTAGTTTCAATCAAATATAAATTTTATAACGAATTTTGACACTTAATAAAACTATTCAGTAACAACTAAACGTAGTAGAAATATACGTTTAAAAGGACGAAATACATGAATTGAAATAAATAATTTAAAATAAATAAATTGAAAAATAAAGTAATTAAAAATAATAAATAAAGAACACTGACTAAGCAAACGTTACTTTGCAGATAATTTATTTTGAAGCAACAAACAAAACTTAAACTTTTGTATTTTGCTTAAAATTTGTATCAGTTTCAATCAAATGTAAATTTCATTGCGAATTACGGAACTTAATAAATCTACTCAGTAAGCATTGAACATAGCAGAAATTTTCGTTGAAAAATAAAATACTTAAATTAAAATAAATTAATTAAATTATATAAATAAATTACATTAAATAAATAAATTAAAATAAATAAATGAAAATCACAGACAAAACAAATGTAATTTAGCAAATTATTTATTTTGCAGCAATAAATAAAACTGAAACTTTCGTATTTTGTTTAAAATTCACATCAGTTTCAATCAAATGCAAATTTCATTGCAAATTACGGAACTTAATAAATCTGCTCAGTAACCATTGAACATAGCAGAAATGTACGTTGAAAAACAAAATACATAAATTAAAATAAATAAATTAAATTTAAAAATATTAAATGAAAATAAATAAATAAAAAAACTAACAAAATAAATGTTAATTCTGCAAATTGTTTATTTTGAAGCACTAATTAAACTTAAACTTTCGTATTTTGCTTATAATTTGCATCACTCCAATCAAATATAAATTTCAGAACAAATTACGGAGCTGAATAAAACTATTCAGTAACTACTGAACTTAGCAAAAATATACGTTGAAAAATAAATTAACATAAATTAATTAAAATAAATTAAAATAAAATAAAACAAATTAATAAATTACTTAACTTGCATCGCAATCGTGGCGGATATTCTGAGAATTTTCAATTCAGAATAAATGTCTGAATAAATGAGTTTCCTAAAAACTCAAGAGAATGTCCGAGATTGGAAAAGAATTCAATTAACTTTAAATCAGATAGTCTCGAAAAGATACATTTCAGGCCTTATCGAAAATAATTTCAGAAAATCTTTTATTAGATTGGTTGGAATAAATGAATTCTTTTAGATAGAGCAATTCAGCGATTTAAATCTAAAATAATTTCGTTTTTATACATTGATAGCTACATAATCAATCGAACTTTAATTCAGTTACAATATTTTTTCTTAGAATTAATTCGTTTCCATTAGTATATTTAAATCAAAGATTGAGATGAATTGAAATAATTTCAATAGAAAGGAATAATGAAGGAATTGTTATCTAAATTAAATGAAAGAAAACTTAAAAAGAAATTTTTTTAAACATTTTTCTTCAATTCCCAATCACTTAAATATATTCTTCATTCATGTGTAATAGGTTCTAAATACTATAAGAGTTAATTTTTTTGTATTTAAAACAGAAACTGTAAAATAATTAACTTAAATTAATTTCAAAATTATCTTCATAGAAAACAAGTTACGCAGGCATTAGTTTTAATAGTTAAGGACTTAACTAAGTGTTTGAAATTAACTACTTTATACTAGCTGTATTAAAACATTTTGTTCTATGTTATTACAACAGCATTCATTGTTGTTCATTTATGTGCAATAGGTTCTAAGTACTATACGAGTTAAATTTCTTATTTAAAACAGAAACTATAAGATGATTAACTTATACGTATTGATTTAAATTTTTTTCTCTTAGAAAACGAGTCACGCAAATGCTAATTTTAATAGTTAAAGACTTAACAAAGTGCTTGAAATTAACTATTTTATACTAACTGTATTTAAATGTCTTATTCTAAATTATTATAGTCACACATTTCAGCTCTTGCTGTTGAAATACACAACAAATAACCGTATGAAACAGGGAAATATACTCAAAATAAATAGTCGTAGAATAAAGAGGTAATGGATGAAAGTTCCACAATTTTCAGAGCAATAATACGCAGAGAAAAAAAAATCTGGGAAAATTATCGTGTTATATAGTAATGACATTTCTGGTAAAAAAAAACACTTTGTTGGTTAAAAAATATACAGTATTTAATTAATTCATTTGATGATTTTTCCTTTCATGTGTTTACCGAAAATTCTGATTTTAAAAATTATAGTTATTATTCCACATTTAGTAACAAATGCAAAGCTGAAAAGTAAATTTAACTGGATAAATAAGCATTATGCCATGTTCTAGGGTATCATGATACATTAAATACATTTTACCTCATTTACCAAATTTTATCTCATATTATAAAACAATATAGTTAATTTTATCAAAATCATAAATTATCCTCAGAGATGTTTCCCAGACCGTCGCAAATAGCCCATTTTGCAGCTCTAGTGCGACGTAAATGAACTACCACAACTACTACTCGAATATGTATATTATAGTTTATAGTATATGTACTTTGTATTATATTGTACTTAGTACTATTATACTGTGTATATTATACTTAGTTTATATCGAATATAAACTAAGTATATTTTTTCACATAAAAATTGTCCAAGTTGTTTAGATCATTATTTGAAATTAATAGCTATCCCACTTAATTAAAATATTGATAGAAAAAATAATGTCAGCAATTTCGACGGAAAAATGACTGAAGAAACGAAATATTTTGCGTTAAGAGACATAAAAAAGGTGCACTTTTGATCGTTGACGGGACAAAAACGTATCTCGAATTAATAAATCACACTGCATTATATTTAACAGTCCACAAAAATGACTAGTTTTGTGTAGATGTTTTATTCACTTTGCAAATATATGCTATTTTTATGTTCTCAGCATCATATTAACAATTAATTGTCTTACTTTTATACCCTATTTGTTTTTCGTTCATTCTTCTCTACTCATTCTCATTCTTTTCGTAAATAGTAAATAATACACAAAGCAAAATCTTTAAAGAATTTAGTTGAAATCTAATATCCGTACGATTCGTTAGAGACCTTTAGAGTTAGTATTTATAGCATACATTTCAGTTTTCTCAATTTACCTTAAGAACTCTAACTTTCCATTCAAATTTAAAATGACTGCATGATTATTTCCAATCGCCAATTGTCCTTAAGTAGTTAATCATGCAAAGAATTGATGACATATTTCTGAGAGAGTCTTCTTCATATATTCTCATGACCAATAATTTGGAATTTCTTTCCTACCATAGTAACATTCTTGGTTTTGCACCAATATTTTTATTTGCCTGTTATTATTTCTGCAAGAAATAATTTTATTTTCAATTTTAATCATTAGTATCTTAAAGAAATAAGTTAAGGTACATTATTGTGTAAGACTGTGTTTGTTTATAAAAATATATTTCACAAGAAGGTATTCAAAATTCTTTTATAAATCACTATCATTCAAGACTTTAAATTCATGATATAACTGGTTTTAAGTTTACTGGGATAAAGTGATAGATTAGGAACTATTGGGCCTGAATAAACCAAACATGCAGCGCTTAAAGATTGGAATACTTTGTCTTAAAATGAGTAAATTGCATTTTATTGAAATATTTAGATTAATTACCTACTTTTAATTTATAATAATGAATAGTCTTATAATTTTTGAAAGATATGAATCATATTTCTTCTATGAGACAACTCTGATACAACTACATTAAAAAAGAATCCGTAAAAAGTAGTCAAAGGAATGGTTTTATTAAAATCAGAACTAAAACACACATCCATATCATCACATCGTAGGAAAAATAAAAAAAATTTCATCCACTATATCTACGCATTTGGAATTTATTCAAAACTAAATATTTTATTCGAAGCACTATCTTTTCGCATGTGGATAGTAAAACACTCAACTATCGCAGCAGGAATATCTTCTCGGATACCAGATGTTTTTTGTGGTCTCAAAGCTCTGTGGTATTCTAAGAAAATCTCACTTTTGTGGCTGTTGTCAGAAGTAGAAAGTATAGAACAAGGGATTTGAATAAACTACAGAAGAACTCAGTGGAAGTAAGCTCAAGGGGAAAAAAGATTTTGCATGGATTATGGAAAAAATCCCGTTCGGATTTTGTCTTTCACGCTTATCCTAACGCATTTGCGGATTCGGCCCGAAGAAGAGTTGATACTTTTTCGTTCGGAATTAATCCAATTTGGCCAGTCATAAAACAAGTAATATAAGACTTTTTTTCCGTAAATAGAAGAAAAAGTCTAAACGCTCCAACTACGGCAAAGAGTTTATTTTTTTGAATTTACCAAATAGTGCTTCTTTAATCTTACAATGCGTATTTCAAACAAACAAAAATAATTTTTTTTCTCCTTTTTTGATAAATTGAAGTAAATTTGTTAAATTTGCGAAACAAGAAAAAAAACTAAAAGAACGTAGCGAATATTTTACTGCTTGTCTTTTAAAATACTGTTTATATTTGCAAATCGTATTCGCTTGTAAAAATGTATGTCCCGCAGTGGACTGATCGTTAAGACACGGTTCCCAGAAAATCACCGAAGTTAAGCATCACTGGCTGTGATCAGTGTGCGGGTGGGTGACCACTTGGATCAGTCTGTGTAGGGACCGAGGGTGTGCGGTATTGATACTTGTTAAACTTTTCTACCGTAAAGTGCTCGACTTCACGTGCAGGTCGTCGGGCTACAGAAGCGGGGGGGGGGGGCATCCCCTCTGCAAAGGATCAAAATTGCGGTGGCATGTCTTCGGATCGACCTCAGGGATGTTTCCCAGACCGTCGCCAATAGCCCATTGTGCAGCTCTAGTGCGACGTAAATGAACTACAGCTACAGGATAAAAATTTATATTTTCGTCATGCTTCTCAGGGCTAACTTCAGTACAATAAAGAGCTTAAAATCAACGTTCAACACAGAGTGCAGAAGTAATGCAATGATATCTTTCTTGTCATGGTTTTTTGGCTTAGGTTTCAGTCTATTTACGAACTAAAAACTAGTATTTAAGTAACCATAGCATCAATGGCTGGATTAATGTTAACGATAATTATTTTTTACTGCATACAAAAAAATCTTGTAAAATTTCAGTGCTGCATGGTAATTACATTTCTGTTAAAAATTCACACTTAATTCTGGTTAATAAAATCTAAATACTGTATTTAAGCAATTCATGTGGTAATTTAATCTTTGACATTATTGCTATCATTAACATCATCATTTTCCGAAATCAAAACTTCAAAATTTTTTTTTATTGTAGGTTAAATACTTGGATCGTCATGGATTTTAACTTCAAACCATAACCGTGACTGTGTGCATCATTTGTTTTTTGGTAATCGTTAGTTAAGTTTATAAAGCCTTTTTTTGCTGTAGTGTAACCCCTAACGGATGTTGACATTTTAGAACGAAGAAACATAATAACTAAATGAAATGCACGAATAAATATGATAAATATAATAACGAAATGTATATAACTAAAAAATCCATTTTTCGCAGTTTTGAAAGTGTTTACAACTCTTATTGTGTAAAAAATTAAGTCAATTTAGTTTTGTGCCACTTAAAATAACAATTACTTGCTTCAAAAATTAGAAATTCTCTAAATTGAAAGCTTCCGTGAGGTACCTAGCCTAAAAAATATCAAGAAACTATAGTATAGAATAAGTTTTCAGTAATGTAGTCTCAAGTCCATCATATTTGTTTATATGGAAGCTCCTACAGGAAAATAGAACAAATTTCTCACATGGAAAAATGTTCCATTTACCAAAGGCAAGACTTGGGTCCGCGTATTGCCTTTGATTTTCCGTACGAGTTATAAGAAATCTAGATTATTTTGCATGCCTAAAACTTTCAAAAATGTTAAAGATCCAATATATTATGCATTCACAAATACATATATATGGTTACAATTGCTAATAATCAAAATAATTACAGTGTGATACAATTTATTATGCAATTAAAAATTTGAAATTTACAGTTAAGATTCTAAGCAAAAATGTAGTGACCTACTTGATAGATATGGGTTAAAAAACAATTTTAAGTAATTTTGAATCACTTTAGAAACTTCAGATGTAAGTCAGTTTTTATCCAATTTAATTAAACAAAAGAATTTTTGTTATTGAATAATCAAACCTAGATATAATACAGCAGAAATTTGAGTTTATCAAACTAGTAGCATTGAATAAACAAATTGATAATGTCCACTTTCTATTTGCTCCACACGTTTGAAGATAGAGGACTTTACTATAGGATTAATAAATAACCATACTACGATTTACTAACTAAATCATGATTTACTTTTTATTATATGTTTCACACTGTTTGACACCAAAAATATTGTTTTACCTTATAAAACAATCCTTGTCGACTTAACACGATTGACTCCTTGAAACACGTTCTTCATATTACCGTCACGACCCTAAATTAAAAATCATGGAGTTAAACACTTTTTACATTTTATGTCAATCAGATATAAATTTGCATATAAGTACTACTTATTTTTAAATTTATATTTTAGTTTCTTCTTAGATAAGTACTGTGAAAGTAATAGATGCGATAATGTTCAACTTTCGTTAATGAGAAATAATACACAAATCTCTATAAAATTGATGAAAAAGGGTTTATAATCCTATAATTAATAGCATAGAAAACATATTATAAAGCACTTATAACGCTTCTCTTTTATATAAAATTTAATAAAGTAGAACCTCTTTTACTTGAACCTAGTTAATTTAAGTACCTTTCTTATTCAAAATTGACTCTGTATTTTTTGACTCAATTTTAATTTTACAGAAAGAGGCAAAAAATCAAAACAAATAATTTTTGAAATAACTTTGAGTGTAATTTGATCATCAAGTATTTCACTTTTGCTAAAAGGAAGCTTGGTATGTCATCCATGAAAGATAATTATAATACCGTTGCTTGAATGAAATAGGGAAAAAGGGTTAAACAGCTTGCATAATGCAATGAAACCAACTAATCATCCAAAACTAAATAGTGTTTCGTAGAAATTAATCCATAAAAAATGAAACTGTACCTCTATCAGGAGAATTAATGAAAATGAATTTTATAATTTTGGAAAAAAAAAACATCTAACAAATAACTATATTAAAATAAAATATTTTACAATATTTCTTAAAAAAACCTTGATTTTCAGAAGATTTTATGGATCAAATATATATTTGAAAATATGTAGATATGCTAATTAAATTTTTCGATGATTCTCAGTATGTTCTTTTCCTATGACATAGATGATCGAGATGCTACTTTTAAGAAAAAAGCTCCAGAAACGTAATAGTAGTACCACTTAGTACCTACAAAACTACTCTATATTCCCTTTTCCTTTTAAAAATGCATTTTAACATTGTAATGAGAGAAGTTTGTATACAATATATTCAACTAGTATGATTGAAAAACGTAAGCGCAAAAATCACCACGGTCTTCATATTTTCAATGTACATTTCTGCTCACAATATTTTCCAAATGATCCCCTTTCAAAAAAATGTTGCTACGAATATCTAGACAATCTTTCTTTTTTTTCACTTGAAGAATTCAATTTCCATCCAGGATACGAAAAATTTTTTTCATATGTTTCTCTCTAAAACGGAAAGTAAGGCTCAAGCGAGGATATGAAGTTGGGACACAACGGAAAGTCAGATGCTCTTGGAAAATCTAAAAGGAACCCAAGTGATTTTTATGTTCTGCGAAGGCTTATCTTGCTTGTAACATGCCCACGTTATTTCATAAAAGAAAAATAAATGCCTTGGTTTTGCATTAAAAAATTAAGACGAAAAAAAAATAAGACACGAAAATTAATTTTTTTAGAAAATAAACTAAGGCGATGAATGTTAAATATTTTTATTGTGCTTTTCATGTAAAAATAAGAATATTTAAAACTTGTATTCTTAATTAATATCCAAAATATGATTTTAATAACTAAAAAATGAAACTAGTTTGACAGAAAATAATAGTTTTAACGTATAAAAATTACATAACAGGTAATGCATTAAATGAACTGGAACAATAAAAAGAAATAATACGAAAAAAGCATAATGATAATTCAGGAAACCTTGCGTTTTCTAATTTTGATCTGAAATCATTTAAGTCAGATTTGAGGCCTAAAGAATTATTTTAACTATAAACTTATTCACTAAATATTCATAATTTCTTTTATTCGAAAGTTAGAAGTCATCAATAGCATCAGGCATTAAATTAAGTGATTTAGAATGGTTGTTACAAGATGATGCTTTTGTGTGTATTAAGATAGTAAAAGATAAAAGTATTAGCAGAAACTGAAATTTTTAAAAATATTTTATAAAATACGTAGCCACTACAAACAGTTTAGCACTATTGTTATTTTTTAGAAATATCACTTGAAATTTTAAAAATTTATGAGTCAAAAGTGAAAAAAGTGGAGTATTTTTTTTTTCTTGAATAGTTTTCGTGACCTAATTTTAGGTTAAAACCATAAATATGGAACCTAGTGATATTGATTTTGATTTTTTCACAACTCAATTTTTTATGATTAATTTCAGTTTTAAAAAATATTTGAAATTATTTATTAAATATCTTAATTCATAAATTATTAAAATTGCCTTAAAAACAAAACACTCTCATAAAAAATATAAAAAAATCTTTATCTTTAAAAAATGCAGAAGGATTTTCGAACAATTATAAAAATATTATACTTTTTTTTTCCTTTATACTTATAAGGATTAATACAGTTATGAAATTCGTTAATGCATATATGGGTTCATGAAAGTTTTTCAAATTATTCATATATAATCAGAATTGATAAATTATTGAAAAAGATTTAAAAATACATCACATAAAAAATTCGAAATTATTATCTTTTCAAAACGTAAGAAACTTTTCAATAAATTATAAAGCACTTAAGTTTTGTTTTCCTAATACCTATTAATTTTCATGCATGCTTGACGAAAATATGGAAAAAAGTACCGACTCTCAGGGTGACGATAATTTTTACAGTAAAATCCATTTTTACTTGACCATTTTTCAGAACCAAAAATCTGATAAACCGTAATTTTTACAGTAATTATTTCCATAAGATTACTTTATCATTCTTATTAAATAAATATTATTGTAAAATATACGGTGTAGTATTTTACAGCAAAAATGTATTTTATGGTAAAAAGTATTACACGAATGATGCACCAGAAACACTGATACTTTATATCGAAAAATGTATAACATTATAAATAAATGCCCCCAAGAAGCATTAGGAATTGTCATTTAAATATCAAAACTAATAAATTTTGAAAAAGATTTAAAAATGCACAATAATAATATAAAAAATCAAAATAATTATTTCGAAGCATAAAAGGATTTTGAATAAATTGTAAAATGTTACTGGACATTAATTATTAGCATTGATGCATCAACTGATTCATAAAAGTATTAAAAATTATTCTCTAAATGCCAAATTTATTAAATTACTGAAAAGTTTAAGAAACACAAACATCATATAAAAAATTTGAAATGATTATCTTTTCGAAACATAAAAGGATTTTCAATAATTTATAATAAGTTGTTTTCATTTTTTTCCAAATACTTATTGACATTTTAATTAGTTTATGCATAATACGCAATAAGTTTATGCATAAATGTAATCGTAAAAGTATTAGAAATATTCACTTAATATCAAAACAAATAAATTTATGAAACAACTCCAAAAACGCAAAAATCACTTTAAAAAAACTCGAAATGATTATCTTTTCAAAACAAAGAAGAATTTTCAAGTGAGTATAAAAATTTCATGATTTTTTTTCAATACTTATTAAACATTTATTCAGCTACTCAATTCGCTTATGATTAAATGAATTTAAAAAGGTATGAGAAATTATCTACTCATTATCAAAACTAATGAATTGGTTAAAAAGGCCTAAAGAATTTCATATGAAAATTTCGATATGCTTATACTTTTAAAACCTAAAAGAATTTTCAATAAATTATAAAACGTTTATATTTCTTCTCGAGTACCTACAACATTTATGCAGAAACTTTATTAACTTATGCATAAATGTATTCATGAAAGTAGGAGAAATATTAACTTGAAACAAACAAATTATTGAAACAGATTTAAGAATACAAAAGTCATATAGGGATCACAAAATAATTATCTTTTCGGAACGAAGAAGGATTTTCAAATAATTACAAAACTTTCGAGTTTTTTTTTTTGTTTGTTTAATACCCATTAAAAATTTATACAACTACTCAACCCGTTTATTCATAAATGGACTCAGAAGAGTATTAGAAATGATTCACTTCATATCAAAACTAATAAATAAATGAAACAGTTTTAAAAACGCAAAAGACATATAAAAAATTTAAAATCAATATCTTTTAGAAGCGCAGAAGGATTCGTAAATAATTATAAAACTTTTATCGTTTTTCGTAATATTTATTAATATTTTAATCGAGATTGCGAAAATCCTTGATTACTTTAATCAGGGTTTGAGCAAACTGAAAGATATCTTCATATTAAATGTTATCATAAATTTTCGAAAAAGAAGAAATTGCGATAAAAGAAATTAAAAAAGTTTCAATGTTTCTTTACTAAAAAGATATAATCTTGTATACTTCAAACTAATCATGGCGGAAACGTTGAAAAGTCACGTACGAAACACTATTACTTATCATAAGCATTAATTCAACTTTCTTATGAGTGGCCTTGGATTAAGGAAGATTTTGCAATTTAGGATAATTATAAGAAATTTCTTCTTAAAGAAGATCAGTGATTATTTAATGGTCCACTGGTTAATTAAGTTCGCAGCACTTGTGTTTTTCTAAAGATCTAGAGTTCTTAAAATTAAGTGTTTGTTTAAGGTATTATCAGAAAATGATGTTTTTATTCATGTAAATAAAAATGTTGAGGATTTATTTTATTTCTGTTATTTTATAACCGGCAATGGAACAGGCGATCCAATTTTGGTTCAACTACTACTAATGTTCAACTCCGCAGCCTTGTAATTGTAAACCCAATCAAGAAGACAAGGAAACTCTTGAATCAAGTATTGGAAGCATTTTACCTTCGTGGAGGACTTTTTTGTTGGAACTAACCCGCATTTGCGTTACATGGAATGGAAAACCACGGAAAATTTCAACGATTAAGCCGACGGCAAGAGGACTCTAACCCCTGATCCGTCTACCGCTGAAGATATTTCACGTCAGCACTGTGGTAGTTGCGAGCCATGTACGGAATTAATATCGACCAGCCATTGCTGGGATTCGAACCTGGTTCACCTCGTTGAATGGTGAAATCTCTATCCCTGAGCCACCACGGCACCTATTTCGTTTTCATGTTTCTCCTATTCCTTTTTTTTCTATTTCGTATTACTGTCATTGATTAATTTCTAAGAATTCTTATAAGAGAAGCTTTCTGTGAATATTAGGGTGATCGTAAGAAACAAAAATTCGAACTTCTTTGATGACATGCCTTAAAAAAGGTATCATTTGTTTAAAAACAAATTGATATTATGGAAGTTTAATCATAAAAAAATTTCGACGTTAAAGTTTGAAGAAAAAAAAACGAGATTCTTCTTTAAAAAATGGAGCTTTTTTGACTATAAATTTTTATCGGATCATTTTAGGAACACAAATAAGACTTTATTTTGAAGAAGAAAAAAAACGAGATTCTTCTTTAAAAAATTGAGCTTTTTTGACTATAAATTTTTATCGGATCATTTTGGGAACACAAATAAGATTTTATTTTGTACATACAGTGGTGGCCAAAAGTGTGGACACTTTTTGAAAGTTTCATGTTTTTCAACTTTGTGTGCTTGTAGAATATATTAATTTTCACTTAAATACAAACGTTTATATATCAAATTGAAGGTAATTTAATGTATAATTTAATAATAAATACAGTATTGCAATATCTGAATTACAAACAAAGTTATGCAACTAATAGTAAGATCTATCTTAGATTTGCATTTTTTTAAAGTGATACTTACACAATCAATACTTAGTAGGATAATCCTTATTTTTTAAGACAGCTTTACAGCGTCTTTTCATCGAATGAACGAGTGTTTGGAGTTCATCTTTCGTAATCACATGGTGCCAAGAATCAATTATAGCTTCACTTAGTTGTCTTTTATTGGAGGGACGTTTTTTTCGTACAAGAATTTTCAAACGTCGCCACAAATTTTCAATTGGATTGAGATCAGGGCTGTTTCCTGGCCATGGTAATATATCTATGCCTTTATTTTGAAACCATGCTTTGCATACTTTTGCTGTGTGACATGGAGCTGAATCCTGCTGAAAAATAAATGGTGCGTTGTTGGAGAAGAGATCCCTGATGGAAGGTATCAATTTTGGTTTCAGGGCAGTTTCGATGTATTTTTTGGCATTCAGGATGCCATCATTCACTTGAATTCGGCCCACACCATCTACAGATATACATGCCCAAATCATGACATTTGTTGGATTTTTAGTAGTTGCTTCAACGCAATCAGGATGAAGCGCCTCACCTACTCTACGTCTCACGTATTTTCTACCATCACTTCCAAAGAGCGATATTTTACTCTCATCACTACAGATTACTTGCTTCCATTGATTTTCTGACTATTTAATGTGTTCTTTTGCCGACTTGACTCGTTTTTTGCGTTGCTTTTGATTTAAATATGGTTGTTTTTTCCTTGGAATTCTAGCTTGTAGTCCAAATCCTGATAAGCTTCTTCTTATTGTTCTTGAACTTTCTGCAATACCAGCTGCATTCATTTCACATCTAATGGCATCTGATGACATTTTTCTATCTTGAAGGCATAGCCATTTAATTTTTCTATCGGTAGTAGCACTTGTGCATTTTTTTCGGCCAGATTTGGCATCCTGAATGCCAAAAAATACATCGAAACTGTCCTGAAATCAAAATTGATAGCTTCCATCAGGGATCTCTTCGCCAACAACGAACCATTTATTTTTCAGCAGGATTCAGCTCCATGCCACACAGCAAAAGTATGCAAAGCATACTTTCAAAATAAAGGCATAGATATATTACCATGGCCAGGAAACAGCCCTGATCTCAATCCAATTGAAAATTTGTGGCGACGTTTGAAAATTCTTGTACAAAAAAAACGTCCCTCCAATAAAAGACAACTAAGTGAAGCTATAATTGATTCTTGGCACCATGTGATTACGAAAGATGAACTCCAAACACTCGTTCACTCGATGAAGAGACGCTGTGAAGCTGTCTTAAAAATTAAGGGTTATCCTACTAAATATTGATTGTGTAAGTATCACTTTAAAAAAATGCAAATCTAAGATAGATCTTACTATTAACTGCATAACTCTTTCTGTAATACAGATATTGCAATTCTGTATTTATTATTAAATTCTACATTAAATTACCTTCAATTTGATATATAAACGTTTGTATTTAAGTGAAAATTAATATATTCTACAAGCACGCAAAGTTGAAAAACATGAAACTTTCAAAAAGTGTCCACACTTTTGGCCACCACTGTAATGCTGTCAGCTTAAACTTTTATAAAAATATGTGTTAAATGGACAGATTAAAGAATAAAATTAGTTTTTTTTAATCCCACTTGAAAAAAATAATTTTTTCAAATGAAGAGAATATTTTTTAACATAGGGTATGTACACAGCTCGAAATTTCTCAGAAAAAATAGTTATAAGACACTTTATTTAATTTCTATTTTACCGTATTCAAGCAAAACAGTCAAAGAACCGTAAATAAGATGGTGGGTAATCAAACTGCTAACTCTAAACTTTATGATCGGTCGTACAGACTGCTGCCTTTTATTTTACCATAATTTTATAATGAAAATTCTGACTGTGTACTCAAAAATGTTTAAAATAAGGATCAATTAATATTATTTTTTTTAAAAATAAAAGTCAGGTTTGATGCCGGTAATTGTCATTACTAATAATAAAGTGGTAGTTGAAGTATCATCATTGCCTTTTGGCCGTTATATATACATATTAATTATGGATGAATTAAAATGATAATTGTCTCAGAAAAATAAATAAAATCATTTAAGAGAAATTGATTTATTAATTATTGAAAAGGCCATAATTCAAAAATATAAGCATAATAAAGAAAAGAAATCCCTTAAAGGGATCAAGATAAAACCTTCTCTTACATCGAGAGTTTAGTTAGCATGAATGTCAGTTGAGATTGATAATCAACGGTTAGGACTGGGAGGCCCGAAAGGGCACCCCCAGTCACCACATATTTGAAATTGAAAGTGAATGAATTTGTTCCCAACGGACAGCAGAAGCATGGAGAAGAGATCCTAGGTTGGCGAATTATTGAAATATAACGTAGCCAAAATGAAGTCAACTCCCCGTTATCAATCCAACAAGTAATCAATCCGTAATCAATCAACTGTCCAACAAGACAGTGAGAATTATTATAACCATATAACTGAAACATATCTGTGGTAAAAAATTAATAATAAAGAGTTATAAATGGATTTTTGTTTTTAATTAGGCGTGGCAATGAATTAATGAGTCCACATTAGTATTGAAATAAAAAGTTAGCCCTTACATAGATCGATAAGAAAATTATAAAATATGCTATGTTCCCTTTTAAATAAAAAGTAACTAATTGATTTAATTTAAATATAATTTTATCAATAAAGATTGGAAAAATAAGTTTAAGTAATTAAAGATATTTTAAAAACAAGGAAATATGTAATGCCATGTGTGGCATCACAACAGGCATAAAGTGTCAAAAATTGAGAACACATTTCTGAATAGTAATGACTTTATTTTAGGAAATTCAATTATTCACTGCTTAAAAAAGTGTAATTAAAACTACTAAAATATGATCAAATTCTTCATGTTTCTGGAGCTCTGGGAAACACAAAAAGTTCTGCAATTTTACCGAATCACTTTGGTAAAGATTTAGGTAAAGTTTATAATAAAATATGAATATGGTTTAATAATACGTGATAAAATTGGGATTTTATCATGATACTTTTAAGTACGATATTCGGTTAAATTTATTTTTCCGTTTTGTTTATTTTGCTAAATATGAGGCAATATCACGATTTTCATCAAAAAATGACAAATCGTGATTTATTTATTATTTTTTTAGCTTCAGAAATATATTGAGTTTTTTAATTTCTCATTACTAGAAACGAAGTTACAGGTGTTTTAGTAGGAGCTGATCTGACAGCTTTCGACTGCAAGTAGCTTTTTGAAACTAAAAGCAACGAGCGAAACTAAAATCATCTCATCTTGTTCTTTTTTACTTCTAAACAATTTACTCGGAGTTTCAGTTCTTACTCTTAATTAAAATGCTACTGTCAAGCTTGAACTAATATTTCATGAAACTATCAAGTAACTAAACCTGGAAATGCAGTTGAATGTGTGTTTATTTTACGTATTTTTCGGATGAAAGACTCGTCAGAGAAAGAGAAAGTTTACTGGAAATCAGTACAACTGCTAGTGTTGTTAATGACACTGGAAAAAAAGTTATTAATGATACAGAAAATGCCAGTTCGTCTGAAATAGGTAAATTATTAACTGATATTTCATTGAATTATGGTGTTGAAACTTTTTCTGGTAACATAATTGTTTCATATTTAATTATTGCTGCTGATATTCATGGTACATTCTTGCCCATCCTATATAAAGACAGGACTGCTGTTGATTGAAGATTCTAGATATGGCCTTCAATCAAATTTATGTCTAAACTAGGAGGCTCTTCGGGAGTTTCATTAGAGCGGTTCTCTCTTCTTCGTAAATTGTTATATACCGTACGTAGATTATTAAGATTCATAATTTAACTCTAATAAAATTTAACTTAAAATATGAGTAATAAAACGGCATCTATTAAGATAACAAAACGTGGAATGGTAAAGTGCTCAACTCAAAATAAAATAGCAATGGCATAGCACTTCTCATTCCTGCCAATGAAAAGGAACTATTTCAGAACTCAAAACCAACCAACCGTTTTTTTCTCGACGTCAATCGGAGATGTGGCACACCCAAATTCGGTTAGAATTCAGTGAGAATCGAAGACAAATACTATTGTGTTTATGTAATGAGCTCACAACTTCTTAATTTTGTGAATAAATACGAGAAAAGGTTTAAAGATTTGTACAAAACGCCTACAATTAAAAATGAAAACTGTTGCCAACGTGAGAAAAGAAATATCATCGGTTTTATTGATACATAAGTATTAACGTTTTATATAATATAGATTATAAGGACTGTTCTTCGATAAAAGGATGCACTTGCACTTCTAACGCTGAGAGTTGAAATACTATCAATCTTTTTCTTGTATTTGGAATGAGAATTGAAGGAAATTGTTTACCAGCAGCGCATAGACTTTTCAGCACACTTGATATTCCATTCATGTCCAAAACTTCATATAGATTGCAAGAGGTCCCGCAGTGGACTGGTCGTTAAGACACGGTTCCCAGCAGATCACCGAAGTCAAGCATCACTGGGTGCGGTCTGTGTGCGGATGGGTGACCACTTGGATCAGTCTGCGTAGGGACCGAGGGTGTGTGATATATGTCCTCGTTAAACTGTTCTACCATAAAGGGCTCGACTTCGTGTGCAGGTCGTCAGGCTACCGAAGCGGGGTGCCATCCCCTCTGCAGAGGATCGAAATTGTGATGGCATGTCTTCGGATCATCCTAAGGGATGTTTGCCAGACCGTCGCCAATAGCCCATTGTGCAGCTCTAGTGCGACGTAAATGAACAAATCAAATCAAATCAGATTGCAAGAGGTAAAACTATCACTGGGTGCTTCCACAACAGCTCGTTGTTCAATGTTTAATGCTGCAAAGCTTATTTCTTCTTATTAAAATGAACGCGGTGTAACAATTGATGGTACATCGTAAAATGAGGGTATCTATAAATAAATGGATGCGAGTTGTATCACCATCTAAAGTGTATTAACCGTGACTATTTTTAAATATAATTAACTTATAGAATAATTAAAATTATCATGCTATTTTACAGCACACCATAAAAATACTAAGAACCACAGCTTTAATAAACCAGTATTTACTTCAAACAGTTACACATATTAACGAAAACATTACCAAATGAATGGTTTAAATACAGTATATTTTGGTTTTTAATACCTGAATTAGATTTTTTTAACAGAAATGTCTTTACCATACATTACGGTAAATTTACCGGATTTTTTTTCTTCATGTTGATATAAAACATAAAACTATGATAAAAAATAGCAACTATAGTAATCAGAGTACATGAAATATTTATTAAATTTTAAAAAGGAAAATAATATCGAATAAAAGAGTATGTGATGAAACACTAACAGTCTTCAGGGTACATAGTTGCAATCAGAGTACTCTAGACTAATGTTATTCTAGCTTTCTAACTACATACTTTATCTAGTTCACGCTCTTCATGTGACAATAGAAACAAATTGTTCAGAATTTTTGACATTGTCACTTTCAATTTTGTACATCTTGTTTTTATTAATTAATTAAAATTCTGGCTAATTTTTGATCTCGATTTGGAGCTAATGCAGCATTTGAAACATTAAATGCAGATGCTTGTATGAAAAGTAATAGAGGAGGACAAATTAAAAGCCTCACTTTAATCCCCCCCCCCAACTTGGCCATCCTAAAAGTAAAAAAATAATGAAAATTTTAGAATTGTTTTATTATAAAAGGATTTCCGAATTAAGAAAACTCCTTTAAATGTTCTAGTTTATTATTTTTTCTGGACTAGTTGGACTAGTTTTAAAGTTTGAGTAATGTAATATTTATTTTTAAGGAAAATTATTTCTATCAAAAAGCAAAACTTACTACTTATACACATTTATATGAACACATATTACGTGTATATTTGCATGAACATTTATTATATATATTTATAGAACATATATTTGTATGTAAAGCATTGATAAATAAGAACTTTCTTTTGTACAAGTTTTATAGCCAATCACAAAGTAATAATATTTTTAGTTTGCCAGATCTTTTCCTCTAGAAAAATGTTTACTATCCATATGAATTCTTTATCATATATTCAGTGATAAAGAATTCACTGTATAAAACATCTATCTTTAATTAGCTTTTTACCTTTTCACAACGTGTTTGTACTTAAAACACTTCTAGTCACCAGTTTTCAGTTGAATTAATATGAACTGCAGCAAATATAACGGCTTTCTTAATTGATTAATTTAGTGAACATTCGAGTCAAGTTAACTCGTTTATTTTCAGAGCGAGCTCTGGGGGTGGGCGGCTTTGGGAATCGGGGAGTTTTCCATTTCCGCGTGTCAATATTTAACTTTCGAGAACTCGCTGATCAAAGAGCTTATCTAATTTATGGAAATTGACTGTTAAAAATGCTGGAATAATCTAAACAGTAAGTTACGAATAAGGGTAAAAAAACATTCAAATAGTCTGAAAAGTAAAATCTTACTCATGGTTTTGAAATAAAGATTAGTTTTAAAAATGGAATTGGAATTCGTTGGACTTTCTGTTTTGGACATAGCTCAAATTGCGTATTTAACGCTGTTTTTCGAAGCTCTGTCGCCAAGGAAAATTAAAAAAGTCATAATTTAAGTTCCTTGCACTTGAAGTAATTCGATGATTTTAAACAATTCGTATAATCTTGCCATGAAGAATTATATGGGCTTTAAAAACAGACAAATAACTTAAGTATTTAAAAAGTTTTTAAACTTTTTTAAAATTCGCCAATTTGGCTACATTTTCCCACCTTAGAAGAAAATTGTCAAAATCACTGCATTATTCTCAGTTTTTGCAAATTTTTATGATCCCAGATAATGCAGTATTGGAGTAAGTTTTTAAACATTAAAAAATCGAGTAAAAATATACTTGAGGGTGCTCCTTGGCGAAATTGGCGACATATGTTTGGCGCTATTCGTGTTTGCGTGGAACACCGTGGTAACAGGAATGGTGGCCAAACATAATGATATTTGAATAAAACATTGGAAAAATTCAAGAAAACATCGGCCAAAACTTTATAAAATTGCAATGAATCCAATATAAGCAAAGTTAATACGCCCAATAAAATGCATTTTGATTTTAACAAAAAATAATAGAGTAAGCACAGATTTAGGTGCACAGAGTTCTCTAATAGCAGTTAGATAGTGTATAAATTTATCATGAATAGAATCTGTGTACCTCCATCAACACATAAATTCGGCGAAATACGAATCGAAAATAGTGTCTGTTGTACCGGACTGGTGGTGACATTTTCTTTTAAAGTCCCTTTTTATGACTGCCCACATACCTTCGATCTTATTGACCAGAAGCAAAAGTTACCTTACCAGCAGGTATCCAACGTAAACCAACGCTAAAATCTAAACCTATCAGAATTGTTGATTGGGAATCACGATTTGGTTGAAACATTGCCCAGCTTGGCACTCAACCACGATCTCAACTTGGCGAGAATCAAAGGGCATCCTCGAATATAGTCTATCCAAAAATCGAACCACAAATGCTTTTCATTTTCTCTAAACTGTTGTTTTTATCCATAGTAACGTTTTGCGCCATTATCAAAATAAGTGTAGACATCACTGGCTTTAGATAGGCTAAACTTAACTTAACAGTCATGAGTAACAGTTGAAAACTCACAGCAGTTATAAAAATAGCATATTATTTGCGAAACAATTACGACAGAGTCTTCGAAAAACAGTCTTAATGAGATAGACACAATTTGAAATTTGTGTTTTAAAAAAATCAGGATACCTTAAAATACTTATTCAATTACACAAAAAAGAAAACTCCGTAATAACTTTTTGCCTAATAATTTAGATTTTTACCCGATAGGCTTCACTCATATTGTTTTTAGTGAATAAGCTTTAAACAAAATCGGATACAAAAATGTAGTTTCTCTGAACGGAGTTCATTATAATTAATTGAGAAAAATATTGCAGGATCTAGGGCACAGCAGCATAATTTAAAATTCTAAATGTGAAAAAATTACAAAATTGTTTCTTTTATTTAAAATTAAAGAGGATTTTGGTAAGGTTATAATTTTGAGAAGCTCTTTATTTTTTATTGATTTTTACTACTACGTTTTACTTTTTATTCTGTTTTCATAACTTAACTTGAGCACAAAAAATAATAAATAAATAAAGGAGAAAAAAAAAACAATGAAAACAATGATAAAAAGACTGCTTTTATTAACGACTTCAAACATCTGCTTTTAAAGGATACTTACTATGTTTTTTGAGTATTGTGACATTTTTTGAATTTAATAACCAGAAGCAAAAGCAGAGAATAAAGAAGCTCAGAGATTAGAAAAAAAGTAAAAAAAAGAATAAGTATTAGAGTTTTGATTAAGAGACTGGCAACATCTGGAGAAAGGTCGATAGTCATATTTAATTTTCTTTTTTTTATCGATGGATAAAAGGTTATTTCCAAGCTGCTATTTGCTATCTTACTTTTTTTCCTATTATATGAGTGATTTTTAAAAGTTTTTATCGTTTTTTATTCAGAATTTCTCATTTTCATGAGATAGAAATTCAACTCGAATATTTGTTATATAACAGATATATTCTAAATAAAGTTGTGCACTCAAGCAATGATTCAAACTAAGATTTTTAATTGAAAATTACAGTAAAAATATTAAATACACTATTGAAACTAGTTTAAATTAATGATAATTTGATTTGCACAAATGAATTGTATCCGTTAATTAAAATAACATTCTATATATTCACTGAATCATTTAATTGTAAATAATCTGTGGTTTTGTTTCTGTTAATAATTTGTGGTTTTGTTTTGTAGCTCTGATTTTCTAAACAGTCAACTCGAATGAATGATTGTATATTTTAAGATTGGAATCATTGCGTAAATTCCTTTAATTGGAATTAGGTTATTCAAATTATTTGATTTCAGTACATAAGTTTAATTGAAACAGTCTATTTATATAATTTCGTTAATTATCTGAAACTTATCTGAATTAGAATCCCTGATGACAGTCAGAGCTCTGTTTTAATAATTGAAATTTTTTTGTTATTTCTATTAATGAATTCGAAGGCTTTTAATTGGAATTTCAAATAAGTTTATTTGAAAATCAAGTCCTCAAGTTTCATATTTATTAATGAGGATGGAACTGTGAACAGACAAAAGCTTTGAAACAACGATTTAGACTAACCGTCATTTGCAACAATATGGCATTGCTAAATTAACAGACACGTTTGCAAATAATTTAGTAAGAATTACCCAGGATGCAGAAAAATACTTTTTTAAAACGCGTGATCAATGGACGAAATTTGAAACTTAATTTTGGAATTCCTATTAAAAGTTTCTAAGCAAAACGAAACAAACCGTATACCTCTTTCTCCTTCCAATTTAGACATACTGATTTTTTTTATATCGTTTGCCATCATTAAGACGTCCAATTTCTCTCAGAGAAAAGAAATTAATTGCCAGCACAAACTTCACTGTACATATGAAAATTGAACTGATTCTGAAGATCGAAAAAATATTAAGCAGAATGGATCTAAGTAAATGCAATTAAGGGTGAGAAGTTATCATATGAATGCAAAGTTGGACCCATCTTTAATCTGTCATTACTTTACTTATTTTAGGTTGGTATTTAAGGACCAATATTACATTTGAAAAACATGAAATTAATTGACTCTTTAAATATAAGCTTGAATTTTTATAATTAATTTTAAGGGGCAATAACATTTCTTCTTCTTTAAAATTGTAAATTTATCTTTCTTGTTTAAATTAGGTAGAACAATTTCACAATTTGAAAAATTTAGAATAACATCGATGCACTGTGTAATATAAATAATAAGGAGAAATGGGTTTCAAACTGCAATTACGAAAGCGATCATCAGTTGGCTAGGCAGCTGTTTAAAGTTTGAACAATTAAACAAGTCCAATTACCATTAATTAAACGATTCCATAGCAAGTTGGCTGATTTTATTTATTACAAACATTGTTAACGACACTGTTAGAAATTTCTTGGAAAAAATGGTTAAATAACAATTTATTGAATGGTTATTTCACTATATTTAATCAAAACAGTCAAATAACCTTAAATAAAATGGTAATCAAACTGTTAAGTTTGAGAAAGACTGTTTATTGACTGCTTTCACCTAATACGGTTAAACAACCAGAAATTTATCGCACCAACTAGTGAAGCTACTAGTGAAGCTACTTAGTTCTTTGCACCTGTGTAGTACATGTCATAGCCCAGCCGGCTAATCTGTCAATCTCATAACCGGCAGAACTGGAGTTCGAGTCCTAGTGTTGACGCCCCAATATTTCTTTCATTCCTTTAAACACATGAAGAATTTCTAGTGTTAGGCACTCTCCAATGCCCATTACCTTACGAAAAGCCGAGCTCCTATGTCTAGTTGAATAATTATTTTTTTTACGTTTCTGAAAAATGCTAGTTGTAAATGGTTAGAAAACTGTTTAGTTTTGTATTCATGGTTTTATAACCATACTTTTTGTAAAGGGTTTCAAAACCATAAAAAAAATATTCTTTACCATAAACTTTACTGTTAATCGGATGGGCAGACAGCTGCCAGTTATTTTACCATAATTTTGGAATGAAAATTTTAGCAGTGGAGCCACAGTAGCTCAGGAGATGGAGCGCTCCCCTTCCCATGAGGTAACCAGGTTCGAATCCCAGCGTTGGCTGAGGGGTATGAGTTCTGCTCTGGATCACTGGCATAAAATATTATCAAAAGTCGACAGATCATGAGTTAGAATCCCCTTGCCATCGGGGTAATCTCGTCAGTGCTTCTTGGCTTTCCTCTCCATGTGGGTTAGTTCTATCAAAAAATTCCTCCACCAATGCTAGTTTGTCCCAATTTTTGGTCCAGAAGTTTCCTTGTCTTTTGGATTGGGAGCAAAATTGAAAGGCTATTGAACGGAACAATCATAGTCGTAAATTCAGAACTGGGTCTACATCAGTAAAATAAATTATTTTAAGAAGAATTCCTAATCTTTCAACTATAATAAAATTGGTAACTAAAAAATTTTTAAACTAATTTTTTACTTGAATGTACCATTTTGCTTGATAAATGGAAATAGTTAGTAACAAATGCAAACAATTTGATAAAAACGCAATAAGATTATGCTAAATCTTTATGTAGTACATTTGCTGTAAAATAACCTTCTCACTAACAGATTGATTGATTCAGTAAAATTGACATCATTATTAATGATCTTCATACTTTAAAAAAAATAATAATTCAAAATTGGAACTTATTTATTACCGAAAAGTACAGTTTTAGTAGCTGAATAAAGATATACATTCAAAAATATAATAAAATGCTGTTTTCCCTGTTGTTTATAAGTATTATCCAGAACACAAAAAAATATTTATCATTGCAGGAAACTTATCTTACTTCAAAACTGCTTGTGAACTACTTGTTGTTAAAATCGGAGATTTTTACTGTGCAAATTAAGGATGGCATACTTTAAAAATACAGCTTTAGGGTAAACAAGAAAATCTTTTTCTTTACTTCCCTCTTTAAACGTCTTTGTTATTATGTAAATCCGATAATTTGTCCATCCTCTCCAATTAAGTGTCTTCTTTGCTAAAAATCACATCTTTGTTCAAAATTGATGTAGACATTAATCATCTCTGACAGAACTGGCTTAATGAATAAATGGATGAAGTAATAGACCGCTATGAGAAAGTTAAGTAATCGTATTTTTTCATCGCCTTTCTTAGAACGAGGTTAATCTCTTTTCTGAAGGATAAACTGTTACTTCTGCAAATATCTTTGCATTAAAATATCAATGAATTTTTCTAGGAAAGGGAGGAAAATCAGTAACCAAAAATCAGAAAGTTACGTGCCTGCTCGGTATACATTTTCCCGATACTCCAAACACTGATGCTTGTTCTAATCTATCGTCAGTAAGTATTAAAATATCGAATAAATGTAATTATATCCACGAATAAATTAATAACAAATCGGATGTAATAAATATTTCGGACATTCACCAAAGCGACTAATTTGATTGTCATTATTCACCGGTGAAAGTCAACAACCACCGATTTCAGTCATTCACAGTAACATGCACATCATTTACATAATAACCCCATCAGGACGATTATTTCATACTTTGCTTAAATAGCATCCGGCATTTCAAAAAATAAAAATAATTGGTTTTGTTGGCGATGATCTCGTAAGGCGATAAAGAATCATGCATAGTACAGGTAAGGAAGATATTAACCTCGAAGGAAAAGTGGATGAATACCCCAAGGAACCCTTATTTCAGATTTAAAATCCCCACACCCGAACTATGCAAGTTCAAGTATTTGTATAATTTCAACAAGAGATTTATTCATCGGTGTTATTAATCCTAAATAATTCAAGTTGATAGATTTTATTAGCATTTATTCGAATTGCATACCTAATTGGGTATATTTAAAGTGTTTCGCAGTCTCAGCTCATAACATACATTTTTAAACTTCGTAAAAAACTAAAGATAAACACTTACACATTGGAGGTTACATCTTATTGCTTAAGCAATGAAAACGAAATGCTACCGGAGACTGATGAAAAGCTATTGCAGAAAACGGATGAGCAAAACATAAAAAGTGTCTGACTGCCATTTGAAACTTGAAGTGATCGGAAAATATTCCTCGAACTTTTTTTTATTTCCTCAAGCAATCAAACAGATTTAATTTTTTAAATCCTAATTTACTCATTATTGGCACAATTAAATTTTGATTTGAAAACCGAAATGTGACTAGAATTTTGATCAGACTTCTTATAGCTAAGTTCATGGTGTTATACATAGACAGCAATACTTTCAGAAAACTCAATATAGTTAATTTTATTTCCGTTATTTATTTATTTTATGAGCAGATTGCTGTAAGAGTGCCGTATTTCTATTCTGTACAAAGTTATTATGTTTTAATTTTTTCTCAATGAATTGATAAATGTTCGATTTATATCTGTTATTAAAATTATTAAACTTATTTTAGTCTATTACTAAGAATTACAAAATTAAGGATAAAACAAATTTAAATTTAATTTCAGTTTTTTAATGAATTTTTAATAATTCTCCTAATCATACATATTTACTTCATGTTATCTAAAATATTAATTTCCAGCAATATGAAATTATTTACGAGTTAGCTAACTAAACTCGTTAAAAAGTAAACGAAAAAAAAAACGTGTTTTTAATAACAAAAAATCTGACGGAACACAACACTCGTTAACTGCACTGTAAAAGATTTTAGTGAATCTAAACAATATAAGAAGTGGCAACTATTTTACGTCGAAATTGCTGCATTATTTTAATAAAACACTAAGAATAATCCTTTACATTACTTTGAAGCCAAAATAGTTGTCAGAATGGTGTTCAATATCACTCAATTTTATAATAATAATAAAATATCATGCACGTAGAAGTCAGTAAAGCTCTTTTCGCTATTCAGTTTCAAGTAAGAACGATTAGTTCAGAAGCCCAACATATTATCCGATTCTACAAGCTCAAAATTAGGTAAATATGAATGTTTTGGATGTGGAGAAGAATACAATACAATACCAGTATTACAATTTGCAGTGGCTCAATGTAGTATAAGCAAATTTTGAAAAGATTTTCTAAAATGTAGGCAAAATGTTTCGAAAGTAATGGTTCACTATAATGTGAAAAAACTTTAAAAATCTTTTTCAAAAAGTAAGTAAAATGTTTCGAAAGTAATAGATTAATTTTGTATATTAGATTTAGATTCTTTTTAGATTTTGTCAGGAAAAAGATCGTTTTTCAACACGTATCGCAAAATACTTCATTGTTAACTGTTAAAATTGTGTTGCTTTCAATATTTTAACTTCTATTTTCCTTGACTGTGCTGGATCGTCTACTAACCTAGACATTAAGGAGAATTGGCTACTTAAAAGTGTATTTTATACGAGATATTTCTTTCAAAGTGCAGTTTATATTGTTCAAGTGTACTGACATTGTGTCCCCAATGTTTAATTCAAAATATTTTGAGTGCGATAATTTAAGATCTGCAGAAACACTTTTGTAACTATTTTTAGTTCTTCAATTTCGATTCCAAGAATCTCTGAATATCTATCCAAGACTTACTCTAACATTGCGTACTGACTTTCTCGGAATATTTTTGGAGTAATTAACTTTAAATGATAAAACAAAATAATAAATTTCTAAACTAGATTAATTTCTTCGGGAAGCTAAACATTGTTTAATTTATGAAGAACCTAAAATGGGGTCATTTTTGAAAGATATAGGGTGAATTTTTAGTTGTTATAATGTTGGCCAATAAATTTTATAAACCATGAAAGAACGCCAATGGCAAAAGGATATTTATTGGAGATATATATTTTAGTTAGTAGAGCAAGGGATTGAATTTAAACGAAATTAGGGCATATAGATCCCGAGAAATCAGAAAAAAAGGTATCTATCCCAAACATGGATTTAAACATAAATTGTATGGCATTTTTAAGGATGTTAGTTAAAGCAGCTTCAAGACTTAATCATAGTTCGTTAAAATTTGTAATTGGTTAGAGTTTGTGGTTTAGTCGTTCAGCATCCATTAAATACACGTTTTTAATTATTCAAAGATCAGAAGAACGTGCTGGCATAGTAATTGTTGGACGGACATGGTGTGTATCAGAAAAGATCAGATGATATTTGATACAGCGTCGAGAGTAGCAAAAGCCATGGTTGCTACGCCATGTGTACATAGTGCTGCAAATGTTGACAAACTGCTTGAACAGAAGTTTCTTCCCCTGCACTTCCACACTGTATGTTATGTGGTTATACGACCACTTGGAGCCATGCGGATAGATGCGTCCGTCTGCTTGGAAGTTAGTAATGTGAGAGAGGGCAATGAAATTGAGCAAGACGTGTCGTATAGCCATCCTGGATTCATAGATTTCATAGTGTATAGATAGTTAAGGCATCTCGGCCAACGTTAAAAGAATAATACAATACGATAAACTGCTTCGCTGGCAGGTAATCTTTCCTTCATTTATCAATCTTTAATACCGGTAGATAAAATCTTTCCTTTATAAAGTTAGAGACCTGCTGGTAGTCATTTAATCTTCCTTCATGAAGCTTTACAAAAACTTTTTAAGCCTATAATAAAGTTTAAATGTTAGTTAGCTTAAGAGACACGCATTATATGTGCAGCCATTGTAACCTGCTCTATATAAATGTGCTCAAAATCTAATCGTTTGAGCTTCACATTATATTTAATTCGTCATGGTAACTTTACGAGTGTCAGGCGGCATATTCAGGGTGTATCGATTTTAGTAGCAAGTCGTGTATATGACTAAAAGGGATTAACAACACGTTTTTCGGCTCCAATTGAGCAAAAATTAAAAATATTTCTCCTAAAATTTAATATTAAAATGTATACTACATTAAATTCAGTATATTTCTGCATATATTACTCTAAATATTAATTATTCAATACCTCTTTTTTTATAATTAATTCTTAAAGTCGCTCTCAAAACTTTTTTTTCAGAAAATAATATAAATGACTTCTCAAAGTAAAGAATTGATGCATTTTTAAAATGATTAAATTTTAAAAACAATATATAATGAAATGCTATTGAAACAAACACCATAAATTTTAATCCTAAATCGTTAGAGCTTGTTTTCACAAATTATTGCTTTTCAAAAAACAAATAACGGCTAAAAATATGCTCCTTAATGTTTTTATTTTAAGCGATACATCGCTTAATACATTCAATTTTAAAAATGAATAATTATATACAATTTATTATTTTATTTTAAGAAGCGTAAATAAATTTAACCCAAGGTGAAAAATGGCAGAATTTAAAACCAAATGACTCCCTTGAGGAAGATGAGACTAAAACATTAGTGCCCTGTTTAACGTTAAACGCAACGCTGAAAGTAAATTACGCTTTTTTTCTTAAACGAAAAGTAGTTTTTGTTGCCATATTTATTTCCCTGACAATTGCCATAGGTATAAAATTTTCATGCATTATGTTACTTTTTTAAACTAAATATGTGTATCTCAGAACAAATAATAATTATTAAGTTAAAAACATATATTCATTTATATCAAAAGTTTACTTTTTAAATTATTATTAATTTTCATCTAAATATATTGGTTATTTCAAAACAATTAAATTGAAATTATTAAATAAAATTTTAAACCTAATTTCTTTAATTAGCTTGATTGTTTTAAAATTTACGTTCTGTAAAATGCCTGATCATTTCCTCCCTTACCCTAAACGTCTTAAAGCGTTATAAGCTCCATTCTAAAACAAATTGTCAGTTAAACAAATCAAATTTTAATGTTTTAACGCTTTTGAAAGTTTACACGAAAAATATTATTTCTATATACACTCAGTATTTCCTTGTGATTGCTTTTAATATATTGTTTTAGCATATTTATAAACATGAAATGAAAAATTATACACATTTCAGAACGCAATTTAATATTTAAGCAAGAAAAAACAAAAACACTGTTCTTTTTAAACCTGCCAAATCACTACTACGGAAGGCGGGACTGAATGCATCAAAACCTGTTATTTGATTGCAGGAAATAAAAAGAAGAGGTGAAAGACGATTATCAAAACTACCTCCTAGATGTTTAGGGAATTAAAATGCCTGTTCAGATTATGTTTTTACTTCGATAATCACTTTACAAAGACTTACAATTAGAGAAAGAAAATCTTAAAATGTGCAATTCTTTAAGTGGTATAATTGTCAAGATTGTTGTGCAATGTTATTGAATGCTAGATCTCAGAGGATTGAGTAGAATTAATTATTCTTTTTCTCATTAAAAAGTACTTCTGACTACTTATTAAGGAATTTTTCTATAACATCTGAAATTGTGTTCTAACAAAAATGCGTCACAAATCAATTTTTAAGTGGTGTAATTGTCCTGATTGTTGTGCAATTTATTGAATTCTAGATCTTAGAGGATTGAATAGAATTAAATATTCTTTTTCTCATTAAAAAGTACGTCTGACTACTTATTAAAGAATTTTTCTATAACATCTGAAATTGTGTTCTAACAAAAATGCGTCACAAATCAATTTTTAAGTTGTGTAATTGTCCTGGTTGTTGTGCAATTTATTGAATCCTAGATCTTAAAGGATTGAATAGAATTAATTATTCTTTTTCTTATTAAAAAGTACGTCTGACTACTTATTAAAGAATTTTTCTATAACATCTGAAATTGTGTTTTAACAAAACTGTATTATTTTGCATTTTCTCTAATATGTCAGCAGTGCTGATTCTATGCCTACTGCATAAATTATTCTCTAAACTGCTTAGGTAAGGACTGTTTAACAATTACATATGAGAGTTTCGGTTAAGATCCGACCATTACCGTAAATTAAGTTGATTTAACTGTTCCCATTTACTTAAAACCCTTTTAATGGCTGTATTATCCAAACACTTTGAAATGTATGGAAGCTTGTATCCTCCCTCAATGTTGGAAGGTTTCTAACTTAGTAATTAATCCTCGAATTGTGTGTTAACTACTAAACTAGAATATTTTGTTCAAAACTTTGTTGTTAGTTCCTTAATATTATCAAAGCTACTTTGAACTTTTTGTCCAAATATAGCTTATTTCAACATTTACTTCTTAATAAAGTATCATTAAAAGTAGCATTACAATTAATTTAAGTATTTTATCCAAAAATCTCATTCTTCAACTTCTTACTTTATAACAGGAACGTATTGAACTAATTTTATGTATTTTATCCAAAAATCACATTCTTCAACTTTTTACTTTATAAAAAAAACGTATTGAGCTAATTTTTTGAATTTTGTCCAAAACTCGCATTCTTCAACTTCTTACTTTATAACAGGAACGTATTGAACTAATTTTACGTATTTTATCCAAAACTCACATTCTTCAACTTCTTACTTTATAACACGAACGTATTGAACTAATTTAATGTATTTAATTCAAAAATCCTATTCTTCAACGTTTTACTTTATAACAGGAACGTATTGAAATAATTTTGTGTGTTTTGTTCGAAAATCGAATTTTTGAGCAATTTACTTCATTATAAAGATCTGAACTAAATTAAAAGTAAATTCACGCTTTCTGTCTGAAAATTATAAGTTTTGACATTCACTTCATAATAAAGTTTAGATACGCATTAAGAGTAATTTTATGTTGTTGTTCCTTTTTCAGAAGCGTAAGCTTGTAGTTCCTCAAGCTTTTAAATGTCAACAGAAGGATAATTTTCTCTAAAACTACTGTACTGAATCTTAAATGAATCTACGTGAATTATATTATCTTCATATCATTTAATTAGTTTAGAAGGAATTTGTTACTAAATTTAAGTAAAAAACTTTTGTTGAACTAATAATTTTAACTAAAAACTAGAATACAAAATTTTGAAGAGTTTTAGTGCTTTTTCAAAAAATACTTTCAGGAAGTTTTTGATCACGTCTTTCAAAAAAGTGATTTTTATGATAATAATGAAATTAATCAAAGGTTAATTTTTAAAGTTCCTTAAAAATGACACCTACTGGTCTGGAAATTCTCCTACGTAAAGTGATACCTTAGTGGGTTTATCTAAAGTGTTTCGTCCAAAAGTCAAAACTTTCAATATTTATTTCACAAAAAAACTTATTAAACTCTAACATTTGTAAATAACAAAAAAAATCTAATTTTTACGTTAATCACATTTGAATTATTGTCTTGCTTTTTCAAAAGCCTTCTGTGTCTTATTTTTATATTACTACCTGCTTCTTTTGGTAGTTTTTTCCTCAAAACAGTAACTTTTAACATGAAGCAGCACAATTTCTTACTTTACCAATATATTCCATTATTATATTTCGTAGTATACATTTACTTATTCAAATTTTGTTGTATTATTAAAACAGAAAGTTTAAAAACAAGAGTTTTTAAAAAAAATTTATTTGCCAAAAAGTTCTTTAAAAAATATTTCAGTTTAGAAATTTTTCTGATTTTTATAGAAATTCTTTACGGTTCTAAATGAATATTTATTAAAAAAAAATTCCAATCATTTTGTTAAGAAAAAATCTCTCCTCAAATCGGTATATTGAAAAAGTACACTTATTTCCAGAAGAAGAAAAAAAGCTTGTACTCAATTTCTATTTTTTTTTAAAAAAACATTTTTCAAAACGGCAAGTTTTAACAATGATAATAAAAAGATTCCGCTCTCATTAAAGGATAAATAATAAAGGATAAATAAGGCTCTCATTAAAGGGTAAATAAAACAAAACGTAGTGATAATATAAATGTTTTTCAATTTTTCTTATAGTTATGAGTAGGGATAGTTTTTTGTTAAGTTTGAAAACTTTTTATGTACAAATATGATTTTTTATGTATATATAAATAATCTTTTGAATTGCTTTGGAAAAAATCTCATAGGAATACCTTTTAAAAAATTTTTAAAGATTCCTTCTTGATAAGATTTATAGTTACTCTAAAATATTAATTTTATTGCTTCTTGTTGTGTTTTTAGATTTTTTTGCAAAGATTACATTTTAAGCGGCATTGCGTATTTATCTATAGCATCGTAAACTATATTTTTATTTTGTAAGTAAAATAAAAACATTTTTAAGTACCACATAAAGTATTTCTTATTAAAGAGTTTAAAGAAATTCTATTTTTCTTTTATGCTCTAGAAAATATTTTTAGGAAAACAACTATTTTGGGAATAACCTACAAAGGGAATTCAGGAAATGATATCAAGGTAAATGACTTTTATAAGATTTACGAAAATTTGGCATTACTCAAGAGACAATAAAGTTGGAAAAGATTGAAAGCTCCAATTGTTTTTTGTTAAAGATATTAAGTTAACGAACATAAACTCTTTCAGTCAGTTTATTCCGCGAAACAAATTGTTTGCGTTGTAAGAGAAATAAATGCAATCAAATTTCCAACCACTTTTCAAGTTGCACTTTTTTTAGTTGTATTTGTTTTGTTTCGCCAATTTATTTTTCAAAACACTTCAAATTTTTTTTTCAATATGAGTAAAATTTCTTGCAACAAATTAAAAAATTTTTTTTTTAAATGCACTGAAAAATTATTGAGATTAAGAAGTTATAATAATATTATATCTTCATATATCTTTATTAATGTTTGCATAATTTTATAGTATTCTAGATTTGGTTTCAAATTGAATTTATATATATATATATATATATATATATATATATATATATATATATATATATATATATATATATATATATATATATATATATATATATATATATATATATATATATATATATATATATATATATATATATATATATATATTTATATACATATATACATATATATATATATATATATATATATATATATATATATACACAAATTAACATGAAAAACATGAATAAAATAAAAATAAAAAACTAAATGGTAGAGAAACAAGAATGGTATAAGCAAATAGTCGTTGTCAAGACACATCTAATTGCCATAAATAATGCGATATTTCTGAATAAAGAATAATTATCCTAAGATAAAAATTATTCTTTATATGTGTCGATATCGCAAAAAACCTTATTTTGAAAAAAATCATGAAATAAAAGAAAAATGTAATAGGAAATCAAACTTACCGGCGTGAATTAAAACGCGGTTTAGGTTTAAAAGTACAATAATAAAACAGTTAACAAAAATCGCGAAGATGTAAAATATTGCTTATAGCTTGAATCGAATATAATAAAATTAAAAAAACATTTGATCGAAGAAGAAGAAAAAATGTTTAGGTAAAATATTAGTGCTGCCATCTATGAGAAACAATTAGTAAAAAGGTAATAAAATTGAAATAATAATAAAAATGTTTAACGGATTGAATAAATTAGCAGTCTTAAAAAAATAAAAATAAAAAAATAAATAAATAAAAAAATATAAAAATAAAAATAAAAAATTTAAAAAAATTAAAAAAATCATTAATAGGGAAATTAATTTAAAAGTCAGTCTGTCAGGATAGAAAGCCGTTTATAGACTCATCCATCATTCATAATTTTACAGAATACACATATCCATCTTTCATAGGGTGACTTATTTAAAAATCAGAGCCTGCATACAGGAATAGAAAACCGTTTATAGGTTTTATTCTTCATTCATACAACCTTACATAATTTTAAAGTATACACGTATCACCTGCATTCATTTGGGGTAGTTCTTTATGAACCAGAGCCCATTCCACTTATACAAAAATAAAAAATAATTAAATAAATAAATAAATAAATAAACTGTTTATTATACTGGACAATTAAAATTAAATTAATTTTAAGAGGCTACAAATATTAAAAAGTAACTAAAAAATATTTAACTAATCCAGTATAAAAGGTCATACATCCAAACTATTCCGTCCAGTGGCTTTAGGAATAGTTTATCATAGTTAGTTCCTACCTTGAAAAAATCAGAGCTTATTCTTAAAACAGAAAAATTAAATAAAAATTAAAAATTAATGTACCAAGTTTTTTAAGATTTTTTTAAAATAGAAATTAAGAAATGAACTAGGAAAATGGCTATTAATTAAATCGTTTTTATATATATCAGTATCTAATAAAAACTCGTTATAGTTAGAATTATTTCTGTAAAATCTATGAATTTGATTGGCAATAATATTAGAAAAAACCTTATTGGCTAAGTTAGAGTTGAAATCAATGCATTTTTTAACTGGAAATTTAAATTCATTTCTTTTGTCAAAAAGTTTAAATGTAATATTTTTATCTGCATTAATATCAAGAGTCAAATCTAAAAAATTTGCTGAAGAATTACTATTATTTGTTTTATTAAGAATTAATTCATTTGGATAAATATGTTTTGCTAGAATATCGAAATCATTAAAATTAATAACTAATAGATCATCAATGAATCTGAGAAAGAGAGAATCAATTGGAAGATTAACATGTGATTTTACAAATCTATATTCTTGTAGAAAAAGAAAAATATTGCAGATGTTAGTACTAAAATTATTTCCCATGGGAATACCATTAATTTGTTGAAAAAGGTATATATATATATATATATACCTTTAGGTATATATATTATATATATATATATATATATATATATATATATATATATATATATATATATATATATATATATATATATATATAAGTTCATAACGAAGAATAAAACAAAGAAAAATAATAGAGATATGAAAAAGGGGGGGAAATAATATATATATATATATATATATATATATATATATATATATATATATATATATATATATATATATATATATATATATATATATATATATATATATATATATATATATATATATATATATATATATATATATATATATATAAGTTCATAACGAAGAATAAAACAAAGAAAAATAATAGAGATATGAAAAAGGGGGGGAAATAATATATATATATATATATATATATATATATATATATATATACACCGAAGAGTCATTACATTATGACCACCCTCCATCTATAACAATGGGCTCGCCCTGGAACAATGTTTTCATGGGGCACATTAGGAAGTTAAGTTGCGAATGTCAACAAGATGGACATTCGCAAGTTGCCGTACTAAATTAACTTTGAAACTTAACTTAGTTTTATGTGTTTTTTTTTCATTTAAATATGATTCTAAAACAAATTACCTTTGAGGGGAAAACAGTTTTACTCTTTACTTCATAATGAAGCGATGTAGCCGTGGTGGACATTGTGCTCGTCTTCCAATGAAGTAACCCAGGTTTGAATCCCAGCGATGACTAGTTGATAAGAATTTTACTCCCGGCTCGTGCTATAGCAGTGTTGAAATAAATTTTCATTTTCTAATGCAATCACAGATTTAATTCGTAATTATTAGAGATAATTTTAAGATTTACTTTGAATTACTTAGAATTTTAAGATATCGTAATTTTAAGATTTACTTTGTAAGTTCGGCAGAATTCATTGTTTTAGTATGATCAAAAAAAATCTGAGCACGGATTTACTTCATATTTATTATGACAAAAACTTGTTCTCGTAATGTAAGATAACCATTGCGATTGCGGATTTATTTTGTAACTTTAACGGAAAAAAAGGTAAAAAAGTGGTAAAAAAGGGTCTTAATTAGGGATTTGCATCTTATTTTTAAGGTTTTGAACAACCAATACAACTGCCAGTGTTTAAAACTATAAATTTTACAGATTATTTTTTTGATTAATAATGAAAGGGGTGAGAGCTTTAACTAAATGGTTAATCCGATTTCTTAGTGAGTAACAAGAAACCAAGATCACGAATATGAGGCAAGTCAAAATATTCCGTAAACCCGAACGAACGAACAAACATAGCAGCTTCACACAAACTCTTTTACCTATATCATTCGATTAGTATTCGAACTAATATCATTAAGACTCATGCTAAGTATCCTCCTCATAGTAATTACAATGTTGCACTACTTGCGCGCCCGCCGAACTGCACGCGATGTTGAATACTTTATGATAGAATAGTTTAACGAGTATCGATACTACTCACCCTTACTCCCTTCCTACGCTGACCAAGGTGGTCATCCACCCCCTTACTGACCGCTATCAGTGGTGCTTAACTTCGGTGATTTACTCAGAACTAAGTTTTATCAATTCATTGTAGGATATTATTACATATGAGTTAAAATAGCTCAGTGGTTAAAGGTACTGAGTCGTCATTCTGAAAGATTATATGCACTTCTTTGAATTATTTTTTTTTGATTCCATACAGAACTTTTTTTAATAAATTGATATTGTATTATTTATATCTATAATTATGCGTACCAGTACTGAAAAAAAACATTGCAATAGTAAACTTAAGGGTAGCAAGAAAAAAAACCTATGTCATATTTTGTGACTTTCCCGTAATATTTAGTATTTTGTATAACAGTATGTTAAAACCAAAAATAACTACAATAAATTGATATTGTATTATTTATATCTGTAATTATGTATACCATTATTGAAAAACATTGCAGTAGTATACTTTACGAACATCTAGAAAAGAAACCTATGTTATTTTTTGTGACTTCTCCGTAATATTTAGTATTTTGTATAACAGTATGTTAAAGCCAAAAATAACTGCAATAAATTAATATTGTATTATTTATATCTGTAATTATGTATACCATTATTGAAAAACATTGAAAATAGTATACTTTACGAACATCTAGAAAAGTTAAGAACATCTATGTTATTTTTTGTGACTTCTCCGTAATATTTAGTATTTTGTATAACAGTATGTTAAAGCCAAAAATAACTGCAATAAATTCATATTGTATTATTTATATCTGTAATTATGTATGCCAGTATTGAAAAACATTGCAATAGTATACTTTACGAACATCAAGAAAAGAAACCTATGTCATTCTTTATGACTTTCCCGAAATATTTAATATTTTGTACAACGGTATGTTAAAGCCAAAAATAACTGCAATAAATTAATATTGTATTATTTATATCTGTAATTATGTATGCCAGTATTGAAAAACATTGCAATAGTATACTTTACGAACATCAAGAAAAGAAACCTATGTCATTTTTTATGACTTTCCCGAAATATTTAATATTTTGTATAACAGTATGTTAAAACCAAAAATAATTGCATGATATGTATACCAAGTAGCATTACCTTTTTATAATATTAAAAGATAATAAATGAAGCAGTGAAAATAAATATCTCAACAAAGTAAATATTGCAACTGTTTATTTTACGAACATCGAAATAAAAATTGGATCATCATTATGTAAAGTATATGAATAGCAGCGATACTTTCATAAATTTTTTTGCATTACTTGCTCCAAAATTACAACCAAAAAACAAATCTCGTCTATCATTTACGAACCGGAACTGAGATGGGGAATATTTTACATGCGAAAAGGAAATACTAGTCTCTTATCCCAGCACCTACAAATTGCACAAGGCAGAAGCATTAATTTTTCCCTTGCGTGAACAGAATATGCAACCGCATTAAGAGAAAAAAAACACGCATAATCAGTCACTTTTACGCGTCCTCAGCAAAAATGATCACGGAATATGTTCATTAAGGATTTTGGTTACACTGTAATTTAGTGTCGCATATCAAATTGTCCTGCTTCGCTTTTAATGGTCCCAAAGTGCCGAAATTGGAGTAAAAATACACAAATAAAAATTACCCAAATAAATAGAAGTTTCAAATAGGTATTATTAAAATGTTGATGCCTAGTGTTTAGATCTACAGTCTATCCCGCTATAATGAACTCGGAATAAAGTGAACATTAGTTATAGTGAACGTTTTTAGTGGTCCCATTTGAATTATCATTTAACTAATGTTATTTCATACGCTTAAAGTGAACAGCCAAGAAATCAGCGATTCATTTACAGTGGACTCTAAATTCCCAAATTAATATAATAGTCCTTTAGTTTTCTGTTTTAAAACAAATCTTTTTGTTTCAATTTATAAATATTAGGACATCTGTTTGGTTAAAATTGTCAATTAGTTTTTTAAATACTGAAAGCTAAATTTAACATATAAACGATTAGGGCATTTTCTCCTTATAAAAATAACGGTGTTTAATGTCAAAAATTTCTCATTCTTTTATAAATTATTAGGACATTTTTTCCATATAAAAATAACTGTGTTTATAGTCAAAAAAATTTTTTCTACAGTCTATCCCGCTATAATGAACTCTGAATAAAGTGAATATTAGTTATAGTGAACGTTTTTAGTGGTCCCATTTGAATTATCATTTAACTAATGTTATTTCATACGCTTAAAGTGAACAGCCAAAATATCAGCGACTCATTTACAGTGGACTCGAAATTCCTAAATTAATATAATAGTCCTTTTATTATCTATTTAAAAGCATTACTTTTTGATTTAATTTATACATATTAGGACCTCTTTTTGGTTACTATAGTCAATTAGTTTTTCAAACACTGAGAGCTAAATTTAACATGGCATTAGGGCATTTTCTCCTTATAAAAATAGTATTGTTTAATGTCAAAAAATTTCACATTCTGTTATAAATTATTAGGACATTTTTCCACATAAAAATAACTGTGTTTATTGTCAAAAAAATTTCGTTCAAATTAAAAAAATTAATTAATTAATTAACACTACTTGCAATAAGCTATGTATCTATTTCATGCTTTAAGGTTTTTCTTTTTTTTCCATCAAAACTTTAAATTTTTCCCTAGTAATACAAAAAATGCGATTTGTATAGTTTTTTTTTCTTGTTGTTCAAATAACATAAAAAATTGTTCGTCGGCAAACGTAAAAAAATATGTATACATATAAGGATCTTTTCTATGAAACATCTTTTTCAAGCTACGAACAATAAAAATTCGTTAACAAAACAATTTATAATACTTTCTCTTCTAAATATTTTTTCGACGTAAGCATTGTAAGCTAGTATTAAAAAAAACTATTTTTATTATAATTTTTAATGTGCATTGCAACATATAAGCCGTACCTGGAATGATTTATCAATTTTTTCTGCAACATAAAAAAAATTGAACGGCTTTCATTCATTTTAATAAACGCAATTTTTCTAGCTCAACATTAAAAAAAATATACATGCTGCCCGTAATGACCTCTTTTAACATATATTTCGAAAATAACTATAAAAATAAATTTACAAAAAAACTAATCACATACACTATGTTCACTAGGGAATCATAATTTAAAATTTTCAGGTGATATTTATAATGAAAATAGAGAAAAATAAAAAGTGGAAATAAAATCATCTAAAACCTGTAAACATCAAACTGAATTAAAGCTTCAAAACATAAACAAACGTATTTTAGTCCTACTAATCAAAAACTAGGTCTTTGATTAGTTTTATGATATAATTGATATTTTTATTAGTTTTTAAAATTTGATTTTTTTTTCTTATATAAAACTTAAATTCTTTCAAATTGATTTCTTGCACGTTTTTGCAATAAAAAATTTATAAAAGCTAAACTTTGAGATTACTAGAAATATTAGACAGAAGAAATATTTTAAGTCAGTTTTCTTATGAACAGTGTGGAAAATGAAGAACGGTCCACCCATAATAACTTTTAGTCTAATGATCTGATCTTCTCGTTCAAGGACTCAAACTTAATGAATCGTTGTGAATTTAAATATGCCAATTAATAAATGCAGACTATATTTCAAGTTCAATCAAACACAAAAATGTACTTTCTCTGATTAAACATATCTTTTCTATTGGATTTGAATTTATGAGCCCCAAAATATTGGGGATAGCCGCAATCCGGGAAGTATGATCCCTAATCCGCCATATCTCGCTTCTCGGGATATGGAGAAGAAAATTGAGAAATTTTTGAGAGAATTGAAAAAATTTTTGCTCACAGTTATAAAGTTTGTTTATCCAAAGATAATGCCATATAAAAAAAAATTAGTAAATATTTATTCTTTTTTTATTATATTCCTTAATAACAGTCAAAAAAGTTTTGAATTGTAAGGTAGGCAATTTCTTTGCATCATTTTAAAGTAGGCAATTTTACACTGCAAAATACTAAATTTGAGCAAAATCAGTTAAATAGTTCCTGAGAATCGAATTTTAAATATCTTACTTTTTTGAAATTCAATTTCTCAAAAACTTTTCAGCCGATTTTATTAAAATTTTGTACTTTGCCATGTATAGTTATATTCCTTAAAATGATGCAAAAACTTGTATGCCTTACAATTCAAAAGTTTTTTCAACTATTCTTAAATAAAATAATAAAAAATGTTAAATATTTAAAAAAATTTATTTTTCGTATGCAATTATCTTTCTATAAACATAATTATGCTCAAACATTTTTCAATTTGCTTAAAAAGTTCTCGAGATGTAGTGAAATACGCAAAAAGTAAAATTAACATTTGGGGATCTAAGCTTCGGAGAGCTCTTCTGACCAGGCTATTGGGACCATAATTCACAGATTGCAGCTACCCAAATTGCGTATTTTGGGGGTCAAAAATCTGAATCCGTTGAAAAAAAGATATGTTTGTTCAGAGAAAGTACATTTTTGTGCATGTTTTCGTAACCTATAATATCGTCTGCACTTGTTATTTACCATCTTTGAAGTCACCCCCTCGAGCCATTAATATTGAGCCATAGAATGTACAGATCCGATCATTAGATCAAAAGTTAATCAAGGTAATGCGTTTTTTTTTCAGCACTGTACATAAGTTAATGTTTGACGGTACAACTGTACCTCTTGTCCTCATTTTTTTATTCATTTACTTTTAAGCTTTTTCATCATTTTGTAAACCTAATTTCTGTCGTCTATAGTGTTTCTCCCAAAAACAACTGCAAACTTCGAGGGTGTCTGAATTTAGAGATTAAATACGTTTCAAGAAAGCTTTTGACGTATATGAGAGATTGTAACACAGTATAACTATGATGCTTATACAATTACTGGTATTGTAATCATTCATAAACTTATTAAAACAATACAGACAAAATAACCGCACGCGCAGAATCATGCGTCGCGTTCATCAAAATAAAAATGTATGCAAAAGTGCTTAGCGAGTTGGTAAAAAGGTTTATAAGAAAATGTGTACCCTCTTTGTATTTTCAATGAAATGTGGGCCTCAAGCTTTGGTTTTATTCAAGGAAAAGGGAAGTTTAAGTGCTCCTTGGTGTGTGATTCCATTGTTCAGTTAAACTACTTTCAGGACCCTGTTTACCTAGATGGTTATAGGAGGGAAGATATTACCGTTTCTAGAGAGTCTGGAGTCCTATCAGGACAATCCATATCGAGAAGATCTTCATTTTTCTTTATATCTGAAACAAAATGCGACCCCATGATGTTTCTCGTTAAGTAAAATTATCCGAATTTGACCTTAAAAGGACCTCACACTTACTTCGAAGTCTTTTTTAAAGATATTGAGAAGAGTATAGACATCCAATATATACCTAGACAAACAATTACCTACATAAACAAACCTCCCCAATCCAAATGGACAATGGCCCATCTGGGACATTGTTGAGAAAGCAATTATCCTTGATTGATATAGCTTATATTTTCATGTAGAAAGCCGGAGACCATTTAACTGTAACTTTTACGAGTGTGAGTATTTCATTGAAAATAGGTTAAGATGGGACTAAATCTACTACTGATTGATATTTTTAGTAGATTTTGCAACAACAATTTCAACTTTGATTTGTGTTGCTTACCACCATGCATGTCCATGATAACTGTAAAATTGTTATTTTGCTTGTGTTATATTAGTTTATCTTCAAACCAAAATTTATTTCGATTTTATTCTTTTAAATTTAACTGAAATTTTTTTTGAACTCTGAATATAAGTGTAATTTAAGATTGAAGATCCAGGCTATCTTACACTGAAAAAAAAAGCTCGGTCGAAACTACCAGAATATGATGAACTTTACCGTATTTCTGGCTCCGAGAGATAAAAATCCCAATTCTCCAGAAAACTCGGTAACTTTTACCGAAGTGCTTCGGTAATCATTTTGGTAAAATAAACAATAAAATATGGTTTTTACAGTGTGTGATAAAATTTTGTAAATGTCCTAAAATTTGGTAATTTTATCATAATACTTTGGATCATAGCATAGAAACCATTTATTCGGTTAAATTTACATTTCAATTTTGTAACTTTTTCTAAATGTGTGGTATTAAGAACTTTAATTTTAAAAACAAGAATTTCCGGAAAACCGTTACCATATAAACGGAAAAATTACTTACTGAGTGGTTTAAATACCGTATATTTTTGTTTTATTAACCAGATTTATGAGTTTTCTTACGAGAAATGTCATTAGCTTACAACACGATAATTTTTCCAGAATTTCTTTCTTCACGTTCACATCCATGTTCTTCATATCCACATCCATGTTCTTCATGTCCACATCCATGTTCTTCATGTCCATATCCATGTTCTTCCTGTCCACATCCATGTTCTTCATGTTCATATCCATGTTCTTTATGTCCACATCCATGTTCTTCATGTCCATATCCATGTTCTTCCTGTCCACATCCATACTCTTCATGTCCATATCCATGTTCTTCACTTCCACATCTAAAAAGCATGCCAATTTATGTGATAGGTTTGCGTGTTTCTTTTTTAATTTTGCTATAGATACCATATTTCTTTAATGTAAATCGTATAGTAAACTTATTGTTTGCCTCTGGTATTGAAAGAAAATAATCAAGTGAACATAAAAATATTTGTAATAATACATATTTATATGTAAATATTTGTAATACAAGATACGTAATCAAATAAACATATCTTATAAAGAGCAATGTAACGAAGACGTAATGTAATAAAGACGTATACAGTAATGGGCTAAAATTTTACGTAATAATACCTCAGTGATTTAAATAGTCACTATATAAGCAATAAATCAATTTTCACTTCAGCATCCCATTCCCTTTTGACCTATAGCGTCAAAATCACTGAGTCATTTGACATCACTTCTCGTCAATGAATACCACACCGTCGTAAATCAAACTGTTCAAAACTTGCAAGATTCAATCTCAATTTTTTTTATTCTCTATTTTATTCCTCACACATTTTCTTGACTTTTAGCGAGTATTCTTTTCCATGGAAGCTGAAGGGTTATTTATCTTTCCGTGTTGTCTGGTTCTACTAACTCAAGGCGATTCCATACATTCCTCAACCTAACGTTGAAGGTATATCATTTGTCAACGGATCCTCATAAATCTTCGATCCCTTTTCTGAATTTTTTATTTTCTTTTTGTCTGTAAGTGGACACCTTTTATCATATTTTTAGTTTTATGAAGGATCATAAAAGTTTTGATGGCCAAATATCTCACAGTTTTATGATTATTTGAGCTATTTTAGAAAACTATAACTATTTTTAGATAAAAAAAATTTTTATTCTTAAAATTATGCTGAAACTAACAGGTCATTATTGTATTGATTTTGATTTTTGGCCTTATTACAAACATACAGTATTTGAGTAATGAAATTTATAGATAAAGCAACTATCCCTAGATTATAAAAGTGCAAAGCAGTTTAAAAAAGAAAGTGTATTAAGAACATGCGGGAAGAGTGACTTATGTTCGTAAAAGTGGTGGAAAACATTTTTGTGAGCGGAAAAAAAAGTTTTCCCCAGTAAGGCTTACCTTTACAATGTAATAACTCAGAGCCCTGATGGCTAAGGGGATAGAGCGTTCGCTTTCCAATACGGCGAACCTGGTTCGAATCCCAGTCGATACGAATTTCTTCAAAAAGTCCTCCGCGATGGCAAACTTCTCCTAATACTCGATCCAGGAGTTCCCTTGTCTTCTGGATTGTGTTCAAAATTACAAAGCTACGGAGTTGAACATTAGTAGTCGTAAACCCATAAAATTGCGTTGGCTGTTCAACGACGGTTATGAAATGAAATAAAATGGGGCTGGGATAGCCTGGTTGGTAGGGCACTGGGCCCATTTTCAAGAGGTCATGGGTTCGATCCCCACCAGCTGAAGACTCCCGTATAGTAATTGATTACGGATACACGTTGAATCTGTCGAGGCTCAAAGTCCTCCATGTTCCCATAACAAACATTCTGGATCTACTGATCCAGGAGTTTCCTTGTCTTCTGGATTGGTTCAAAATTAAAAGGCTACAAAGTTGAGCATTAGTAGTCGTAAGCCCAAAATTGGGTCGGCAGTTCAACGACGGTTTTAAAATAAAGTGTTATAACTCTGGAACGTAATGGCTCAGGGGATAAAGCGTTCGCCTTCCAATGATGTTAACCGAGTTCGAATCCCAACGATGGGTGGTTGATACGAGAATTTTGAGGATTCCTCATCCGGCTTGCACCGATCACAGAGCTGACGTAAAATATCCTCAGTGGTAGACTGATCCTGGATCCCCTTGACATCAGGCTAACCGTGGAATGTTTTTGTGGTTTTCTTCTCCATGTAAAGCAAATGCGGGTTAGTTCCTTCTAAAAGTCCTCCACGAAGGCAAATTTCTCCCAATGCTTGATCCAGGAGTTCCCTTGTCTTCATGATTGGGTTCAAAATTACAGGGCTACGGAGTTTAACATTAACACTCGTAAATTCAAAAAATTGGATTAGCTTTTTGAACGACGGTTACAAAATGCAAAATAAAATGTAATAACTCTCGTAGAGAAACGATTTTTCATGTTGTTAATTTGTCAAAAATTAGTAATCCTCAATATGCATCAGATGAAGCTCCTTTCCTCATTTTTGTGAAAAATAGAGATAAACTGTTCTTTTTGTGTTCACATTTTTTCTAATTCAAAAAAAAATAAAAAAAATGTTATAGGACAATTTACAAAACAAATTTCATTGTATACATTGTAATTATATAAATATTTAGAATGCTTTTATCAGGTGCAATAAATCCAATTTTGTGTAAAGTGGAATAAGGACAGTTTTTCCCGCTTCCATAAATTTATCCATAAACATAAGTGAGCACAAAATAAATAAATTATACTGATGCCTCTGTTTATGTTTGAAACTTATTAACAGAAATGGAAATATAATTTGTGATATTATTCCTTTTTTGGAAAAAAAATTGAATCTTTATTATGTTATGCCTAATTAGTAACATTACAGAAGTGTTAATTATCCCCCAATAATAAAAAGCCGAAATAATCTTTGAATTTTTTTTAGCTTTTTTTAAGCAATGGTCATTGTGAATTAATGAATTTAAGTGCAGTTTGAGAAAATCTTAGTTTAATTGCAATTTCATTTCCCATGAGTATTTTAATTCAAAACATTGCATAAAAAACACTAAAAAAGAATTATTGAATGACAAGTAAAAAAAAAAATTTTAAAATTGCATTTTCCAAAACCTTGCTAAGTAATAACGCTTTTAAACAATAGCTTCCCAAAATGCTTGATAATTAAAATTCTATGTTTTAATTTTTTAGTTTTGTTAGAAGCTAATTTAATTCTTAAATAATAAAGGATAGCTTTTAATCAGAATTTATTCATCATTTGTATGGATTTAAAATGTATTAATACTATTATAAAGATAAATATAACATAAATACTTTATAACTTGATGCGGGAAAAACAAAAATTTATAAAGTTTTATTAATGTTTCGGAATTTATTATTTTATGGAAATATGTAGCTTAATTTTGGAAAATTCATACTTCATGCTAAAGCAATTTTTTCCTTGTGGTAATAAATTCTAATATTTTTGAAAATTATTTTTGTGAAAAAAAAATATACTTTCAACACGAAACGTTGAGAAACGATTCAGTTTAGTTGAAGAAAATATCAGCAAAGACTATTTTGTACCGAAATTATGCATTTCTTCAGAATTATCTTTCATTTTCTTATTTCCCTGTACTTTATTATTCCGCAGTAAAATATTTCTGGAGTATAAAAGTATTGAATAGTGATGAGTTTTTAACCCTTGAAGAAAGAAAATAAAGAAAGAAAAACTAACAATTCCTTATTTCGAGGATTAACTAGAAACGTTTCAAGGAATTATTGTAACGCTTTTGTGTCTATCTAATGTTTATTCTATTACTGATTTGAAACTTATTCTCATTCTTTTCATATTTAATATTTTATAACAGTTTTCATTTTGCTTCGAGGATTGGTTTTTATTTTCCGAGAAAACTCATATTGAATATTTAAAGGGTTATACGATTTAGTACAGTATTCTGTGTTGACGTGCACAATGGTAATTTGACAATAGTGGTGAATGGTACTGATAAAAAAGAGTGGCAACTTAAATGAAATAAAAAATTGGTCACTTTTTTTTCCATCGTGTTATTTGAAATCGTTTAATGAAAAATTTCAAGTGTCGAAAGTCTCTGGAAAATAGAAGTTTCTTTCAAGTATCCGATGTCTCCATTCAAAAGTTTGATCATTCAGAATCCACCAATTTGTGATGAAACGATTCATATAGAAGGAGATTTCTTTTACAACTAACGTATTTCAAAGGTGCAATGTATATATTTAATGTTGTAATGTATACCTCTATAAAGTTACTTTTATGACTCAACTAGCTGTACCCTGCGTGCGTTGCAACGCTTTCAATTTGAATTTGAATTTTGTATTTAAGTGTGTAAATGACATTTGCGATTATGATTTGAAATGCAAATTTTATTTAATGGTGAAAAAAAGCAGTTAATTCTCTAGGATATCATTAGTGCATTTTCAAACAGACATGTATGGTGATGCACACGGAGCATGAAACATATTTTGGACAATGATCTGAAATAAGACTGGATCTATGGTGACATCAAGAATTTCTGCTGATATCTGATCAGTTTTAGAAGGTGGTTTTTTTTCAATAAGCCAAATTAGAATGTGTGCCTGAGGCAATCCTCGTTTTTGCCATTCAATAGAGTACACCCAACACCGTGTCTCTCTAAAAACATTACGCTTCACAATGAAATCAAGTAAAGATTATCATTTTTGTTTGAACACACGTGCTGTAATATCATGACGATCCGATGATGATTGTCCTGGTAACAAAATATCTCTAATTTCAACCCAAGCAGAATTGCACGTAAATGTAATAAATAAATCTAGGAGCCCATATGCGAGAACATATGTCATTGCATCCTGTGAGTATTCATACATGTGCCTTGGAGTCCAAGGCACATGTATGAATACTCAGACATGTATGAATACTACATTTGCAGGGAGTCCAAGTTTTTCTCCCTGCAAATGTAGTCGGCAATATAATCATTTTCCCCACATCATTAGGATTAACGTTACCATCATTAATTATTGCATCCCGTAAATGAATGCATTCTTCTGAACGTAATTTGGTTTGATTTAATTTAATATACAGTAGGCGTTCAGTTTCAATTTTCGCATACATATCGACAATGTATTGATGAACTAATTGTCGACATTTTAAAGTATGATTATCAGCGTTTTGGCAATCATTAATCTATATGCATAAAAACTTATTGCACTTGCTTTCTTATTGGTTTTCTCGCCTGTTTGCGGACTTCTTAATTTTATGTTAAAATAATATCCCTCCTCTCCTCACCAAAATAAAATAGGATATTGCAATGCATCATATGATCGATACGTTTCTGAGAACTCTTTGAACGTCACGATTTCTGCGATGAAGAACTGTATCGCGGGAGGTAAATTCTTCGCCAACTATAACAATAGCCACTTCATCCAATGTTGGCGCATTGTATTTTTCTTTGTGGTGGCCTACAGGTGTTTTTTCAGCTCTAATAACAACTTTGTAAATATCGGATGACATTTAGTCTAGGGCAATTGTGAACAGCCTAATTAACTGATTATGTTGATCGAAAAATTTTTGTAATACGGTAACAATTTTTCGTTTAGTGCCATTGTTTACCTGACAACGTTGATTGACTTGATCATTTGTGTTATCCATGAAATAAATTTGTAGAAATTTATGATTTGCGTTAGGCATTGAAAGAAGTGATCCTTGCACGATGATAAATTTGGCCTTGCACTTTGAATGTTGGGATGTAATTCTCGTTCAGGATACGTGTAGCACCGAATAAAGTCATTTAGAAACACGAATTGTACCGGCGTATATGCGCCAAAAAATGTTTCGATTGGTTTGTTTGACCTGATACGAAGGTTGATAATGTCTCGGCAGGCGACGTAAAATCTTGTAGTTTCTGTATGCTTCTAGAACAGCAAATTTCAGCTGTTTCATTTTTAAATTTGAGAGCATTACAAAACATACATAATTGATATATTTCTCCGATGATGACACTTGGGGGAAGACTATAGTTTGTTGTCGGATCATAGTGAAATGCACTGAAATTCAAATCAGAGTATTGGCAGCGTCTGAATAGCGAAATGCGTTCTCGGTCGGTTTTCATTCTTGCTTCCCGTTGCTCTGATGTTTCCGACGAACGGGCTTGTGTAGTTCGTAGTTGATTTGTTGACAGTCTTCTTTCCTGTTGCTCAGACGTTTCTAAGGAACGGGCAAAAGCATTCTGTTCTCGATTAGTTTCAAGTCTTTTTCCCGTTGCTCCGTTGTTTCTGAAACACGGGTAGTTCTCTTTTTGCGCGCTTGAGATGTCGACCGACTAAGAGCGATTTGCTTAGGCGGCATATTTTTGCAAATATTCTTTCTGACAACGAAAAAGAAATGTAAAAGTTGGCAGTGGTCGCAAATTTGCTAAATCGAAATATCACATACATATTTTAAATAATAAAAAGAGAAATAAAAATGAGATGAATAAGAAATATGAAAATTATAAGATTTAAAACAAAAATCAATTTTATAAATGAAAGAAATAAAATGGATGAATTCGAAAACTTTGCATAAATAAACAAACAAACTAATAGTTTTCAAATGACAACTGTCACAGCACTGAAATCTTCGAAAAGTATATTTAATTTTACTAACCTAAAATTACGCACTAAATATAAATATTTCTGAAAACGTGCAATTTGAATGAAATTTGCTTTTGTCTTTATATTTATTAAACAGTTTTCACAGTACTGAATCCGTGATACGACCAACAATTAAGAAATCTATTCTCGTTGATTTTACTTGCTTGTGCTCACCTGACATAAAGAAAAGCGCGAATTAAAAATTAAAGTATATGCAATTTACTTTAATTTACTTTTCTAAATGAATAGAGTTATAAGATAGAAAATATCACTGTTGTTATCTTCAAGATATTTGAAAATTGAATCGTTTATAGCAAAATTTAAAACAATGGCTAGCTTTTAACCAATCAGAAAATTCCATTTCGACTTTCACTGATATCGCTGGAACGGTTTATCGCACGGGATAAAAAGTATCCCATGTCCTTCTCCTGGCTCTAAACTACCTCCCTGCCAATTTTCAGCTAAATCGGTTCAGCCGTTCTTGAGTTATAAGTGAAGTAACTGACACGACTTTCTTTTATATATATAGATATAAAGCAACAAAGTGGTTGCCAACATAAAGCAAGAATCATAAATTCAATATCTGAACACCAAAAATGGTGGCAGCTACCTTAAACCAATGTGGTGCTTCATTAATTGTTTCACTACACCAGAACAGAGGATAGTTCTTGGTATAGTGAAACACCTTGAATATTCTTATACACAAATCGGTGTAATGTAGACGACACCATGTTTAATATACAGTAACTCTAAAATTTATAAATACAGTGAAATATGATACACTTAAGAATCAGAAAAGCTACTCTTATGACTCAATTTAAAGCAGCAAAGTAGTTTCCACCCTAAATAGTGGCAACTACCTTAAACCAATGTGGTGCTTCATTAATTGTTTCACTACACCAAACCCGAGGATAGTTCTTGGTATAGTGAAACACCTTGAATATTCTTATACACAAATCGGTGTAATGTAGACGACACCATGTTTAATATTCAGTAATGCTAAAATTTATAAATACAATAAGACATGATACACAAAAGAATCAGAAAAGCTACTTTTAATACTCAATATGAAGAACCTAAGTAGTTGCCAACCTAAAGCAAGAATATTAAATTCAATATCAGAACACCAAAAATTGTGGCAACTACCTTAAACCAATGTGGTGCTTCATTAATTGTTTCACTACACCAAAACCGAGGATAGTTCTTGGTATAGTGAAACACCTTGAATATTCTTATACACAAATCGGTGTAATCTAGACGACACCATGTTTAATATTCAGTAATGCTAAAATTTATAAATACAATAAGACATGATACACAAAAGAATCAGAAAAGCTATTTTTATTACTCAATATGAAGAACCTAAGTAGTTGCCAGCATAAAGCAAGAATATTAAATTCAATATCTGAACACCAAAAATTGGTGGCAACTACCTTAAACCAATGCGGTGCTTCATTAATTGTTTCACTACACCAAAACCGAGGATAGTTCTTGGTATAGTGAAACACCTTGAATATTCTTATACACAAATCGGTGTAATGTAGACGACATCATGTTTAATATTCAGTATTGCTAAAATTTATAAATACAATAAGACATGATACACAAAAGAATCAGAAAAACTACTTTTATTACTCAATATGAAGCACCTAAGTAGTTGCCAACATAAAGCAAGAATATTAAATTCAATATCTGAACACCAAAAATTGGTGGCAACTACTTTAAACCAATGTGGTGCTTCATTAATTGTTTCCCTACACCAAAACCGAGGATAGTTCTTGGTGCAGTGAAGCTCTTTGAATGTTCTTATACACAAATCGGTGTAAAGTAGCCGACCCCATGTTTAATATACAGTAACTCTAAAATTAATAAATACAGTGAAATATGATACGCTTAAAAATCATCAAAGTTACTTTTACAATTCAATATAAAACCTGAATCAATAATTAAGGATGATTCTGTACAATATTTCGTAAAATTAGTTTTTTAATCAGACATACGCACAGCGAAGGAGGAATATTAGTCCATTGAAACCTCTTAGGAGCGACCACTAAATTAATCGTTCCACAGTGAATTAATCGTTGATGGAGGTTATTCGTTCCTAGGAGTTCCATTTTGAAATCGATTCCATTTACTTCAAAATGCTATCGAAGTACATGATTTTTAGCTAACGATTTTAATTTTACTCATTTCTGTCATTTTCTGGTTTTCAAACTATTTTTTCATGTTTCCTTATTGACCTTTTCCTCAATTGGTGTAGGGGTTTTGCCCTGTCGATGGGAGAAGTTTTAATGGTCCCTCCTAAAGGTTTTCTTCGACACAAAGCGTATGGAAAAAATTCCGCGCCTTCCAAAAGTTGTCGCTACACAGAGGTGGTTTCACTACATAAATTCGAACCAGGATTAACAAAATCGAAGCGAATAGAAGTTAAATCTAACAAAATTATTTCTTATAATTACCATATCAATGCAAATCTAACGGGAATTTAAATATTAGACAGCTATAAATTTATTAGACAGCTAAAAGCATACATACACTTTTATAACATGAACAATTTATAGATGAGTAGTTTGTCAAATAAATCCAACAAAAAGATTGAAATTACTTCGAAAATAGACTATAATTGATATTCTTAAATAATTGAATGATTCTTGTCGAATTGATCAAATTTTTCAATCTAATCACACAAAAAGACATTCACCAGTACGCTTTATGTAACCTAACTGCCATATTGTCAATATTTTAAAATTGCACAATTATAAGCTTATACTAGTCTAAAAGCATAAGTTTTACGTTTGAAACAGCATATCATCATGCCACACAAGAAGTTAGTTAAATAGTTTAAATATGCAATAATTATTCGCCAAAAATGTGGAGTTTAGAAAAACACAACTTTTTTACCTACTAACTGCAAATTAGAGTAAGTTTTATCGATCATTGGTGTCAAGATTTAACTACGCCATTTGAAGAGCGTAAGGACACTCGATTCAATATTAGCTTGAAATAAAGTAATTATTCCATTTGCACTTCGAATTAGAATTAGTTAATGAGGTCAATGAAGGAGCAATCAAGCTGAAGGAAAACAAGACCGTCACCTTAGCAACTTAATTTTATGAACTAGATCAAAGTTGGATTATTAAACAGACGATAATGCGATAAATGCAAGGGACGTGGTGAGGGTATCTCGATCCTGAAAAGGTTGTAAATACGTGGCATCAGTTACTACTTCAACTGTTCTTTCCATTCTACTTCAAGTTAGCCAAACCCGGCAAGTAACAATTATCATGAATGATACGTTCTATTTTCTTTCGCTAAAATTCTTTCATAAAGATTCGAGTTATTTCACTATATATTTTTTACTGATCAGGAAGACATGCACGAAGCCGCGTGGAACATAAACAAACTAATTTTGCTTCGCAGTTGCCATGTACTGAAAACAAAAATATATCATGGTTACAATAAAGTAAATAAAGAAATAATAAATCTAAGTTATAAGAGAGACGTGGAAGAAAAATAATTATATTTTAACAAATTTGATTTAAGATACGGTGTAGTATTTAGTTAACTTCTCACTAATTAACATTCTAATTTATGTGGAGAGTCTTAGCTCACCGTTAACATACCATTTTGTTGATAAGAGATCAGTTGGCGCTGAGATCATTGGCCACGTGCATGGGTATCAGTAATCGTCTTCTTCTCAAGTTGCAAGTACCCAATTCTCAACAGTAATCATTCACACTCTTTTTAGAGTTCCTCAACATCTACGTCGCGCAGGTTTTACACCAAAGTTTTCACAGTGTATAAGTAATACGCATTTGTTTCTTTACGGAATCGTTGTCATTATTTGCTTTACCAAAACACGAAACAACAACGGTAAAAGGTATATTTATAACTGTATAACTTAATATTTTCTTTGAAAATAAAATGTTAAAACGCATTAACTAACTGATCAGAAGTTTTATAAAGCCCCAAACAAATATACAAACTTACCGTGAACAATATAATAACAAAAACGCTTCTTGAATTAAACTAATGTTGCATGAAAATTGCTTGTTCCTTAAAAATGCTTCTTAGTTTAACATAAACTTTTAATGGCATCTATGCTATCTGTTTTTATATTTCACTCCAATTCACTTTCCATTTACTGCTGTTTCCAAAGTGGAAAATAATACAGAAAAATATCACTCGCACTTTTATGTTGAAGCTTATTCTTGTTTACGTTTTATTTTCAAAGGCCAAACTTGATTAGAAAATCAATACTGTATTAAGAAAGCATTACACTATCGCAAAAGAAAAAAAATGAATGCTCATTTTGTTTGAATGTCTCAATATCATAATATCTTATCCTAATCCGTGAGTTTTTATTTCTAAATGTACATCATGATAATATGGGGCTTTTAAATTTATGTTATTTTTTTGTGTTATCAGTACGAAATATTTTTCAGTTTACTTAAACTTAGATTCTTATGTAATGAGCATTAAACATTAAAGTAATGTGGTGACTGAAAATATATAAATACAAATTTATATATTGTTTCAGAGAATTACATTAAACTAAAGAATTACATTAAACTAAAGAATTAAATTAATTCTTGGGGCAATACATTGCACTAATTACAAAATACTAAATTTTTATTAAATATTACATTGTATTAATTACACAGTACAGTATAATAATACTGAGTGACAGAAGATTTTTCGAAATCAATTAATAGAGTAAGCAACTAATACAGTTTTAGGCAATCTGCGTCAAAACTGAATTTTTTATTCTCGTCAAAATTTATATTTAGTTACAGAGTCCGTCAGCAGATGGCACGTTTAGTTTAAAAACTGAAATAAAACATTTTCTGCTGCTTTTTTGTTAATTCCATAATAAAATTATTTACGCGAGTTCTGTTTATTTTATCCTTGAACTGCGTCATATTGTTGCTTTAAACGGTGGTTATTATAACATAGTTTTATAGTTTCTCTTTGTTAGTGAAGCCATCTGTTGACTAACTTTTTTACTAATTGTGACTCCTGGTGTTATTAATTTTTCTGGTTTTCTTAACAACAGTATAGCAAACCGTACATTCCTGAATCCTTTTGTTTCATTTTATAGTCGTCGGTTATTTTTGGTGGCATTTGATAATAGACATGATAACAATAAAAGAAAAAACTCATAGAAATGTAAATAATGCTTTACTTTTTTACATATATTTCATTTTATATTATTTTATTTTTTATATTATATTATCTTTCAATTGTTTTAGAGAATTAGATTAGAATAAAGAATTACATTAATTCTGGCAATACATTGCACTAATTATAAATTACAAAATTTTTATTACATATTTCATGACATTAATTACACAGTACAGTATAACAATATTGGGTGACCAAAAATGGCTAAGATGTTTTAAAATTAATGAATAATAGACACAAAAAATGCAGTTTTAGGCAATCTGCGTATAAGCCAATTTTTTTTTTATTCTCAGCGAAATTTAAATTTAGTTACAGAGTCTACCAGCAGATGGCGCTTTTAGTTTAGAAACTAAGATTAAATATTTTCTGCTGGTTTTCTGTTAATTCCATAATGAAATTATTTCAAAGACTTCTGCCTATTTTATCCTTGAACTGCGTCAGATTGTTGCTATAAACGGTGGTTATTATAACAAAGTTTTATAGTTTCTCTTTGTTAGTGAAGCCATCTGTTGTTTCTGTTCCTGGTTGTTTCTGGTTTCCTCAATAACAACACAAAATGTCCTTCTGTTTAATTTTATAGTCCTCGGTTATTTTGGTGACACTTGATAATAGACATGATAACAATAAAAGAAAATAGTCAGCAAAATATAAAGAAATACCTCAGTTTTTTTGTTTTTTTTAATTTTCATTGAATGCGATCAAAGGCAATATGATTGGCTTCAGGGTAGGGGAAGAAGAAAAAATTTCAGTTCGTAAATGGAGTGCCAAAAAGCATCCGGTTGAGGGAGAAACAAGAAGTAGAGCGGAAATGACAGATTTCAAATCTTACCATGGGGCAGGATTTACTGCAATAACGCAAGAAACAGAGAACGAAATCAGAAGTCATTGGAAAAGGGATGAGGCTCACGAAATTGCTATCGAAATAAATACAGATTGGTTGATCTTATTTTTATTTCGCTTTCCAGAATTGGTTCGGAAAAGCAAAAGCGTAAATTAGGAAATTTGTGAAGAGAAATAAAATCAGTTCTGTTAAAAGAATTTTAAAATAAATTTCAGGAGTAATAAATTCGGAATAGCTTCTGTTCAGCAAATGACAATTGATTTAAAGAAAATACGGCTATTATTTTCGAAGAAATATAAGAACTGAGTATTCATTTAGCTGTATAAATATATGAAAAGTCAATTTATAGACTTCTATCCACTTTTTGAAACTTAAAATCTATTTGCTATTTGCTCAGAATTCTAGTCATAATTTAACGTTCAGTAATGTGGGGCACTCCGTCAAGACCATTTCTAATATTTATAGCTTACTATTCTGACAGAAATTGATTCAGAATCGTATACAATGTTATATTTTAATATGAATGGAATATAATTGGTTTTATATGCTTTTCATACAATTTGGTCAGAATTCTATAGCAGACAGTTTCATCCAGTTAAACTGTACCGTAAATACCGCCTTTGGCCTGCACGTTTAATTTTCAGGTATACATAGAATTATATGTGTATACCTTTTTCCATTTAAAGTGAATAGAATAAAATAGAGAGAATAGAATAAAATAGAATAGAAATTATAATTGTGTCTGACCTAAGCTCTCTATGTAATGCGGAAGGTATACTGAAGAGGGTAGTTATAAAGTAGTTTTACAAAGTGTTCCTTACTTTACCAATATTTTAAAATATTTTACAAAATTAAATCACGAAGTCCATGCATATTAAATGTTTCAGATTCAAGAAACGTCCTTCACAAAAACTTTTATACTGATTGTTCCTCGCATGTCTTTTTTGGCAGCGTTCACCCAGACGATGCAATAATTTGGCGATATATTTTCGTTCTTCGTTCAACTTTCGCCACTAAATTTCGCACAACTGCACGTCGTTCTATTCTTTACGCATCCAGCTTATATTTCAAGTGTCTCATCTCAACTGATTATCTACAGCTAAGTACTGGCTTCCCTTAATTTAATTTATAACAAACACACAGGTGTAACGCCACAGCTGCACTACTTCTGCTCTTTGGTACTTGTGAAACTAACACTTGTAACTAGTTTTCATTTGGTCAACGCTTAAATATTAGGAGCAACCATTACATAACATCTGCATAAAAATTAAGTTAACAACAAAACACATAGAGTATTTTGATTATCAGGTAAGTATTTTTTCCCTCATCTTTAGACTGCCGTTTCGTCAATTACTATTTATACACATTTGGAGGATTCGAAAAATTTCGAATTTATATGTAAATGACACATAAGTGAATTCACATAGGAATTGTAAAAAAAAATCTGTTAAATGAAGCCACCCGATCGGATTTTGATAAAACTTGGTATACGCGTGATATAAACTACGAGAAAAAGATTTCTACAATAAGAAAATAGTTCAAGTTTTGCAAAACAAAATGTATTTTTTTAAAAAAAAATTCTTATGCAAATTAATCACACCTACAAGAAAAAGAGTTAGAGCCAGAAAATTACTCTACGTGCTTTTTTATAGTTAATTATGCCTTTACAGAAGAAAAATTGAGTTTTGTTGGTAAAACTGTTTAATTAGAGTGGCAGCAATAGCTTAGCTGTATTGTGTAAATATCATTATTCGTCAGTCATGAATAACAGATCATAGTAAACCCATTTGTTGTTTATAATGTTCAAGTTTTTATGACTTTCTCTTTTAAAATTATTGTAAAATATAATGGGTTGTTCGGAAAGTTATTTTGTTTTTTCCTAACAAAGGAATTAATTGCATTTTTTCACAGCGAACAATTAAACGGCATAATCATTATATATCTTGACAGCTGATATAGTAAATGCTTACTTGCGAAGAAGCTCGATGCCGTAGTTTCTGCTTGTTTGTGAAAAAAAAAATGATTAATTCTACGCAGTAGTTTATGCTTGCTTGTTAAAAACTTCGTCTGATTCAATGGAATCATTTGTACTTGCTAGTGAAAAAGTTCGATTCATTCTACGCTGTGGTTTTTAATCGGTGCTTTTTCAAATATGAAAAGTGAACAGCTGCCTTTTCGACATATTTTTCTTTTTTGATAACAAAAAAGAAAAAGTTCTGCTCAACTATGAAAAACATTGTCCGGTTTCCATGAATAAAACATATTGTCGGAACACCAGATCGAAAACGGGTTCGCAAAATTTCGATCCGTCAATTTTGATGTTGAAGATGCACCATATTCTGGAAGGTCAGTACAAACTGATGGAGTCATAACAAAAGCATTTGTTATCATTAATTAATTGATATTTAATGTTATTTAATTGATATTTGTTATTAATTAATTATTAAGCATTCATCAGATTGCTGATAGATGAAATATTATCGTATTCGACCGTTCATGGTAACAAGAAATGGCAAGGATTAATCTCCTACCTAGACAAATGAAATTTTCCTCACACTATTTTATCACACTACTAACTCACAAATTTTACTCACCTCGTGGTCTTGGCGGGGAAAAAATGGGAATTGCTTCTCAAACTTTAAGAAAATGATCCATTTTGTCGTGCATCAGTACAGAAATAGGTTGTCCACAACACAGAGAGATCATAAAGTAAAACCAATAGGTAGTCTCGAAGCATTTCGAGAGCTTATATTTATCAATGAAAGAATGCTATCCATTTTAAGGAATTTCTAATAAAGTTTCCAGTGGTTTTTAAAAAAATTCTTAACTGACAGCATAATGATCAATTCCGTCATCAGTTGAATAATTCACTTAAACGGACAAATCCAGAAAAATAGAAAATGTGGCATTGCATCAAGAAAATGCGTGACCTCATACAAGTTTGGCATTTCTCCAAAATCTTTTACAACTTATATGAAATTCACTGCCATACCCAGCATATTCTTCAGATCTGTCACCTTTTGATTATTATTTGTACCAGTCTCTAGACGGTAAAGCCTTTATTTCAAAATAAGTGGTAAAAAGTCACTTGAATCAGTTTTTTCTTGCCAGTAAAGAGCGGAAATTTTCTGTGCGTAAAATCGTGCTACTGCCAGAAATATAATAAAATTAATTGGTCTAAAAGGGATAATATACAATTCACTAAAATACACTCTATAACAAAAAAGTCGACTCACCAAGAAGGAGATGTCCAATTGAAACGAAAATTGGTGGATAGGAAGACAATGTACAGAATAGTAAATGATTAAAATTTCAGAACAATTGAATAATTTATTGCAGAGTTACAGTAACAAGTTCAATAAGGTGCTGACCCGCCTCTAGCCTGGAAACACGCTGCCACACGGCGTGGCATAGACCGATAAAGCTCCCGGATGGTTTCTTGCGGTATTTCCTGCCAAATTCGATCCAATTGTCGAACGAGGTCAGCAGCATTCCGTGCCAAATGCAATTGCCTTCCCATCATATCCCAGACATACTCGATGGGAGAGAGATCTGGTGATCTGGCAGGCCAAAGAAGAGTTTGACAAGCTAGCAGACAGTTATGTTGTTGCAGTCATAGCAACACGTGCCGTATGTGGTCTGGCATTGTCCTGCTGAAAAACCAGCCCAGGGCGCTGCAAAAGGAACGGTAGCAAAGCAGGTCTTAGGATGTCGCCGACGTACCGCTGTGCAGTAAGTGTACCTTTAATGACGACCAAAGGGGTCCGGCTGTCAAAGGAAATGACACCCTTGACCATAATGCCTTGTTGAGGACCGGTGTGGCGTGCAATAGTGAAGGCAGGATCTCCCCCACCCTGCCCTGTGTGTCTCCAAACACGTATTCAATGATCGTCAGGACACAGTTGGAAGCGGGATTCGTCGCTAAAGACTATACATCCCCAGTCGGCATCATTCCAGCCATATCTGTTCAAAACATGCATGCATACGAAATTTCAAAGCAATCGGATGATTGCTTCTTGGTGCGTCGATTTTTTTTTGTTATAGAGTGTATTTATTCTCTATAAGAAAACCGTTTTTTCTTTTTCATAACGCGGAATTAATTTCCAAAATTATAACAATTAATTAATTCCGAAGAAATATTCTGATTCTGTCTTTAATTATTATTTACGTATTTGCTAATAATATATTAACTTCATTTAAATACATTTTTTTTCTACAGAATAAATTTGAATGACTGCAGAATTAATTTTTTTTTCGAAAATCATGACAGGTTCAGGTATTTTAAATTGGAAGATTTAAGTATGCTTATTAGCAAACTAACATTTTTCATCAGTGAGTAAATGCTTGGGAGAAATGACATACATTTTAATAATGGGATTCTGTCTCCCTCTAATTACGTTGATATGTTTTAAATGATGCCATTTAATTAAAAGAGCACAAATCGGGGCATAATGACTTCACATTATTGAAACTACGTGAATCTTTTTTAAATGCTCCTGAGTTTAACGATATCTTACGAGGCAATTGAATCCCAAAAACAGAATAAATACGAGGATAATTAGAAGAGATTTTATATTTTCATCTGATATTTCCTAAATAGTCATAGTGATTAAAATCAAGGAAAATATTTGATTAAATTCTTTAAATGAAATATAATATTTCTGAAGTTTTATTTAGTTTATAATGAAGTAGTAATTATGAGCAGTTTAAAAAGGAGCTCGTTGATTAATTTATGATAAAAAAGTTTTCTGGGAATGTTGCAAACAAAACGACTGTTCAAATAAAATAATGTTATTTAGTTTTAAAATTCGATCCAAAAACATTTATTAAAATTGTTGATTCACTCTCAGAATGAAACTCTCACGACTGACGATTTAGGAATCCTTGAACTATATTGTGGGAATTTTAAGAATAATTTCGTCACGAAATCATGTGATTTGTGATGAAATATATGACAAAAATATTTTATCTACTCGAAACCTCATCGTAGTTCATTATGGGAGATTAGCTATAATGGCGAAACTGGAATTAAGACTAGACGATCTAGAATAAAGTTTGATTCAAAAACGTTTATTAAAATTGTTAATTCACTCTCAGAAATGAAACTCCCTTATTTTGACTATTCAGCAATCCTTGAGCTATACTTTGGTAATTTAATTTCACCACAAAATCACGTGATTTGTGACAAAACGCATACTCTCAAATATATGACGAAAATGTTTCCTCTACTCGAAACCTCATCATCGTGCGTTGTGGGAGATTATTTAGAATGACGGAACTAGTTACGAAGTAAGTTGTCTGGAATGTATAGCGGTCAAGGTATTAGCTTCGCACTAAAAATATAGCGGAAACGAATCGGGCTTGTTTGTAATTTATCGCTATGTTCTATTTGTACTTCTCGTGTTGTTAGGGCGACTTAGATGCACCTATTTGTTATCCACGAGTAGTAACTACTCCGTAGCCTTGTAATTTTGAACCAATCCAGAAGACAAAGAAATTCCAGGATCAGTACCACCTGAGGTATGATTTATAATGGGAACATGGATGTCTTTGTGACTCAACAGAGTTAAAGTGCATCAGTCACCATTTACTACATGGGGAGTCTTCGGCCCTCCGGGATCGAACCCCCAACCTTTTGGACATGGGCCCAGTGCCCTACAAACCAGGCTATCCTGGTCCACGATAAAGTGATTGTTAGATACTTAAGGCAATACGAAATGGATTTTTTTCCTGGTAAAAGGTAAAATGACGAAATACTTGTTTCAATTTTGACAAATCGTCACTTTGACGAAAAACTCGCTCGAAGCATATGGAGAAAATGGTTTCACCAGAAACGAAGAAAGTTTCTTGATATTTGAGAATAAATTTTTTACAGTGCATTTATGCTTTAAAATATTTATTTACGTATTTTAAATATGTATAAGAAATCTGACGACAAATAGCAATAGTTTTTTTCTGGTTGTTTATTCTTTGACATTTATGTATGGTATTTACAGTGTTCTTGTCATGTTTTTAGAATCCTTCGTCAGAATCCCTTAATGTTATCTTAAAAAGTTTTAATTACTTAGGAAAGCTAAAATCTTCCGAAAAACTGTGCATTTTTAAAAGTTTGAGTTATTTTATATTGTTTCGCAATTCCAAGGTGTATGGTAGCATGAAAATTACTCTTTATTTAGTTTTAAAAGTATTCATTTTTCAAATATTTATCCAATTACTTTAAATTTTACTTTTATTTCCAACAATTTTGGAATAGATTTGATTATAAAATGTTTTTTATTTTTTGCTTTACTACCAAAGGACTTTCTTAATTGAACAATGAATTTTAAGTTATTAATTCATCTCAAATTTTTCTTCTCTTCGAAAAAAGAATCTTGTAAAATTTATTTCTGTAGGGTAATTGGATGGGTAACTTTAGAAGTTAAAGATAAACCTTTAAGAGAATTATATTGTTTTAAAACTCTAGGTTGATTTAAAATATTTTGTTGTTTTTTAAATCAACAAATGTTTTAGATGTTTCTGTGTTTCAGGCATGTTTTTGAGATCTATGCCTGTTTAAATATATGGAACATTTTAAATTAATTGCTATTTAAAAAAAAGTGAATACTTTTTTTAAAGAATTTATCTTTTCAAAGGCTTGAGCTGCTTCAAAGGTTTTAAAAATTTGCGTTATTTGATAAAAGAAAAGTTTTCCATTTTTAATATGAGTTTAGTCAAATTACTAATTTGAAGCGCTGTAATAGGTTGGGTGTATTTCTTTTTTAAAAAAATATGTAATTATTCAAAAAGTATAGAGTAAGTAATTATTTATACGCAATTATTTTTTCGTCATTTAAAAAATATTTAATCCACTAAATGCAGGCACTTTTCAATGATTTGTTTTTTTAACGATTAGAACAATTTAAAATGTAACGTTTAATTTATCTTTTTCTTTCTTTTTTTTTAAATTTCAATTAAGACGTTCGAACCAGTTTCAAATTAGTTTCATACGTAGATAGTTAAAGGAAAGCTGGACATTTCTTTAAAAAGGTTGCTCTGGGTTGAATATGGATACTTGAAGTTTTCCTCTTTCTCCGAAGTGCGTAGTCGACGCCATTTTAAACGTCTTGAAAGAAAGAGGGGGGTCAAAGGAGGAAGAACTTAAACATTAATATCTAGACAAGTAAAGTATTGCTTCCTATATTTTTTATTTACGTTGAATCAAATGACAATAAAATCAGCTTTACATTTTAAAGAGTTCAGAATTTATGTATGATTTAGTATGAGCTATATAAAAGAGCAATTTTTGATTTATTACCCCACCCCCTCCATTTATGAGTGGGATATTCCTATCTGGATAATCATGGTATTTATTTGCTTGCAATTTTTCTGCCGAATCAACTGCCACTAAGTGACTCCCAAAGTCGACAAGAAAAATAGTGTAAAAGTTAAAGTCTATATGCATAAAAAGTAAAGTTGTTTTCCACTATATGAATAAGCACTAAAAAAAAATATGGCCAAAACTACCAAAATACGATAAATTTTACCGTGCTTCTGCCTGTATGGGAACACCAAAAAACACGGTAGTTTTTTTTCCGCAGTGCTTAGATTGTGAGCTAGATAAAACTAACAAGGAAATATGGTTTTATAATGAGCGATACAATTTGGTAAATGTGGTAAAATTTGGTAACTTTATCGTGATACGTTAAAGCTTGAAAAAGAAACCATTCATGTAATTGGTTAAATTTACTTTTTAGTTCTGTGTACTTTACTATATGTGCAATAATAAGAACTATAATTTTGAAAACCAGAATTTTATTTAAACTATTACTATATGAACGTAAAAAATAATAGATGAATGGATTAAATGCCGTATAATCTGGATCCATAATAAGAATTGTGTTGTTTATTTTACCAGAATTATCATTACCATACAGTAAGGTAGTTTTGCCACAGTTGTTTTTCTCCGTGAGGTATAACTATTTTGACAAAACTTGGTTCCAGCGTATTTTCTGCACAAAATTAAATGAGATCGGAACCAAATTGATTGAATTATTAGTTAATAAATTTTAAAAGCTCCATGAATGAAAAGTAATATTTATCTTCCGGAATTAAAATCAACAGACGTGAGACATTATTTCTTGTGCATTCTTTAAAACCCTATAAAAATAAAATTAAGTCGTAAATAAATAGTTTCAAATACCGATAGTTGCAAAAATAAATAGTTTCAAAGTACTTAATTAATTATTTTTGTGCTTAAAATTAGTTGAATTTTATGTTTAGCATGGTTCAAGTCAAATGTTATAATTTTCAAAACAAATTTCTAAACAACTAATTTTATCGAATAATCGCCTTGCTTATAAATAATTCGTTATTTATGAATGAGCTACACTTTTTTTTAAAGAAAAATTTGTTTTAAAATTTGGATTTCTTAATGGCTATTATTTGCAATAGTTCAGACTCCTGTTTACATTCAAAATACAAACCATTGATTTTTGGATTTATTAAACATATCCTTCTTTCAAAATATTCTGATTTTTGATCCACAAAATTAGGCGAGAACATATTCTGAAACATATAACCATTTGTTAAGAAAAAATAGATCAAAGTGATTTATTCCAATTTTTTAAAATTAAAATCATTCTAATTTCTTGTTATCATTTGTTGCTTATGCAGTATTATTATTATTTGGTACCTTATCCAGTAACTTTATGTTATTAGATTTTTTAAAAAAAAACTCATTTTCTAGAAGTCTGGCACATCACAATTAAATTTTATAATATTCTCTGTAGAACTCAGTATGATGTTATTGCTTGCAGAGAATTACCGGTAATCAAAATTTACCTCAATCAAGCACACTTCCAGTTTATTGTTTCTCATAACTTAGATTTTTTATTCCATTACCGTAGGTTTTTAAGTTATTTAATCATATAGTCATATAGAAATACGTTTAAGAAGCATTAATATAAACAAAATAAACACGTGATTTCAGATAACTTCACACTGAGAAAAACGCATGATTAAAACTAAAACTATAATTAAATTCACCGTGATTCTTCTCGATGGAAACAACCAAAAACTTGGTAATTTTTAATGAAGAGTTTTGGTAATGAATTTGGTATAATATAACAAATATAGCTGTAGAATGTGTGGTAAAATTTTGTAAATGTGGTAAAATATGGAAATTTTACCGTGATACCTTAGAACATGCTAAAAAGCCATTTCTTCTGTTATTTTTCATTTTTGTATTTTTTACTGAATGCGAGGTAATAAAAACTATAATGTTGGAAACCAGAATTCAAGATAAGCCGTTACTATATTAACGGAAAAATTATCAAATGAATTGCATAAGTACCATTTATTTTGGTTTTTATACCTAGATTTTTTTCCCGTGTACACGTTGACCACTGTGTTTGGCTGGTGTAACGAATAAAAAAGAGTTTTTTGTTAAAGAATTGGCGAAAAATTCCCTTTTTGACTGCCTGTAAAGTAGCATACATTCCTGATGTGATATTATAAGTGCTTAATTTAAAAGAAAAGGAATTGTTTTGAGTTGAGTTTGATTATTTTGCTTTGTCCTATTTTAAAAGCTATGAAAAAAAAATTAAATTTTAAAACATACTTATCTTAATTGAGGTTTTTGAATGATTTTTAAGATCGGGTGCTAAAATGGCCCTTGTACCCGCTGTTAAGACTTCAAGACCCGATCACAAATGGTTCTGTAAAAGGAACAAACACACGCTAACTCTTCCTGCTGTTATTATAGATCAATATTTTTAACTCTAAATAATGTTTAATTTATAAATAAAAGCAATCAAATGTTTAAAAGGGGGTACGTTACAAATCTGCACATTCGATAAAAACCAAAAAAACTGCGTAAATTGTGGATAGATTTTTTTAAATTGCTTCCGAATTGTTGGATTCTTGTCTTTAGGCAGTCTAGAAAATTACTCGGTATTTCATAATCAGTGATTAATATTCCAAAACCAAAAAAAGTTTTTTTTCATAAAAATGTTACATACCTCCTTTTAACATTGACAGCTTCAATTAAATTGTTAACTTTTGCTTAATAAAATAGAAATTATATAATCTTAAATGACAAAATTTAGCTTCAATGAAATTAACCAAATAGTAAGCAAGTTAAAAAAATACTTTTAGTGTAAATAGCAAAATTATATCTTTGGATCAATTGTAACATAATTTTTTTGGCTGATTATATACTTTTTTAAGGAAACACTTGCTCTCAATTCATCAACATTGAGCTACAGTGCAAAATTTTTAAATTTTTTTTTACTCAAAAAGAAAGAGGCTATATTTGCTTGAGGAAATAAAAATTGTAATAAAAAATTAAAGCAAAATAAAAAGCCAAAACTGTGAAATCTTTTACTCTCTTTTGAAGTTATAAAAAACTTCATTTTAAACAAGTTTTCTTCACGTTTACGGACATTGTGATTGCAAAAAAAGAAATGAAACTTTCAAAAATAGTCTTCATATTATATGGTTGAGAAAAAGTTTCCAAAACAAAAAAAAAAGGGGAAGAGGGTAAAAACCCATTTATTTCCTTTTGTTCTAAGCACTTCTGAAGAAAATTAAACTCTTGAAAAAGGGTACTTTATGATGATTTTCATTTTATTTCTATTGTTTCAAAAATGTGTGACAAGCTTTTATTAGAAAATGTAAAAATGTCTCTTCAAGTAGAAAAGAGAATTCGTAATTTTGAGATCGATAAAAAAAAAAGCTAGACTCTGTATTATGAAATTTTGATTGTATGTTAAAAGATGTTTAAAAAAATAAACATTAAAGTAAGTATAGCAATGAAGTTTGGAAAAACATATCATTTGAACTAATGCAGCTATAAACATGGGGAAAAAATTAGTGAACTATAATTCATGCAGGATTCAAATTTTGTAACATTCGTAAAATAAAATGGTAGTATTAACACTTTATTAAATCATACTTTATTAAATCACACTAGATTAAAAAACACTACATTAAATCTCACTAGGCTACACAATCGGGTATGGGTGACGATTTGGGGAATTTTCGTGTGGATGATTCGAAGACATGTCACCACTATGTTGCTATATAGGTGAAATTGCTCCCCTCGATTTTATAGACTAATTACCTGCCCTAGAATTAGATCACTTTACGGTCGAACAGTTTAACGAAAACCACTGTGCATCCTCGATCCCATCGCAGGCTGATCAATGTAGTCAGCTACCTGCTCATTGATCACTGCCAGTGATGCTTGATTTTACTGATTCGCTGGAAACCATGTCTAACGATGTGTCAATTGTTAGGACATAATGGGAAAGGACAATACAGCTGACACACTCCTCTCAATCATGGTCAAGCATATAAACTTGTGCTCTATTTTTAATGGCAGTGATAAGAAAACCAGGAGAGTATGATCCCGGTCAGTTGCCTCGGACAACTCCTCGGACAGGATCGGAACTTTCAGTCACAACAGATTTAACAAGCACCTTATGTATGCAGGTTGTTTAGTCCACTGCAAGGATTGAACCCATTATCCTCAGCCCTCCACCAGCGTTTTGAGGGAAACTTTAATCGGCGGGGCATCTGAAGCACCCTGGACAGAAGGCAGTTCAAAGTTACTCAAAAAATTTATAAAAACAGTGGGTTTTACATTTTTAATCTAATTTTGGCACACTTAAATCATCTCGTAGTCATACAGTCTTTTTCCACAGGATCTTGACTGCCAATTCTTATGAAGTTTATTTTTCATACCTTATTAAAATATTTCGGAAATTGCAGCAAATTTCAAGACCTTCGACAAAAATTTTTTCCTGAACATTTAAATTACACCCGACTTAAATTATTTTGGAAGCAGAAAAAAGTCAAACAGGGAATCATTAAAATAATGGAACGCCTTTTCCTTACAAGGCAACTTGACTAGACGGCGACAACAAATGTGTGCTTTACAATTAACGAGTTCTACATTTCATGAGATGCATTTATTGCATCTCACTGTTAACAATTTTTTAGAAGTGATTTTCGAATTTTCGATTAATTTACTGCTCAAAATTTTGTAAAATTTTCTAACTATTCATGTTTCGAGTTTCCTCTTGTTAGTGGATGCTTCTTTTCGGCTGCCTCGCCGTAACTCTTTTTTTTTGAAACTGTATCTGTTTTCATGGGCTTTGGACAAATTCTGGTACTTCTCATCATCGCAATGTGTTTGTTACCTTTTTTCAATGTTTTTTTTTAATTGATGCCTCGTCTATTATGTTTGAATACTCAAACTCCTGAATTCTATTTTCTGATTAACTACTATTGTTAATTTTAAGATTTCACTAAATTCTTTGAGGCCTTCTGGTGTTGCCATGGATCGCCACCGAGCCTACCTTTTTGAATCCTCTTTTTCCTTTGCTGAGAGGTCACGTGTGCGCACTTAGAGTCTACAGTATTCTCCGGATGCCCCCTTACGGGGGCGGGACGGGGTTAAGCTTTGATTAAAATATTTCGGCCAGTTTTAACCAGAATTATATTTTACACTTTATAAAATATGTTAAAAATCTTTTATTTCTACCCAATAATTAGTATATTTTTTCTTCCTATTTTTATGAGTATTCCGTTAGAATAATAACTCCAACATTCTACTCCCCGACCATGAAATAAAGTGGTTTCCGAATATTAGAAAGTAAAAATTGTAAAGCTTTTTTCAATTGATAAATTTGAAAAAAAAAACTCATGCTTGCATACTGTCTGTTAAATTATTATCTGTTTGCACGTTACTTCTATAAATTTTAATTTTCTTCAAAATTTAATTTCATCAACATCTTTTGCTCCACACAACCTTTAGTGATAAAAAAATTAGAAGCGTCTAACATTTAAAAAAAAATTTTTAGACTGATTTTCCTGCATTATTATTTCAGAGAGATTGAATTTCATGAAAAGAAGAAAAGGAAAGAGAAAAAAACAATAATTTTCTTCCGTTTTGCAGAATATATCCAATCAAATAAGAATGATGATGTGTTAGGTTAAATAAATTTGTATTTTTCTTGAAAATTTTGAAAAAGACAAATAATTTTTTCGTTCGTCTCGAACGAAGCAATTTTATTCGCATTAGTTACGGTTGAAACTATAATGTCATTTTTTTAAACAAAATGAAACGAATCATTCTCTCTGAAATTCATTCGTTCGTTAAGTACGGGAAAAGAATTTATCTATCAGTAGATAATAATACTTTTTTTTAAAAACAATTTCCTGAATAAAGAAGAAAATATTTGTTAAAATTGATCTACAAAAACGTATCGTCAGTATGGTTTTATCTCTTTAAAATTATTTCGAATGAAATTAATCAAAATATATTTTTCAACTTAATTTATGTGTATGTTATGTAATATTTTCTAAAACAATTTCATGGTTAAAAAATATATTTGTTAAAAATAGATCAACAAAAATATGTTGTTGGTATGATTTTGTATATTTAAAATTAGCTCGAGAAAAATAATCAAAATATATTTTTTCTAATTAATTTTTGTTTATGTTGCTATGTAATACTTTTATAAGTAACGCTTTGAATAAAGAAGAAAGTAATTGTTAAAAACTGATCGTAAAAATATGACGTTAGTATGACTTTTAAAATGATATATTTTTCTAATTAATTTATCTCTAATATGATTTTATCTATTTGAAATTATTTCGAGTGAAATTAATCAAAATATATTCTTATAATTAATTTATGGTTAATTAATTATGGTTGTGCAATACTTTTTTAAACAATTCCTTGAATAAAGTCGAACATATTTGTTAAAAATAGGCCCACAAAAATATATCTCAACATTATTCTATATTTTTATAATTATTTCGCGCAAGTAATCAAAATATATTTTTCCAGTTAATTTTTGCTGATGTTGTTATGCAATACTTTCTAAAACAATTTCAGGAATAAAGAAAAAATATTTGTTAAAAATAGATTTAAAAAGTATGTTGTTAGTATGATTTTATATATTTAAAATTAGTTCGTGAAAAATAGTAAAAATATAATTTTCTAATTATTTTTTTATGTTGCTATGTAATACTTTTTTAAATAATTTCTTGATTAAAGAAGAAAATGTTTGTTAAAAATTGATCTACAAAGGTATATTGCTAATATGATTTGATGTTTTTAAATGTATATCGAGCAAAATTTATCAAATGTTGTTTTTCTAATTATTTATGTTTTTCTAATTAAATTATGTTTTTTCTAATAAATTTATGTTATCAAAGAATAATGAAGTTATTAAACGGTGGTTGTTAAGTATTTTCAATATCACATATTACTCAATTAATCTAAAAATCATAAATATCGAAAAATGGTGAAAAAATAATATTTTCATTTACAAAAAAAACTAATATATGTGAAAAGGAACTTACAAACATTTTGATGTACATTTACAAACATTTGGATGTTATATGATCTGATAAGCTTAGGGAAATGTATAGTGATAAGGCATATTGTTAAAATTCTTCCATGCACCAAACATCTTTCCGGAAGAATTTTAATAATATGCTTTATCACTATATATTTCCCTAAGCTTCTCAGATCTTATAACATGCAAATGTTTCTTAATTTATATTCAAATGTTTGTAAGTTCCTTTTCACATCTATTAGTTATTTTTAATAAATGAAATTATTATTTTTTCACTATTTTTCGGAATTTATGATTGTTAGATTAATTAAGTAATATATGATATTGTAAATACTTTTATTGCTCTTTCATTAAAAAAAGCAACGATTTCCGCGAAGGTAATAAAAGCCATGTTAATATTAGTACTATTAATACTATTGTATATACATGCGTTTTGCTTTGCCTGTATTAATACAATAATAAACAACAATTTCAATTAGCGGCTATAATCGGGCGAGCTGACAAGATAATATCTTTTTCTTTTTTCTGGTTTTTAAATTCAGTTTCTTTTTTAATTTTAAAAGATTTTAATAAATATTTTCATTTGTAATAAAAATACAAAAAATGTTTATTTGCTATTTTTTGTAATTTTTCTTCTTCTCTTTTAAATACTGTTTTTTCCTTTTATTTCTTTTCTTGCTTTCCCTGTATTTTTATCTTATTACACTGATTACTTCTATGTATCTGCAGCTAATGTACATTTAATAAAACTTATTAATTTTCTTAACTTTCTTTATAAATTTATTTTTCCTTTAATTCTTTTTCTCTCTCAATATTTTACGCCATTTAAATCTTTTATCTTTCTCAAATCTCATATTATTACAATTAAAGGCATCACCAAACGAGTGTAAAAATTATCTTCTTACATAGGCAAATACTTTATTAGGACATCCAAAAAAATCGCAAAACATATATTTTTAAGAGATAAAATAATAAGTGATTTTAAAAAATATTTTTTTTTAAGTGATAATGCTGTCTAATAAATTAAGCATAACATCTCGGATCGTTAAACAGTCTTTTTGACCCAAGTTAATATACGCTTTAAGTAATACTCATTCAATTAAATGCATAATTTGAGCTAAATTCATTTCTTAGACATGTATTTCGAGCCATACGGGTTTTAACTAATGCCCATTTAATTAAATGCGCAATTCGAGCTACATCCATTTTTTAATTACGTGTTTCAAGTTAGGTTCATACTAGTTTTAAGTAATGTCCATTTAAATGCTCAATTTGAGCTCGATCCAATTTCTAGACACGTATTTCGAGCTAAGGTTCATACACGCTTTAAATAATATCTATTTAATTAAATGCGCAATTTGAGCTCGATCCAATTTTTAGACACGTATTTCGAGCTAGGTTCATACGCGCTTTAAATAATGTCTATTTAATTAAATGCTCAATTTGAGCTCGATCCAATTTTTAGACACGTATTTCGAGCTAGGTTCATACGCGCTTTAAATAATGTCTAATTAATTAAATGCTCAATTTGAGCTCGATCCAATTTTTAGACGCGTATTTCGAGCTAGGTTCATACGCGCTTTAAATAATGTCTATTTAATTAAATGCGTAATTTGAGCTAGAATCATTTCTTAGACACATATTTCGAGCTAGGTTCATACGCGCTTTAAATAATGTCTATTTAATTGAATGCGTAATTTGAGCTAGAATCATTTCTTAGACACGTATTTCGAGCTAGGTTCATACGCGTTTTAAATAATGTCTAATTAATTAAATGCTCAATTTGAGCTCGATCCAATTTTTAGACGCGTATTTCGAGCTAGGTTCATACGCGCTTTAAATAATGTCTATTTAATTAAATGCGTAATTTGAGCTAGAATCATTTCTTAGACACATATTTCGAGCTAGGTTCATACGCGCTTTAAATAATGTCTATTTAATTAAATGCGTAATTTGAGCTAGAATCATTTCTTAGACACATATTTCGAGCTAGGTTCATGTGCGCTTCAAGTAATGCCCATTTAAATAGATGCGCAATTTGAAATAGATCCATTTTTTTAAATAAATATTTCGTTCTATGCCGAAACTAAAAACATCGTCGACAATTAGTTTTTGAGAAGTAAGTGGTAAACGGTGCAACAATAACAACAGTTGCATCACTGCTTCTGCCGAAAACACAAAATTTACCGACATGCATTCATTTCAGATCAGTGTTTCAGAATTTTATCTGAAAATAAATCATTGATTAATAATTTCAATTTTTAATTTTTATAAGTAAATATAAAATATTACTTTGGTTCAGAGCATTACAATCTATGAAATACCATCGGAACATAGGAAATGACGAAAATCTCGGCAGATAAGCGTGAAGCGCCATTGAATAATTCATACATACTGTAAGTCATATATTGAGGATCATATAAACATAAAATAATATAATAAGAGAAGAAACATATAAAATATATTTAAAAGGAGAACGCATTAAAAAATATATTTAAAAAGAGAACACATATAAAAAGCACACATATATAAAGAGAAAAAAAATCATCCTCGAATAATTAGAAATTTTTTTTTTTATATTCCATCGTTTTTTAAGTTTTTGAGAGATGTCAAGAAGTCTATGAGTAAGAGTTAAAGTAGTGGTGGAAAATGCGTTCTTATTCTTTATTTTGATGGTTATCTCGGAGACGTTATGAGTTACCACAGTCAAATTTTGTAATAAGTAAAACTTTCTTTTTTTAAAAAAAAAACGTTGTTTTACATTTTCATTTAAGTGCATGTTTTTTCTGTTGACAACCAATTGACTTAAAAATAATAGTAATTCATACTTTCAGAACCAATCACAGAATTTCATTTCATTTTATGATAACGAAAAAATTTATACTTTTGAAAATGGTACATGTTTCATATTTCAAACTTTAATATGTAAAGGTTTTTGTGGAAATTTAACAATTACTTATAATTCAAGATGATCATATCATTTTGTTATTTTATTTTATCGTGTCTATGGACAATTAAATGGCCTCGTGTGCCTTCAAAACTGCATCCGTTGTAAAATATATGGAGTAAGGGATGGACACTCGAGAATGTGAACCGGGGTAAGTTGGATATCGGTGCAGTTCTTGCAGGCAATATAAGTTCTTATTTTGTCGGGAAGAAATTCCATCCCTTTTAAGTGGTTTGTTCTTAGTCTTAGTTTGTTGATGTTAAGATCAACAATTTCAAGAACAAGTTCATCTCAGTAAATTTCGCATTTAAGGGCATTGCACAGGATCCCATGAACCCATGATTTGTCTACCACTGAGGATATTTTCTGTCAGCACTGTGGTCGATATGAGCCAGGTGCGGAATTTATTTCGGTCTCCCACCATCGCTGATATTCGAATCCAGGCCACCTCATTGGGAAGCAAGTGCCCTATTCCCTGAGCTACCACGTCTCAGTTGTACGGATAGGGTTTTGCAAATATGGTTACTCGTGATACTTGTTCAAATTTAAAATAAATAAACTTTTGTTTCGGTTTCTTTTCTATACCCTGTAGTGACATCTGGTAGTGATATTAATGAGAAAAAAAACAGGTCAAAAATCACTCTTGTTGCTTTATACACAAATAAATTTTGAACTAAATGTGAATTATAAACGCTCTTAAAGGGAACACTGAAGAAAAGACTTAGGGATTAATAGAATACATCTGGTAGTGATATTAATGAGAAAAAAAACAGGTCAAAAATCACTCTTGTTGCTTTATACACAAATAAATTTTGAACTAAATGTGAATTATAAACGCTCTTAAAGGGAACACTGAAGAAAAGACTTAGGGATTAATAGAATACATCTGGTAGTGATATTAATGAGGAAAAAAACAGGTCAAAAATCACTCTTGTTGCTTTATACACAAATAAATTTTGAACTAAATGTGAATTATAAACGCTCTTAAAGGGAACACTGAAGAAAAGACTTAGGGATTAATAGAATACATCTGGTAGTGATATTAATGAGAAGAAAAACAGGTCAAAAATCACTCTTGTTGCTTTATACACAAATAAATTTTGAACTAAATGTGAATTATAAACGCTCTTAAAGGGAACACTGAAGAAAAGACTTAGGGATTAATAGAATACATCTGGTAGTGATATTAATGAGAAAAAAAACAGGTCAAAAATCACTCTTGTTGCTTTATACACAAATAAATTTTGAACTAAGTGTAAATTATAAACGCTCTTAAAGGGAACACTAAGAAAAGACTTAGGGAATAATAGATAGCTCGATAATTTTTTCCGTAGCGATTTTAAAATTAGTCTCGTAAAATTATCAATAAAATAATTTTTATATACCCTTTGATAAAATTCGGTTATTTATATCATGATATTTTATAGCACGAAATAAAAACCATTTATTCGGTAAGTGTACTGTTCAGTTTTGTATTTCCTAATAAATGTATGGTTATAAGAACTTTAACTTTGAAAACCAGATTTTCTGGAGAACATTTATCATTTGAATGGAAAAATTACCAAACTGAATTGTTTGGATACCGTTTATTTTGGTTTTATTGATCAGAAGCAGGGCTCGAAAAAACTCCGAAATTTGACTCGTTCCCGAGGACGGCTTGTCCAGCAATGTACCCGCCCTTCTTTGAAACTAACCCGTAGCTTCTAAATAAATAAAAATATAATTTTCTCTTATTTATTGCAAGCATTTATATAAATAGCACAATGAATTAGTACTTACTAGGATTACATTATACAGTAATAAAGGAAATATTAGGTTACTAATAGTAACCTAGTATTTCTTTTGTGAAATAGATTATTTCTTATATGAAATAATTTAAATGACAAAGGTCAAGTTACCTGGAATGTCAATTTATCCGAGGGTACTGCTCTTTTTAAATGAATCAAATATGACGTTTGCCAGTTCCACAATCAAGCCAATGATTTACAGAGTTTTCTGCACAGAAATTTAAAGGGGTTTTCCATTTAGGTAGATGTTCATAATTGCTTTTAACGCTTCTTGTTTGAGACCGTGCATAATGTGCTTTTTTGTAAGTTCATTGCATTTCAACAGCTGCAGTACTCCCAGACAGAGAAAACACCAATATGTAACCATGCTGTATTGTGGGTCATTTTGCTGCATTAGGTGTTTATAAATAGCTTGGGTTTGGAGGGCTGAAGTTTTCTGGTGTTTAACGATGTTATGTATCTTAAATTTCAATGACACAGATTAAAATTTCAGATGTATTCCAACAAAAATTGAAAATATATCACGAACATTAACGGGAAAATGGCACGAATATTTACGAATTATAAGTTTATTTTTTCTGACAACTTCAATGAAATAATTTCCTGGAAGTTTATTTAAATTCTCTCTTTAAAGCTAAGTTTTAAGAAGGCTTTTTTTTTTGAAGGATACTACGCTTCTCAGTAAGATCGCGATTTCATCTCGAAATGGGGAGCTTCCTTCATCAGGTAGTTTAACTTCCGGGTGAAGAACACGTTTACGAAGCGAAAACCTGTTCTTATCCTCAAGTTGGGCCTTTAGTTTAACAATTACTTCTGTGTTTCAATGCTGGTTTTACATTCTTTAATTCTACTACAAAATATAGTCACAGCATTTTATCATTTATCATTGTCATATCCATTATCCATTATTTTGTCATTTATCACTATCATATCATTATATATTTATCATTGTCGTTGTATTAAAGATTCCTAAAGCAAGAATACGTTTTCAAAGCGAGTAGCTGCTCCTATGTCCAAGGTGGGCCTTACGAAGTTTAATAATTACTTCTGTGTTTCAATGCCGGTTTTACATTCCTCAATTCTACTACAAAATATTGTCTCAGCATTTTATCATTTATCACTGTCATATCCATAATCCCTTAGTTTGTGATTTATCACTATCATGTTATTATAGATTTATCATTGTCGTTGTATTAAAAATTCATTCGTTTAACTTTCGTGAAATCAGGGATAGCAGTAGTCAGGTGTAAAAACAAACTACAGACATAAATCACAATTAAGTCTTATCTTGTACTAACTATCTTGCTTTAGCAATAATCTTTCTTTTAGTTATTTCTTTATTTAAAAGAAGAAGAAAATATTATCAGAAAAATAATTGCTTCATCTTATTATCCTTCTACACGAATGAACATGTTTACGATATTCCATCAAAATATTTCAAGTAACGTCAGAGCAGGAAAAAAACACACTAATAATTGAAACAACAACAGTGGAAGCTAAGCAAAACTGTAATTTTCTATTTATCCTTTTATGCGCTTTGTTGTCAATTAGTTTCTACGAAAGTTAATAATACCAGGTTAAGTTCTATTCGAAAAAGAAACTTACTAAAAAGAATTCAACCATGAAAATCAATTAAATAAATGTGTAGCAAGGATACTAAATAAATCAGATGATAAAGCTCCTGGCGACGACCCGTGGGAGAAAACGAGTTCTTGTAACATGATTTCATGCCCCCTAATCAATAACAAATCCTCGTCGACACAATTGCCAGATACTTCTTATTCTGAATATTTTATTAAGCCTGACATTAATTGTTACTGCAGGAATTGCAGATACGGATTTATTTGAAAACATTTTTTTTCTTTGATTTTGTTTATTTGTATCAGGAAGAAAGAAATGACGTATATTTGGAAACTGTTTTATGTAAGTTATTTAATCATAGTAAGAGCCGAAAGCGAATGAAATATACATGGTAATCCGTAATAACAGCCTTCAATAATTATTTTTATTATCGGGTTGTCGAAAATGAAATAAAAAAAAGTCTATTCAGTAATGGTCGAAAATTGTACTTAAGCAATATTAAAACAAAACTGCTATCAAAATCTACCGAATCGATACCGATAGAGTAGACTGAAAATGCAAAACTTGCTGGATTCCCCAAGAAAAAAAATTTAAACGTGAATTAGAAATGCATTTACGCCTCTTCCGGAAATAAAACTGGTTTTTTATGGACTGTTTTATTTTGTCTTCCTTACTAATGATTCGTTAGATTTTGATACTGTTTTTGATTGTCTCATTTAAATACCAATTCACCTCCCAAAATATACCCTAAATGTGCACCTATGTAATATACACCCAAATATACACTACTATGTAAAATATTCCTAATTAAAGTATGGTTAAAAATTGTTGGCACGTTGAGAGCAGATATTTTTGACTGTAAAATTTTATGCCGTGGTTTGCATAGCATTATATATTTAATTACAGTAATTTAATATAGTAAAATTTGTTATTATCAATATTAAATTGTAAAAATTACAATATGTAAGATTTTTTTTAATTCTGCAAAATTTTACATTAAAATGTAATGACTCCATGAGTACCGCTACATTTTTGACGTAATTTCGTAATTTTACCTGGAATTTTTTTACAGTGAATACTTTGTGATGGTCAAAGTGATTTTCTTTAGATATAAGTTGCAATTTATAGAAATGGAAAGAAATATAGTTCTTTTTGCATATCCGGACACATATCCTAAGTAAATTATGCATATTAGTTGCATATCCAACATATTAAGAAATTTCATAAGCTTAAACTCCATAAAAGCTAGAAAAGTCCTTTTATACTGTCATAAATATATCTAGTAACTCTTCGTAATTTTTATTAGCAATCTAGTAAAAAAATCTTGTTGATTTGTCAAAATTCCTAAATATACTAGGTCTCTATTGCAGTATTTTATAACTAGCTTACAGATGCACAAACAACATTATTTTAGCATCTTGCATTACCCTTTTTTCCCGATGTCATTAAAAAATAATTATAAATTCAAAATCTGTGAATTTTTAAGGAAAAAGATCAATGTGATTTGACACATCTCCCATATTTGATATGCGGTTGTCAATGTTCAATTATGCGGACTTTTAATTTTTAACCTAAATCAAGACGCAAGAGAATTCCTGTATCCAGCATTGGAAAAACTCACTTTAGTGTTACATAGAATACTTTTTTTATGACAGCAATGTGCTTCGAAATCTTTTTACGTTTAACAATAGGTGTGTTTTGTCTTAACGTTGTCGCCTGTACCAGCCTGTAACTTTACAGGAATCAATCAGTGATCGTTGGAGTTCGAGTCTGAGGCACATGCGGAAATTTGATTACGTCACAATATGTCACAATAGGGCTGAGTGGCTATCAAGCTATAAATGGTCAAAAATCAAAAAAACCATTATTTTTTCTATATATGTATTTTTTTAATTTCTTACACTTACCTGTTTGTGCATGCATACGTTTTTTACTTAAGTTTAAATTAATGTAGAGCAAGAAGTTGTACTTTGATAATCACTTAGGCCGTGAGACATATATGCACTAACAAATCATGACAAAGCACTTATCCCCGTTTTCTTTTCTATCTTTTAACAGCCATGGCAGGAATGCCAAATAATTTTGATCCCGGTGAAATAACGTGGTCAGGTACTGAGCTGGTTCTTAGTTCTCCTGTCTTCCACAAGCCTACTTACGAGAGGCCTTCCAGCTTTGACATATTTATCGAGCGCCTTGCTGCCTATTCAGGGGGATTACTTAAGCGACAGCCAGAATCGAACTCAAGACCCCCAGCTTTCCACCAGTTTTGTGAGCGACATCTTAACCGATTTAACCACCGGGGCATTATGGAGTGACAACAAAAATTAAAATTTTTTCAAATGTTCGATATTAATTAACAATAACTTTAAGTATGAAAGATATGCTTTATCATGTACTTGAAGGGATATTTTTAAAAATAAAACCTGTTTTAGACTGCCTGAAATCTGTTTTTAATATGTTTAGTGTTTATTAATCAGAAAACTAAAATAAATTATAGTATTAAACTATCAAATTTTGCAAACATTTCCGTTTCATGTAGGTTACCCTAATTGGAACATTCTTTTTCAATTTAATCCTGAACTCTTTGATGTAGATGGGACACCTGCTTTTCTATATTTTAATGCTCTAATTACAAGAAAAATATATTTTGGTATATTTTTAATTATAAAAAAAACAGTTTGATAGTCACAAAAAAATCTGTTAGATTATCGGAATAATATTTGTACTAAAATGCAAAATCAAAATTTTTTTTTCTCGTTCATATTAAAAAATTTATCAATAATTAATTTCGTAAATTAAGGAAATTTCAATGATGAATAACTATTCCTCTTAAATCTATAAATAACTACAAATAAGTGCAAATTTGAAAAATTATTGCTTGGAAGTGATCCGTGTTTGGAATATTTTTCTTTTTAAGGCAGAAAAAGACGCCGGTGTTGCGTGTTGGACTTCAAAACTATAAATTTATTAAAATGCTAAATATAATATTTTTTTACTAATTTTGTCCTAAATCAATGCAAAATAATAAAAAAGTATGGAAAATATGATTAATAAAAGTTATGTGTGGGAGGGTTTACTTAGTGTACAAGAAATAATAATTGATATATTTCATCTTAAACAAATCATTTTTCTTTACCATTTAACATTGAGAAAACGTTTATTTTATTTATTTTGCCTGATATTCTAATCTCAACAGTTACAGTTATTTCTGATATGTTTGACCAAAGGTAAAAACAATTTTCTCCATATTATTTCTTAGAAATCCAAAATCAATTAAGAACTTTAAACTATAACATTTAATGATATTAAAACGAAATTTAATAAATATTTTCTTTAAAAAAATGCATTCAATCGCAGCGTATTTTCGTTAAAATTTATATCGTAAATTTTATAGTTCAAAAACAAACAAATTTTGCGATTTCGTTAGCTATGAACAAATTTAAATTTTTCGTTTTTATATAACAGTCAACAAAACATGCTTGAAAAAAAAAAGACTATACATAAACTAAACAAATAACCAATCACATCGAATCCAAAACATATTTATCTTTGTTTTGAACTATTTATTTAACACATCAATCATATTTATACAAATTCCAAATCACCTATTCAAACAAAACATTTTTCTTTACGTATTATCCATAACATCACAAGTGCTAAAGTGTCGTAAGCATGTTTGCAATATTTAAAGTATTGCTGCCAAGCTCGTTAAATGAGTCTAAATATTCTACGGTGCGTCGGACATCATTAGCTGGAAAGATTTTCAAATTTAGTAGAAAATGTTAATTATTTCTGACAGAAAACAATTGTCTACCTAACAAAGAACATTTGTTGTTAAGACTTTTACTAATGATTGTAAGGCTCTATTCATCCGTTTTCAGCAGAATGCAACTAATTTCTCTCATAGCAGTATTTGTGAAATTTTCACATCAGTAATGAAGACGAAGATTAACTTCTTTCTCATTCTGAATTCTCATTATTCTATCACATTAGTAGATGGATATTTGAATTGTATGAGAAGCGTATTTGTTTGTTTACATTGTTGTAAGAATTTTTTATTATGTGAAAACTATTTGAAGACAAGCATTTTAACAAAGGATGATTTTCTTCGTGATTTAAGGATAAGATCATGACGCGCTAAAAAATTCTTTGTTTTTATTTTTAATTACACTAAAAAAATAATACTATGAAATTTTTATGATGTGTTTTTAAATTACCACTAGCATTGCTGATTTTGATCTAAATTTAATTTAGCTGCATATAACTTTTATCTTTACTAGTTGAAACTTTGAATGCTTTTTGAGTTTTCTAAGAAAAATTTTAAATATAATTTAATACTCAATATTTGTTTATTTTGATAAATCGAACGTAAAAATAGTAATGAGTAAAAAAACAAAGCTAAATTTCCAAATGAAAGACAAAATTATGGTAAAAAATACCGTAATATGGTAAAATTTACTGTGTTTCTGGATCAATGAGAACGTTAAAACCCCAGCGCTTTGGTAGGGATTTTCAAACCTTCATTAGTTATATATACAGATGGGTGACAAAATAATACGAACACCTGTGAAATATCAGAAAATCTTTATTAATAGGGAGTTGGACCACCCTTTGACTGAATTACAGATTTAATACGACGTGGGATTAATGCATAAAGGTCATGGACAACGTTTAAAGGAATATTAAGCCATTCCTCTTGCAAAGCGGCCTCTAATTCCAAAAGATTTGATGGAGGTGGGAATTGAGAACGAAGTTTAGACTCCAAATATTGCCACAAATGTTCAATAATATTTAAGTACGGAGACTGAGGGGGCCAGGCGAGATGCTCAATTTCATTGTCATGCTCTTCGAACCATGTTTGAACGCACCTAGCGGTGTGAATAGGGGCGTTGCGTCTTGAAAAATCGGTCGCTCTCCAGGGAATACTGTCTGTACAAAAGGATGAACGTGATCCGCTAGAACGTTTAGATAGTCATTAGATTTGATTCTCCCATGCAGACGTACTAGTGGCCCAAGATCACGCCAAGATATCCATCCCAAACCATGATGGAGCCACCTCCATGTTTCGCAGTTGGTAAGAGGCATTCAGGATCAAGCTCTTCTTTGGGTGATCTCCAGACATAAACGGGTCTGGTGGTCGGAAATAAGGTGGAGGATGATTCATCGGACCATATTACCTGCTGCCACTGCTGTGGGGACCAGCCTTTGTGACCTCTACACCACTGACGGCACTTGAAAGCATTGGTTGCTGTCACCAAGGGTTTACGAATTGCCACTCTCCCATAAATGTTCGCTGCATGAAGTTCTCTTTGAACAGTTCTTGTTGAAACGGGGTCCTGAAGATGACTGTTCATGTCTGGTGTTATCTCGGATAACGAATGCTTGTGTATTCGAGCTACTACGCGCTGCAAGACACGTCTATCCCTATCATCAAGCTTTGACTTTCGGCCACTGTTTTGCTTTGAAGACTTCTTCTTACCTTCTTTCATGTATGCTGTCATAACGGCTGATACAGTACTTCTTGCAAACCCCAAAAGGTTTGCTGTTTCTGTCACAGATGCTCCACTTAAACGCGCCCCAACAATCATCCCTCTTTGGAATTCTGACAGGTCAGACATTTCACCTTATAAAAGCTAGTTAGATAAACTCATGCAACACAGATGACTAATGTTGAGAGACTGAAAGCTTCCTCTTCCCGCTCACTAGGTGGCAGACTTCTGTTGCAGGTGGCGCGGCTGTACTAAAGGTGTGAAATAAGTCACACTTTTTCACAGGTGTTCGTATTATTTTGTCATCCATCTGTATGTATGTACCTAATGAAGCATTTGGATGAATTTTTTATCTTATCTCACCACAGAAGTGGAAATAATTTCAATACATTGCTGTACAATTGGTGAGGATGGACCACAAATGACAACACTCAGAACCAATCTCACGCCGAATCATTTGGCGTCGACAATCAGCCGAGAGACTGAATCTTTCATTTGAGAATAGTAAAAAATCCATGCCCTCTTTGCTGGGTTGCACACAACAGGTCGGTGGGTGTCTGGCTACAGTTTTTTTTCCAAACGATTAGCTCGCCAGTAGGACTATGAAACTGATTTTCCACCTGACTGGATGTATTCTGCCAGTTCCTTTTTTGTCGATAGCACTATGTACCTCTCTTCTGTTGGCGTCCTTCATGGAACACGACTTAACCGTGGCGTCTGCTACACGTTCCAGCTCTTTGAAATAATTTCCAAAGCCTTGAAAGAACACTGTGGCTGACGTCGAACTCTTTTTGCAACATTTTTTGACCTTCAATCTTGCCAACTTTGCTTCTCATTTAACTTTGGTTTCGAACAACAACTCTCAACACCCGCCAAATACTTTATATCTCTTATTTGTTATGCCATGAAATAATCCAGTTCGACAAATCAAAAAATTGCTTGTGCAAAACACGTCTTTCTATATCTCTCACTTATGCCTTAGGTTCACATTTTCCTACCTTCAATTTTGTGGTTACTATCGTTGCTATTATCATCCGCCCTTAGAAATTATCCATCAGTTTACCTTTTTTGCTTTTTATGCTGAACTATCTAAAAATTGTACTTATGGTGGTATGTGTGATTTAATGGCTGACTGGCAGATTTAAAATTACAACTGGAACGCAATACTTAGACATTTTTGACAATGGACATCGCTTAAGTATAGTTAAAGCTGAAATCAAATTTCTCCAGGTCGGGTCATTATTTACACTGCTCAAAACATTTAAAGTATATTGAGGTTGTGAGTAGATCTTGCTCCCGGAGAACTGTTTGAATTATTGATACATTATCGACAGACGTAGTAAGCTATATGAGATAAAAATGACATTTGTTGGCAAAAAAACTGTGTTTTAATGAGCATTTGGGTACAAAAGGGAAAAGAAGCAGAATTTGTACGCATGAGAAAAACAAACAATAAAAGGTATTTCCTTAAAATAAAATAGTATTTATTAGAGGGTATGGTTTCCCCGGACGGCCACCAACGTTGAACACCTCTGAGATATCGAATCAAAGAAGTTATTAATGAGGGCTGGGGTATTCTGTCTTACTCCTCCAAAAGAGCTCTTTCCAGTTTTTGGAGTGTTTGGAGGGTGGAAGGTGTCCAGCAATTCGTCTGCCTAGAATGTATCATACATGCTCGATTGGGTTCATGCCTGGAGAACACGTTGACCAATCCATTCGTGTGTCCAAAATGAAATCATTCACAAAGTTACCAACGTTTGCAATACTCGTCCATTAACATGAAGTCATCTCCAATTGCTGCAGCGTAAGGGACTACAATAGGTCTCAGTATCTCATCCCTGTATTGGTAATCGGTCAGAGCTCCATTTCGAGATCTGGAGATTGGTGCTCCTATCGATTGAGGTACCATTATAGACCATCACCTCCTCGCCTCTAAATCTCAAACTTTCGCGCATGAACTCAGGATTGTTTCTAGTGCCACGTTCCCTCCAGATGAAAATATGTCTATTATCAGGGTGAGCAGAAAAACGGGACTTGTTAGAGAAACGAATATTATGCCATTCATTTCTCCTCCATCTACATGCTCTGTTGCCCACTCCCTGCTGGCGCGACGTTGCCTTGCTGTTAACTCGACACACTCCATAGGTCGGCGATCATAAAGACCTACAGCGTGAAGGTGGTTTTGGACATTTTGTGTCAAAACTGTGATGCCAGTAACCGAACGAAGGTTTTGAAGAAGAGTGGCATTCATATTTCGGTGTCTCCTAGCCGTTAGTGTTAAATAACGGTCTTCATGGGGTGTTGTTGCACGGCCCTTTCCTTTTCTTCGGCCTGCATTTCCAGTCTCCAAAAAGTGATTCAAGATCCTGGAAACTCCAATATCTTCTTCGGCTTGTGTTTGGCCCTTCTTAAACCGACCAACAACTCTCCAAGCTTCTGATTCGGTTAAATGACTTTGTAGAGACATCGCACTCATCGAAACAATGCTCTTACTGAACGTCGATCATTCTTTTCCGCTTTGTCTCACATTAAGTTGAAAGTCAAATCAAATTCTCTGATGCTTAAGCATCGTCTCCGATGTCAAACTCAAAATTTGCATACTGAGATGTTTGCAAATAAGATAAAATTGCATTTGTAACTTTCTCCTTCCATTTAATGCAACAAAAAAAGATTTTTTATAAAGTTACTTAATACAAAATTTTCAATATTCTTTGATTGTTTTGAAGATTGTATTTTAATAAATATTCTCTCTGTATATATTTAGTATGTATATACCAGTAATTATATATTTTATACATACAATGATATTCTTATCGATGTTTATGAAACAAAATAATGATGGAAGAATAGAGATCAAAGGGTTGGTAAAGTTTAATTGTTGTGCGTATAAGTTGCATAACAAATTTGAGTGCAAGAGCTCCAACTTATTGTTTTTTTAATGAAAATATTTATTAAACATCAAATTGAGTAGCATTTTTTATCATGAAATTTAGATGAAAATATTTTTACATGAACTGTCACATTTTATCTGTGAAAGCATGTATTAAGCTTCTGACTGATTACGTATTTTGACTGATCAACGTATGATTTCCTACCATATTCATAAACGAAAATTTGAACATAATTTTTTTAAAAATTTTATCAATAACATGTATTATGCTTCTGATTAATAATGCATTAGTGTTGATGTGAATTTTATTTATAAAAAATGATGAAAGCTTTTGACGTAATATAGGTATTAGGCAAAAAAATTACGCAAATAAATTTAAAAAAATAATTTAAACTATTTCTTTAAAAATTCGATTAGAATTTGTTTTCTCTTTGCTTGCGTGAACATTTCTTTTCGAAACTCTTTTCCCGAACATATCCATGTTTCTGCCGTTTCTTTTTCACTTCAGCGAAGTTGTCGCTTTTCAATCTTTCAAGTTTTGTTTTCATCGCTCTTACTTAGGCAAGCAGAAAACAAGTGAAAACGAAAGATGGCCAACAATTTTTCAAAATATGAGTGAAAAAGAAAGTATGAAACCTGCCCCTTTCTTGTCCTTCGCTTCAGTGATACAGATCGAAGAGTTGGAAACAAAGACAACATAACCATAAAAATGAATAGCGAAAAAGAAAGCGACAGATGAAAAAAATACTTCACCAGATGGATAAGTTACGAAAAGAAATTCGAACACTATTTTCTCTGAAAACTTTAGTTTTGGATAGAATTTTTTTTAGATAAGACATATCTGAAACGCTTAGAAAAGAACAAAAATCAAAATTTCAAGTTATTAGCTGAGGAATTTTCCCTTATTTTTTAAACTATTTGAACTTCGAGTACTCAACTTGACGTGAATTAATTTAGTCTATTCTGATATATATTTCGTAAATGGAACCAAAACAATTATGCGAGAATTGACTTATTTTCAGAATCAAATGTAAAACTCAGAAAGTTCAAATATTATTCAAATATATATTATACATTTATTTAGTTGTAACCTTTGGAGAACTAAACTGGGATCATCTGACTCAAAACAAAGATGCATTTTTTAACTGAACCATCGATTTCTGATTCATCTATTTATTACCCATTGGAAAAATGGGTGTTGTTTTGGGTTTAATGGCGGGAGCATCATATTCGGACGTCATCACAATTTTCAACTGCGTTCAAGAATAATACTAAACAGTGCGCATGCGTTGTCATTGGATGCGCTGCTGTGGCGACCGATGCTGTTTGATAATTTTCCTAGAATTCTTTTTTTTTTCTTTTTATTTTCACCAGCAGGCATTCTTATTATATTTACATAATAACAATTTAAAGTATTTTTATATTCTTTTTATTATTAACTTATAATTACTGTCTTGACGGTGGTTTTAATGTGAATATGAATACTGATCTAGAAAAAGTATTTTGTGACGTGTTGGAACATGTATACAGGCAGGATTTGAAGACCAATACGACGACAAGAGGACAAACATTAATTGAAACAGTTTTTGAAACCCATGATTTGAAATTTTGAATTGATTTTGTGGCGTTTATCGGAGTCAACACAGAAAAGAAAAAAAGCACTTGGCCAATGGGTAACCAGTGATAGTAATAAAGCGATCACATTTTTTTAAAACTATTTTTATTATCTTTCTTGTTTTCAAAGCAGCTCTGGCTGTATTCTGAAAGGTGAAAAAGCAATTGGCGTGTATACGCAGCTAAGCGCGTGTTGAACTTGCCGTGGCTGTAAATCTTCTCGTTGGTTGAGGTCTAACAGGTTTGGAAAAAGGAGTTCTAATTCTGGTAGTCATAGCATGAGGTAGGGCAGTTGTTTTGTTTCTTAAAAGTCATTTGCTCATTTGTCTGCTCATTCATAAGTTTGTTTATTTTTTCTTTATGTTTTCTTATATGCAAATATATTTTCAAAACTTAAAATAAATTATAATTTTCAAAAAAAAAAAAAAAAACAGTGTACCCTTCCTCAAGCTACGCTCATATCTGATGCCTCAAACATCGTTTACCCAGGATCACAATTGCGTGTATTTTCTTTGTACTCTTAAAAATAGATCCCTTAAAAGTGAGACAAGGTGCTTGCCCAAGGTTGGTTAATGCGTTCTCGAAATTTGCTCTTTTATCTTTTGCCTATTTTAAAGATGTCTTTTATCTGTAGTTTCTTCCATCGATTTCTAATCAGATATCCAAATCAGGAAAGATATTTCTAAAAACACTAGACTTAATCGCTACAAAATTTATTTGGTGTATTTGGGTCAGATCAAAACTCAAAAAAGAAAAAAAAACCTTACATGCACAGTTGATTTTTTTAAAAATTTCATTTTATAGCTATCGTTGAAGAGCCGTCCCAGTTTTGGGTTTACAACTACTAATGCTCAACTTCATAGCCTTGTAATTTTGAACCCAATCTAGAAAACAAGGGAACTGCTGTATCCTCCTGTACTCTTGTGTTGGGCGAAATTTGCCCTTTGTGGAGGACTTTTTGTTGGAACTAACACGCATTTGCGTTATTTGTTGATGATAAACCTCACACTGTTTGGGACTCTAACCCATGGTCCGTCTACCACTGAGGATATTTTACGTCAGCATAGTGGTCGGTGCGAGTCGGATATGGAATTTGTATCGACCGACCGTCTCTGGGAATTGAACCCGGCTCACTTCATTGGAAAGCGATCGTTCCATCCCCTGAGCCACCACGGCTCATGCACAGCTGATTGTAACAGCAGATCAGAAATATTTAAAAATATAATAAAAATACCAGGAGGAGCATAGCTTCTTAGTTATGATCAAAATGACCGGTAGCCTTAATTTTAGATATACAAATCAATAATGCAAAAACTAATTGCTCAAAATCTATAAAAATTTTAACCATGATTTCTCAAGATTTTCGAATAGGTCTAGCATTTAAATAAATAAATAAAAAGGAGACATTCAGTTATATTTAATTTTCGGTCAAAATACCCCATTCCTTATTGATAGAGATGAATTAAAGTCCTTAAAAATAAATTTTTGCTTCTAAATATTCCCATAACCTAAATTTGAAGAGTTTTGAATGAAATCTGATTTTCCATCCACTGAGATATTTTATTAATTTATTTATGATTTTAATTCATTCTTTCAAGCCTTTATAACAAATGCAGGCAGTGCCCGAGCCTTTCTATAGGAAAGAGATCTGTGCTCTAGCATGATAAAAGCATTTCAGAAACTTTCTAAACTGATAGCTAATTGACATTAAAAGCATTAAAGAGTCGTAAGAAACTTTTATCACTCTCCGCAAATTGCTTTTTAATTAACTAGCAAACTCAATATATATGCAAATTAATGCTATCACTTTAGATTATTTTACGGTCTCTGGATTATCTTTCAATGATATGACAGTAAAAATACTTAAATAAACTTTAGACTTTAAAAATTCTATTATGTTTTTTATTATTTAATAAGAAACTTTATTTGCTTATCAAAATAACTTATAACTATTTTTTATGTTTTGAATAAAGAAAAAATCAGTAAGTAGTGTTAGACAAATAATTTTTTTACAAATATAATCAGTGATAAAGATTTATATATTAAAATAAACGCAATTAGTTGGATTATAATATAAATAAACAATTGATTAAAAATGTACTTACATCTTTGATTCATTTATAACAAGCTGGGAAACATTAATTAAGAAAGTGCAAAAGCAGCGAATCAGAAATTTAAATATTACAATTTAGCAATTATAAATAATTTAAAAAAAGAAAATCTATTTAGCTAAATATATTATTAATATATCTGACTGCTAAAAATCTGCTTAGATAAAGTGGATTAAATTAATTTGTTTGAGGATGTTTAAATTTCATTTATGTAATATAAATGGTAAAACTATTTTAATAAAATAAGTTTCATTGAAGTTAAAGAAAAAAAAAATGTTTCATAAATACTCGAAGTGTTTTGATTTTTGATTTTTTTTTTTACCCAGAACAAAATTATTTAATATCTGCTGCATCTATGCAACATATTGTAAAATATTCAGAATTCTTATAACTTCAAGAATATTTCGAAAGTTTTGCAAATATTTTTTACAGATTATGCATTTATTGCATTATCATATTTTGAGAATATAGGGTTTGTAATAGCATTTCCAAATAATGCCATAAGTCAACAAACAATTTTATAAATGTGCGCCTTTGGCTTTTTAGCTGCTTTTGACAGTATCCAAAGTGCTGATTTGGAGTGTATAAAAGTTTCAGTCTGGCTGTTCTCTATATCAAAATTTAACTTGGAAGTTCTCGCCACAAAATGTTTTGCTTGCTGCCTGGTACATTGGTTTGTTAGTTGTTGTTGTCTTGTCCAGTAGTGCAAGGAAAATTAAATTTGTCTAAAAGTATCTAAAACAGCTTTGGCCACATCAATAATCCCTATGGGCCGACCAGTCTGTGTAGGGGGCAGGGAACTGTCCTTGCATCAGAAAGGTTCTGGGTTCGAATCCCGGGCAAGGCATGGATGTTTCTTTCCCTCTATCTATGTTCTATGTCCTTTCTCCTTTGTGTGTGAATGTGACCCGCCCTATAAACGGGTTGTGGTAGTGTGACGTGGGCGACGCTGTTCCACCGCCGTGGCTTCGCCACAGGTGCCCACTGGGTAACGAAAAGAGAATTAGCAGTTCTGGCACTTTCTGTGGCCAATGGACAATAGCTCCAAGTGCCCGCCATTAAAAAAAAAAATAATAATAATAATCCCTATGGAATAGAGGAGTTGCTGCGGGGTATCCAGATGGATCCTGAAGAGCTTCGCCAGTATGGCTGAGCAATCAAAGACATGGTCGGGAGAGAGTTCGGTGTCGATGCAGTGAGGACAGTTTCTGTAGCTTCGATGGCCATCGGGAGATATTTTCATTCCCTTGAAGTGTCCCTTTAGTCCTCAATCTAACTATGGTTGTGGAAATTTGCTTAGGTCAATGTTTGTTTAGGTCAATTAATTGACCCATGGTCAAATCCTAATGATCATTTCGAATTCTGCTCCTGGACTTCCAGTAATAGTGATTTATAATCGCCTTTTCGTCGAACTAACTGTTTGAAGTTTTCCTGTCCGTATTACGTGTTTGTTCTTTTAAAAAGTCCTTCACAAAAACTACCTGGTTCATATGCTTAATCCAAGAGTTCTGTTGTCATCTGACTTGGGTTCAAAATTACAAGACTGTGGAGCAGAATTTTGATAGACAAAAATTCAAAATTTAGTTTTTTTTACACCGTAGTTTATTAAATGAAATTTATTTTGGAATAAAGGAGAAAAAGTCCGCCTCCCAATTATATGACCCGATTCATATCCTGGTGACGGCTGATTAATTTATGCCCTGCTCTCAGTCAGAATATTCGTTTGTTTTCCACTCCAAACAGTGCAAATGCTGGGTTAGTGCAGCTCAAAAAGTATCCTCCGCGAAGAGGAATTTGTTCTAATGCTTTATGTTTAATGCTTATACTTTTCTGTCTTTTGGTTTGGATCTTAAATTACATAACTAATAAGTAAAATATTGAAATTGCGTAGAATTCACTCATCCTATACTTCACATCCACTATGAAACACTTTGAAATGCTGATTTTAAATTAAAAATTATTTTTGAGCAATAATAAGAATTATTTTTACCTTTAAAAACTTCTCCTTACAGAAAGAAACCGAAGTAAATTTTAACTATGGTGAAAACCTAAAAGAAGTCTACTTGAAGCAAATTATTCACATAATCAAATCAATTTAAGACAAAAATCAAAATCATTCAAAGCCTTCATTCTATTTGTCTTTTTGAGAAAGAACAATATTTCCTTTAAAATGCATTGAAATAATAAAATCGAATTCAAAACGTTTGGTGATAAAAAATATGTCATGAATTTTTTTTCAAAAAATAAAAATTCTGGACAACATTCTAGACATTCTTGAAAAATTTTGTTTCATCTTTTTTCATAGATTGTTGAAAACGAATTCCTAGAAGCGCATTAAGACTTAAGAAATGTAATTAAACTTTCATTATATTTTTTTTTCTAAGAAAGAGCAACATTTCTCCCTTTAAAATGCATTGAAACAATACAATCGAATTCAAAGCGTTTGGTAATGAAAAATTATTTCAGAATTTTTTTTTATTTTCAAAAAAAATTCTGGATAACATTCTAGACATTCTAACCTTAAGAATTTGTTTCATCTTTTTTCATAGATTGTTGAAAAAGAATTCTTAGAAGCACTTTAAAACTTAATAAATGTAATTAAACTTTCATTCTATTTGTCTTTCTAAGAAAGAGCAACATTTCTCCCTTTAAAATACATTTAAACAATACAATCAAATTCAAAAAGTTTGGTAATAAAAAATTATCTCAGTATTTAATTTTTTAAAAAAAAAATTCTAGACAACATTCTGAACATGCTTGTGAAACAAATTACATTTTCGTTTCATCTTTTTTCATAATTCATTGAAAGAGAATTCTTAGAAGCACTTTAAAATTTATGAAAAGTAATTAAACTTTCATTATAACTGTCTTTCTAAGAAAGAACAACATTTCTCCCTTTAAAATGCATTGAAACAATACAATCAAATTCAAAAAGTTTGGTAATAAAAATTATCTCAGAATTTCTTTTTAAAAAAATTCTGTACTTTATTCCAACATTCTTGAAAAAATTAACTTTTTGTTTTATCCTTTTTCATAATTCATTGAAAAGGAATTCTTAGAAGCACTTTAAAACTTAAGAAAAGTAATTAAACTTTCATTCTATTTTGTAAGAAGGAGCAACATTTCTCTCTTTAAAATCTTCACCTTGCTGAAACAAACCAAAGAGGGGATTTAAAACATAATTAATGACTAAGTTACAGCTGCCAGGAGCATTCGTGCATACCGCAACACCTTGATGTTGATATATTACCTGACAGAATTCTTCTTTTGTTATTCAACCACAAAAGAATTCCAGAAACTTCAGGAGGTTTCAGGAAACGCAGAATTAAAGGGAGTTTTAACACCCATTTTTAAACGCTTCATTACGCTAAATATTATAACAGCTCAATTTTCTTGCCCTGTTGACCTCAAATTGATGATTCATGAATGAACAATGGATTTTCTACTTGGTTCACAGCAGTTGATGATTTAAACTTTCTTGCTTTCTTTAGAATGGATCTTAACATTAATATATATATATATATATATATATATATATATATATATATATATATATATATATATATATATATATATATATACAAAAATTATTAATACTTTTCTATTAATAAAAACATTAAAACTCTTTTCATAAAATGTCTATGGTAAAGAATAGGCGTAGAGATATTATATTTTGGAACTTCAAGGCTGAAAACATACCAATGAATAATAATTAGATTTATATTTCAAAGGAGTAATTTTCAGAATCTTTCCGTCTTTCACTTCCATATTAGGAAGCATTAAATGATTTTCCTTAATGCGTAGGATTACAAGGTATGCGACGATTGAGCCTTTTCACTCATTTTCTGTTAGTACTTAATGCAGGAGCGATTGTTTTTGCGTGACTCTTGCTGTATGATGTATTTCATGTAAGTAACCAATGAACACCACTGCGAAATCCTGCACAAAACAATATGATAAATAAAGTTAAAATAATTTCATTTGTTAAATTTATTACTATATTTTATGCTTCCCTGTGGCTTTATAATAGAAGATTAAACAAAACATGTTTTAAGCAGTTTATCTTACAAAATAAAGATTAATTGTTTTCGGAATCCTTTGGTATGATACTCTTACTCGAGGCCAACTCATGAAAGTCAAAATTTACCACAGTCAACCGATTTTAATTGATTCTTATCCCCTTTAGAGAGACAGTAAAAACTTATTTCTACAGTATCTATATTAAAGATTCCCAGTATTTGGTCAAATTTGATAGCTTTTAAATATACTAGCATAATACATTGTGCATATATCTATTAAAACTGCACCAATTGGCATATTACCAGTACTGCATTCAACTAATATTATTAAATGTCATTTGGCGTCAATAATAAAACAGTGATTTTTTGCATTTCTCCTCAGCGGGTTAATGTCATTTCTCAATTAATTTTGGTTTACAGTCACTTGAGTTTATAGATTATTTTATATTTCAGTTAGTACTTATTTCCAAATTTAATTAAGCATTATTGACATCTGTAATAATATGGCGATTTTTTAAATTTTTCCTAAATGATTTAGTACGCTTTTTTATTAATTTCGCTTTTTAATACCTAACATATTATTTGATTTTCAACTAGTATTAATTACAAAATTTAATTAGGCATCATCACTATCTAATATGTAAAACAGTCGAAATGATCAGCAATTTTCTGGAGGGTATCTTTAAATTATATAGAAATTATGACAAATAAAAATGAATAATGTAGTTAAAAGAATTAATTAAATTTCGAAACTCTTTCACGTATCAATTATTTATAACTAGAACGGGAGGATTCGATCGTTAAATGAAAAGTTATTCAGGGTGGTCCATTTTTTTATTTCGAGCACTGTACAAAAAGACTCCTTTTCTTGTTTCTTCGAATTCATTTTCTTTCAAAGTGCAAAACATATTTGATATATAGTAATCTTAGACCTAACACTAACACACTCATTTACAAGGAATATTTTCATACTAAAAATATATGTGTTATATCCTGTTTGAAAATTTTTTTGTATTTTTTTTAAATTTTACTCAAAATGAAATGATTTAGATGTCAATTGTACTAGTTAACTTCATTGGATCAAATTATATTATTTTTAATTATAATTAATAAAAATTAGAATTTACTCCGACTAATGTAGTTAAACTGCATATATTATTCAATTTAATCCTGAATTGTTAATTATATGCAAAAAATTTTCAATTTGCTTACAAAGTTCTCGAGATATGGCGGAATGCGTAGAAAGTACAATTAGCATTAAAGATTAATACTTTCCTGACCAAACTACTGGAACCATATTTCTCAGATTGAGGCTACCCCCTATATATTGGAGGTCAAAAATCCAAATTCCGACTAAAAAACTCAAATGTTTATTCAGAGAAAGTACGTTTCTGTGTCTGATTTTGTAACTTAAAATATCGTCTGCAATATTTAGCTTATTGGAGAAAACCCCCTCGAACCATTAAGATTGAGTCCTAGAACGTGAAGATCCGATCATTGGATCATATGTTATTTTGGGAGGTTCGTTCTTTATTTTGCACACTTGTACATACATAATTAAATATATACCTTGATAAAAAGTTAATTCAACAAAGAATTGATATTGAAGAGTATTTAAGGGTTACATAAAATACTAAATATTAAATATATACTACATACTTTCAGATATGTGTACAGAATTTTTAAAAATCGTAATTTTAATATCTGTCACCCATCACAAAATAAATTAAATGTGTAATAAGTAGCAATAAAAAATTAGATTTTTTATTTCCAAGAATATAAATGAAAAAAAATATTAAAAATCCCGCTATCCATAAACTGGATGTTTTTAAGAAAATTTCATGCATTTTCTTCATACATTGTTGGAAATTATGAATTTTTTCAAACCATAATACGAGGGTTGCTATTTATATTTCTGGCCTTAGCAACAGTAAGTGTTGCTAGGCGACCGCAGACGATTTTAATCGAAAGTTTGATATTTTTAAACATAAATTCAGCAGACGATTTACCATTATAGCTTCATTGTGTTGTTGACAGTAAAGTGAAAAGTTCTTCTCTTTCAAAAAATGGAATTGAATCGTGAACATTTTCGTGCCATTATTTTTCATAACTTTCGACGTGGATTGTCAAGACAAGAGTGCTTTGATGAACGTAATTCCTTATTCAGCGATAAAGCGCCATCCTACAGCACTGTAAAAAACTGGTATAACGAATTTAATCGTGGTCGATGTTCGATCCAGGACGAATCCCGTGCAGGTCGTCCAAAATCCGTTGTTGTGCCAGAAAAGATCAATGCTGTGCGTGAACTGATAAAGCAAAATCGTCATGTGGCATACCGTGAGATAGAGGCGTTTTTGGACATTAGTATGATTAGCATCAATTAAATATTGTATGAACATTTAAGCGTAAAAAAAATTTGTTCGCGTTGGATCCCGCATAATCTGACAAACGCTCAAAAAAAGGCTCGTGTCGATTGGTGCAAGGAAATGTTGGAAAAATACGTTCAAGGTACATCAAAGGCTGTGTATAACATCTAAACAGGTGACGAATCATGGATCTATGCATATGAGCTGGAAACAAAACAGCAATCAACTGTATGGGTCTTCCAAGACGAGGCAAAACCAACAAAAGTTGTTCGAGGAAGAAGCCCATCGAAACAAATGATTGCCTGTTTCTGCGGCATTAACGGTCATGTGGCAACAGTGGCGTTGGAGCAACGCAGGACGGTCAATTCCGAATGGTACACGACCATTTGTTTGCCAGAAGTCATCGGAGAAATTCGAAAAAAGCAGAAGAACAGGCGAATCATTCTTCATCATGACAATGTGACACATCGGCTCTCACACATCGACTCAAACAAAAGGCATTTCTGACGGAGCAAAAGATCGAACTGATGGGTCATCCGCCGTACAGCCCTAATTTGGCACCCAATGACTTCTTCTTATTCCCACACATCAAAAATAAATTACGTGGACAACAATTTTCGACCCCCGAAGAAGCGGTTGATGCATTCAAAACGCATGTTTTGGAGTTACCTCAATCGGACTGGAAAAAGTGCTTTGAAAATTGGTTCAAACGCATGCAAAAGTGTATTGATTATCATGGAGAATATTTTGAAAAACAATAAAATCAATTTCGATCCTACATATTTGTTTTTTCATTATTAGGCCAGAAATATAAATAGCAACCCTCGTATCGTTCATTTTAACGCAATCATATTATGATAATAAGTAAAATGATATTATCTCACTCTTTAACATTAATTACAGTATGCTATTATTCATTATGAACGAAAATGAGGTTCAACGTGACATTAAGATAGTCGAAAATTTGTTCCATATTAGGGTTAAAGGTTATGCATTTTGTTAAACTCTGAATCGTCTTTCTCATTGAGAATATAACCATTCATATCTCGAAATAAAACTGAAGAAATATTCCATAAAAATAAGAATATATTTTCTAAAAAGGGGTCTCTTATTTCTTTGAAAAGTATATCTTTGAATATGCCATTTCTTACAAATGGTAGTATCTTATTACTCCTTTTGCAATATTTTCTTTTAAAAAAAAGATTTTTACGGACACATTTATATATTATGGTTTTGAATACTGAGAAAGTTATTAAAACTAGAAGCAAAACTTGAAGCATTCTTCAATAGTAAAAATAATTTAATTTATTTGATAAAAACTTAATTTTCTAATAACATTACGAACTATATTGTATTAAAAGAGAAGTTTTTTAGAAAAAATTCTGTCTCATGTTGATCTAAACTGAACTTTGCGCTTGGGAAACAGGCATTTGTTTAATCAATTATTTCATATATTATTGATATTTATTAGTTTGGAATGAACACCGTTATACATTAACGATTTGGACTTTTTATTTATGCCATTTTTATAGTTATCTGGATAGATTTTCAATATTTTTTCAAAATTTGTTGATTCATTTTGTACGTAAAAAAAATATGTTTCAAAAATGCTTTTATGTGCCTTAACTATTCTAAGTACTAAACACGGTTGGAATTCATAAGAAAAACTGGGAGCATTCTCCAAATAAATATGAAACATTTTATACGTATTTTACAATCATCCCAGACATTTTACAAATACTCCAACTCAAAACATTTAATAAAATAATCTCTCGATATCAAAAGATATTGCATTTTCACTCTTCAAAATAAGGTATCTTATATAAAATAGGGTATCTAAATAGGGGTCTAAAATAGGGTATCTTATGATAAGCAGTTCTGGAAAATTATTGTTTGAAGTATATTTATTTTATCAGTAAAAATACTTTAGCGTATTTAATAAAAAAATAGTTTCCTACTACATTATGAACAGTATTATATTAGAAACGATATTGTTAAAATTTGTTTTAGTTTGAAATGATTTAAACTAAACTGCACAATAAAAAATTTCATGGTCAGAATATGATAAAAAGTACCGGAACTTGGGTGCCAGTACTTTTTTTTCCATGAAAAACATCATTATTATAAAATTTTACGGAAATCTGATATACCGTAACTTTTACAGTAATATTTATTGTAAAACCACTGAATTATTGTATAAAATTACGGCATAAAATTTTACTGCAAAAATGATTAAGGATTCCTAATTCCTGTGCTTTTTACGTAAATTGATCCAGTATTTTTTACAGTGTACATAATTGTGAAATAAATAGTAGTCAATCATTTAATTCAAATCTTTATTATTATTTCTTGGTATTGAATAAATGACGATATGATAGAGCAATTTTAACTATTTGTAACCTGTTTTAATAGTTTGGGAAGTTTTTTTAATAAATTTTTGAAACAGTTTGGTTTATTATATTTTTATAAAAACCGACTTTAAAAACGCTTTTGGATATTTTTAACTATTCTGGACAGAAAACGCTCTTGGAATTCAAAGAAAACTTGGAAACATTCTCCAAACAAATATGAAACTTCTTATATGCATTTTACAATCATCAAAGACATTTTACAAATACTCAAACTCAAAATATGGGATATGAAAAGATATTGCAATCTTGCTCTTCAAAATACAGACTCTAAAATAGGGTTTCTTATTTCTTTGAAAAGTACGTCCTTGAATATGCATTTCCTCATAAATTGTAGTAGCTTTTCATTCCCTTTGAATTGTATCTTTTTTTCTTCTTTATGAAACGCTTTTTACGGACACATTTTTTTGTAATTTTGAATGGTAAGCAAGTCTTGGAAAAAAAGTTTAAAGTACCTACTTTCCAACAGTAAAAATAATTTATCTTCTTTGAAGAAAATTAAAGTTTTTTAATGATATTACAAATTTTACTGCACTTAAAGAAGCAGACTTTTTAAAACAAGTGGGGGAAATTGAAATAAATGCAACAGTAGAATTGTGAAATGTTAAAATTTTTTTGTAATATTTCTGATATTTTATTTTTTAATTTTTCAATAGCATAATTATAGAAAAAGATTGATTGAAAATAATTTTTTTTACTGATTTTTTTAAAAATTTGTTTACTGATTTTCTTTTGAGTAAGATGAAGAATCTTACTTGGCGATAATTCTTGGTTTAGCGACAATTCTGTGATATTATTTGTTGTCTTAGTTTTCAATGACGTCACCTTCGCAACTTTTCTTTACCATTACGTGGTTGGTTCTTGGTTAATTTTTATACATATATACTTTTATGATTATTTTTATACCTTTAAATATAAGAATATCCCCATTTGTAAACTACTATCATTATTTCAACATCTTATAGGGCAATTTAGAAAAAATTGAGAAAATTCAGTTATTTTGAAATTCTAAGTTATATTTTGAAGGTCATTAAAGCGTTTCAAAGGTGATCTAAGAGTTGTATAGCATACATTCTTATGCTATTTCTTAATTATGACTTTTTTGAAAATATTATACAAATGGATAAGTATACTTTTACTGACTTATTTATATGTTTGATTTCACAATACAAATTATTTTTATACTAATCGAAGTCCCAATATCTCAATAGTATATATGCTTATTTTAACTAGTATTTAAATATTTCATTAACTTTTCTGTACATTATCAGTATTCGACTGTTATAATAAATTGGAAATCTATATATATAAAAGAAAGTCGTGTTAGTTACTTCACTTATAACTCAAGAACGGCTGATCCGATTTAGCTGAAAATTGGCAGGGAGGTAGTTTAGAGCCAGGAGAAGGACATAGGATACTTTTTATCCCGTGCGATAAACCGTTCCAGCGATATCAGTGAAAGTCGAAATGGAATTTTCTGATTGGTTAAAAGCTAGCCATTGTTTTAAATTTTGCTATAAACGATTCAATTTTCAAATATCTTGAAGATAACAACAGTGATATTTTCTATCTTATAACTCTATTCATTTAGAAAAGTAAATTAAAGTAAATTGCATATACTTTAATTTTTAATTCGCGCTTTTCTTTATGTCAGGTGAACACAAGCAAGTAAAATCAACGAGAATAGATTTCTTAATTGTTGGTCGTATCACGGATTCAGTACTGTGAAAACTGTTTAATAAATATAAAGACAAAAGCAAATTTCATTCAAATTGCACGTTTTCAGAAATATTTATATTTAGTACGTAATTTTAGGTTAGCAAAATTAAATATACTTTTCGAAGATTTCAGTGCTGTGACAGTTGTCATTTGAAAACTATTAGTTTGTTTGTTTATTTATGCAAAGTTTTCGAATTCATCCATTTTATTTCTTTCATTTATAAAATTGATTTTTGTTTTAAATCTTATAATTTTCATATTTCTTATTCATCTCATTTTTATTGCTCTTTTTATTATTTAAAATATGTATGTGATATTTCGATTTAGCAAATTTGCGACCACTGCCAACATTTACATTTCTTTTTCGTTGTCAGAAAGAATATTTGCAAAAATATGCCGCCTAAGCAAATCGCTCTTAGTCGGTCGACATCTCAAGCGCGCAAAAAGAGAACTACCCGTGTTTCAGAAACATCGGAGCAACGGGAAAAAGACTTGAAACTAATCGAGAACAGAATGCTTTTGCCCGTTCCTTAGAAACGTCTGAGCAACAGGAAAGAAGACTGTCAACAAATCAACTACGAACTACACAAGCCCGTTCGTCGGAAACATCAGAGCAACGGGAAGCAAGAATGAAAACCGACCGAGAACGCATTTCGCTATTCAGACGCTGCCAATACTCTGATTTGAATTTCAGTGCATTTCACTATGATCCGACAACAAACTATAGTCTTCCCCCAAGTGTCATCATCGGAGAAATATATCAATTATGTATGTTTTGTAATGCTCTCAAATTTAAAAATGAAACAGCTGAAATTTGCTGTTCTAGAAGCATACAGAAACTACAAGATTTTACGTCGCCTGCCGAGACATTATCAACCTTCGTATCAGGTCAAACAAACCAATCGAAACATTTTTTGGCGCATATACGCCGGTACAATTCGTGTTTCTAAATGACTTTATTCGGTGCTACACGTATCCTGAACGAGAATTACATCCCAACATTCAAAGTGCAAGGCCAAATTTATCATCGTGCAAGGATCACTTCTTTCAATGCCTAACGCAGATCATAAATTTCTACAAATTTATTTCATGGATAACACAAATGATCAAGTCAATCAACGTTGTCAGGTAAACAATGGCACTAAACGAAAAATTGTTACCGTATTACAAAAATTTTTCGATCAACATAATCAGTTAATTAGGCTGTTCACAATTGCCCTAGACTAAATGTCATCCGATATTTACAAAGTTGTTATTAGAGCTGAAAAAACACCTGTAGGCCACCACAAAGAAAAATACAATGCGCCAACATTGGATGAAGTGGCTATTGTTATAGTTGGCGAAGAATTTACCTCCCGCGATACAGTTCTTCATCGCAGAAATCGTGACGTTCAAAGAGTTCTCAGAAACGTATCGATCATATGATGCATTGCAATATCCTATTTTATTTTGGTGAGGAGAGGAGGGATATTATTTTAACATAAAATTAAGAAGTCCGCAAACAGGCGAGAAAACCAATAAGAAAGCAAGTGCAATAAGTTTTTATGCATATAGATTAATGATTGCCAAAACGCTGATAATCATACTTTAAAATGTCGACAATTAGTTCATCAATACATTGTCGATATGTATGCGAAAATTGAAACTGAACGCCTACTGTATATTAAATTAAATCAAACCAAATTACGTTCAGAAGAATGCATTCATTTACGGGATGCAATAATTAATGATGGTAACGTTAATCCTAATGATGTGGGGAAAATGATTATATTGCCGACTACATTTGCAGGGAGAAAAACTTGGACTCCCTGCAAATGTAGTATTCATACATGTCTGAGTATTCATACATGTGCCTTGGACTCCAAGGCACATGTATGAATACTCACAGGATGCAATGACATATGTTCTCGCATATGGGCTCCTAGATTTATTTATTACATTTACGTGCAATTCTGCTTGGGTTGAAATTAGAGATATTTTGTTACCAGGACAATCATCATCGGATCGTCATGATATTACAGCACGTGTGTTCAAACAAAAATGATAATCTTTACTTGATTTCATTGTGAAGCGTCATGTTTTTAGAGAGACACGGTGTTGGGTGTACTCTATTGAATGGCAAAAACGAGGATTGCCTCAGGCACACATTCTAATTTGGCTTATTGAAAAAAAACCACCTTCTAAAACTGATCAGATATCAGCAGAAATTCTTGATGTCACCATAGATCCAGTCTTATTTCAGATCATTGTCCAAAATATGTTTCATGCTCCGTGTGCATCACCATACATGTCTGTTTGAAAATGCACTAATGATATCCTAGAGAATTAACTGCTTTTTTTCACCATTAAATAAAATTTGCATTTCAAATCATAATCGCAAATGTCATTTACACACTTAAATACAAAATTCAAATTCAAATTGAAAGCGTTGCAACGCACGCAGGGTACAGCTAGTTTAATATAAAAAAGCAACCTGTTTATATTTTTATTTAACGCTGATCAGTTAAATGAATTGGTCTTTAATAAACACTCTCTTTAAAATGCTTTAATCATCCACTGTAATTTGAATTCCGATAACCAGTGGTCAACGGCGCTCTTTTATTAAATTCCGTTAAACTACTAATCAGTAAAGCTTTAATTCTGGTAATTTTCAATCAGAAAATTGCAATATCCAAAAGAACACATTTGCGATTAACTGAAATATATTAAGTAAAACATCTCCAAAACTGTTCAACACTTTACCTAAATATTTTTTTTGTTAAGATGTATCACAATTGAAAAATTTTGATGTCTTATAGCTGAACGTGTATTTAATAACATACTCTGAGAATTCATAGTGAAACATTTACTTGCTAAAATTATTTTAAAACCAAATATTTAAGCGCTTACTTAAAATAGATACTAACCTATAAATACTATAATAAACTATAAATAACTCTATTCTCTGTTCGCTATCGCTTATCAACCTCCGGAATTACAGTTCTTTTTAGATCATTTCGCTATCTGGTTCACTTTCTACCCCCCTTTATCTTGTTAAATAGCGCAGTTTTAATAATTTAATATTTTTTCATAATTTAATTTTTTTTAATAATTTAATATTTTTAATACTTTTATTCATTATATTAGCTTCTATACTCCAAATTTCAACTTATCAAAAAATGCATCAATTGAACTATTTGTTAAATAAATTCAAGGACATATTTCTTACAATTACTTCTCAATATTTATAATTAGATTTACAATATATTTCTCCCTGTCTGGCATAATGTTGCCAGCAACAATCGACTCAAATTTCTTACGATTAGTCTTTCTTTTACCTCGAAGAATGCGACTTCCTTCGATACAAAATATAATTAAATCATAATCCAGAACCATTTTAAATTTAATCAAAATAAGACGCCTTCAAAATTTTTTCGGCAAGAAATGATATTTCCCCTGATAATAGTTTTTGTTGATCGTAATTTGACTAAATGAAAAAAAAAAACTTCAACTTTGACATTAACAACTCAAAAGGTCTAGGCAGCAGAAACTTTTTAACTAAAAACAGAGAGATACATAATAAGTAATGGTTTAACTGTAATTTAACCGCATTGCCGTAAATGTAGAGAGATCAGCGTGGCTGACTACTGTTTGTCTAAGATAGGTACTCTTCCCGCCACAAAGTCTGCGGCAGTCTAGTGCTATGGAAACAAGAAGAGGGCATTTTAGGGAGGGTAGCTTCGATGAAGATGTCTCCTTTCCTCTCACCGAAACCAGTCATAAAGAGGAACCCCTCACCCCTACTTGAAATAATCATACCTCGTTACCATAGTCACCGCCACAGCTCCAGACGAATGTCTGGAAGAGTACCTATCTTAGACAAACAGTACGGAGACAATGGTTACGGGTTTGAATCCCGCTCAAGGTATGGTTATCTGTTGTGTGATGTGTAAATGTGGCCTTTCCTATGAATGAGTATACGTGGCAGTGTGGCGAGAATAAAGCTGTTTACCTCTGTGACTTAGGTTCACAGGTATCCACCGGGTAACCTAAAAAGCAGCAATTTCGGTATCTTCCGAGGCGAAGAACAGGAATTCAGCGCCTGCCGTAAAAAAAATAATCACTTTAAGAAAAGAAAATAGAACAATTACTTAAAAGATACTTCCTGAGATTAAGAACATAGTTGAATATTTACAAAATAAAAAGAAAATCTGAGAGTACATAAGTTAAATGTTTATCTAAAGACAAAATCTAACGGCATAGAGGAACGAAGTATCCTTTTAGGCGTTATAGAATATTTATTAAATATAAGGTGTTGTTTTTTGTTTATTTCATTTCATTATAATGAACACTCATTCTACGTATTTTAATAATTTAGTAAAATTATATATTTACACTGTGAGAAATATATGGTTAAAACTACCAGAATATGGTTATAATTTACAATGTTTCTGTCACTATGAGAACATTAAAATTCTTAGTAAGTTTTACAGAAGTGCTCGTGTGAAGGTTTTAGAAAAATTCACAGCAAAATAACATTTTTAAATGTATGTTAAAATTTGGTATTTTTATCATGATACCCTAGAGAATGGTATAAAAACCATTTATTCGGTTAAATTTACTTTTCATTTTTATATTTTATACCAAATATGTGGTTATAAGAACTATAATTTTAATAACCAGAATTTTCGGTAAACAGTTAATATATATATAGGGAAAAACTACCAAATGAATGGTATAAACACCGTATATTTGGTTTAATTAACCAGAACTATGGTTTTTTTTTTACCAGAAATGTCATTACCATCCAAGAGAGTAATTTCACCATAATTTTTTTCTCCATGCAGTTACTGAGTTCTCTTATATAAGTTTACATTGAAAACTTTTGGGATATCTTTAAAAAATTTAAATTTAAATAAGAAAAAAAAAATCCATCGAAAAATTTAAATTAAAATGCCCGGGTCTCACAAAAGTTTTACTTAAGGAGCAGTATTTCTTCTTCGACTTATTTTTATTAACATAAATCTAAAATCGATCTCCTCCACCGCAAACTATTTTAAAGCGATTTTCAAGCTTACCGCTCATCAAACTTAACCACAAGCTGTCATCTCAGGGGAAGCGATGCTAATAAGAAAATCGATATAGGGAGGATAAAAATTTAATCTCTCTAAAGCCGAATAATTTCCCAAGTTTATCGCATCCCTTTTCTGGAGGTGTTGATTTATCGGAAGTTTTCGACTCGAGAGGCTTTTGTGCACCGTCTTTTCATTAATCATCTTATGACGTCACTCACTTATCCCCATTTTTTATGTTGATTAATTGCTCCATTCTAATTTACTAAGAAGGAAAATTGGGATTGCAAAAAGTGGATAGGAAAGAGTGGATTAAATATTGTAAATGGAGAAAAGAAATAAGTTAGAACCAAATAAAATACTCTAGAACTGAGGTTATGCAACAAACCATTCGTATTTTTGAGATAACGATTTTTTATCGATTCTTATGAATATAATCTGAAAAATCAAAGTTTTTATAGTAATAGTAGTTTATAGAATTTAAATTAATGTAATTTAACAAAGAGGATTGACCACACTTGGTTTTAATTTTAACTTGCACAGTACCCGCAGATGAACGAACTCTTTCACGCTTTTTTTATGAACTATCTGTTTAACGGTGTTTTTTGTAGCTCTGTCGTCAAGGAAAATAAAAAAATCCATAGTGTTAGGGTCTTACACTTGATGTAATGCCATGATTTTGGTGTAGAATTATATGATCGTTAGAACAGACAAATAATTTAAATATTTTAAAAGTTACGAACTTTTTTTAAAAAAAATCGCTAATTTGGCGACATTTTTCCACCTAGATGAATATTATCACCATCACTGCTTTATTCGCAGTTTTTGCAACCTTTTATGTGCCCAAGTAATGCAGCATAGGAGTAAGTTTTGAAGTATTAAACAATTCGACCCCAAACTCTTTTCATTTTCACATAACTGTGGCTTTTCTCTTGATTATGATATGTGGGTGATTCTCACGAAATATGACAATTCACTGTCCTTTGCTCTAAGATCTTATACTATAATACAAAAAGAACTTTTTTTTAAAAATTTATTAAATAGAATGGCTGCTAGCATTTTAAAATGACTTTGCACTAGCATTGACTGTTTTGTATAGTTAAAAAATTCAATTGAATTTCAAAATGTCATTTTCCTGGCATGCCACAAACAATATTTCCAATAATAACTAGCTTCAAAACTTCGCATAAATTTCTCAGTATCTAATGTTTCTTATCTCAACCATTGTAAGTATTTATAGAATATACGCAGAGGGTATTATTTACTAAAACTTCGTTTAATATAATTTTTTCTGTCAATAATTTATTTGTCACATGAAAATCTGACATTTTCCTGGCTACTTTTATTTAGTGATTTATAACCAAAATAGATAGAGCCAGCAATCAATATCTCATGTTAATAGATTGATTAGATACCCTCGTATATGAACATGTCTTGTTGCATGAATAAAGAGCCAACTTCCTGACTCAAAATCTATTTCAACAATTTTTTCATGGTGAGTAGGTTTTTACGTTGTCATTTTTCTGTCTTCTTGAAATCATTAATAACATAAACTACATAAATTTATCTAAGTTATTTCATGAAAGTCTGTTGTTTTCTGCGGAATGTAAACGTCTTTGACCAAAGTGTTAAATTAAAGTAAAGTTAAATGCTGTAAAATGGCAAATATGTCATTATCCTGGATGTCATTTTTCTGGCTTATGAATTAAAGGATATTGACGTGTTACCAGAAAACTTTTTAAACAGTATATTGTAAAGAGGGAAGGTAAATATTAACCTAATACCAAGTTTATGTATGATTGTAATATGCTTGGATGTAATCAAAGTTATATACTCGTATTTATTTAATTATTGATTATTATACAAAATTTTATTCTGCTCACATCAGCAACAAAATTTCTTTTGATTCGTTCTACAGTGGATAAAAAGAATTAATTTAAGCAATTTATGGTCCATTTAACATAAAGGCTTAAGTTGAGTTACTTACTATTAACTTATAATGATTGTTTTTTAAGCTTCTTAGTCAATATGTTATTTTCCTGGCATTTAAGATTTGGTGAATTTCTATTTTTTTTTCTCGAGCAAATGTCAATAAACTGCACTGCTGCCTCTTAGATAGTAATAAATGTAACTAAAGAAGTATGCAAAAAAAATTTAGATCATTTAAAAGACTTTAAATTTGAAGAAATTCTTTGGTCCGAATTGTCATGTTTAAAAGGAATCACCCATGTACCAGGCTGCAAGGAACTAAATGGCTTCATTAGAAGGACCTAGTTTGTGCGATAAAATTTTAGTTGCTTAACCGTATTAGGTAAAAGCAGTTAATAAACGGTTTTTCACACAGTTAACATTTTTAACGCCATCTTGTTTATGGTTAATTTACTGTTTTATTTGAATATGGCAAAATAACAATTAAATAAAATGTTATTTGACAATTTTTCCAAGAAATTTCAAACAGTACAGTTAATCTACGAAATCAGATAATTCTCTTGATTTTGAACGCCAATGTAATAAGTTAAATGCTGGTTCACCTTTTTTTTTGACAAATTCGTTACACAAATAAGTTTTAAGAGTAAAATGAGACAAAAAGAGTTTTTTTTTTAATTTTTTATTACGACGACAGTGGTCTTGATATAGGGTGCTTTACTTTGTTCATAAAATCATTACTTCATTATCTCTAACTGAAAACATTTTTTAAGTCTTATTTTGCAAGGAATTATTTAGTCAGTCTAAAGTTTTTGTTTTATTTCCATTGGCAGATTATAGACAGTAACAGCATACATAAACATCGAATAAAAATAAGAACAGAAGCAAAAGATGCTACAACAAGGTCTGTTTATCACAACATGTCTCTAGCTTCCCAATAGTGTTCAGTGATAGAATTCTTTTAAAGTGCAGAGCAGCGGAGAAGGTGCCTGGAGTCCATGTCCTCACCAGAACTGCAAAGAGTGCAAACCGGGGAAAAAACGGTACCAAATCCAGACAGGTATTTCCGCAGATAGTCATGACCGGTGGCCAAGCGGAATTCACCCACCGCTCTTCGTCTTGGGCCATTTCGCAAATTTAGGATGGTAGCCCTCCAAGACTTAGTAGAAGTACGGTCAATAAGTTCTTCATGAGCACAGATCCTAAAGGTCCTCTAAATAAGCTGTTTGATGAAACAGAAGAGCACAATGTGTGCAAAAGTCTAAATAATTACGGCCCAATTTTTTTAATTTTTAGTCAGCATTTTCATTACCCGTAATCCCGCAATGGGCAGGAACACACTGGCGAACAATGGCTTTGCTAAGGGATGCTAGATATTCAAATTGGAGGCGGCAATCTAAAATTTCACGAGTTAAGGGATTATTTAAGGATGCAATGGCAAGCAAAGCAGCTCTTGAGTCACATAGGACAACAGCTTTTTTAAAAGGATCGATATGACAATGTAACTGGACTAGAGCTATTCGGACTGCAGCTATCTCTCCATCAAAAGTAGATCCCTGTCTCACAGGGGCATGAAAGGAAAAAGCCTCGGAGAAAATTCCGGCACCAGGCCGGTCTAAAGTAGTATATTTTATTTAGTAGTAAAGGTTTATGTGATGCCACAATTAGCGTTACATTTACTTCCAACCTTTTAAAATATCTTTAAGTACTTAAACTTATTTTTCTAATCATATTCATTGAATTATACTTAAATTAAATCAATTGCTTAGTTTTTACTTAAAGCTAGCATGAAATATTTTTTTCTTTTCTTATCGATCAATGTAACGGCTAACTTTTTATTTCAATACTAATGTAGATTCATTAATTCACTGCCCCGCTTAATCGAAAGGAAAAATCTATTTGTAACTCTTTATTCTTAAATTTCTTACCTCAAATATGTTTCAGTTACAGGGTTATTATAATTCCCACAGTTTTATTGGTGACTCGTGATTGCCAATATATTTTCAAACACAATATTAATTATGCGGAGTTGGCTTTGTTTTGACTATGAAATATTTTGATAATTCGCCAATTTTGGATCTCCTATCCATGCTTCTCCTGTATGCGTTGGGAACAAATACGTTTACTTTCAATTTCAAATTCAAAAGTATTTTCAAACACAATATTGATTATGCGGAGTTGGCTTTGTTTTGACTATGAAATATTTTGATAATTCGTCATTTTTGGATCTCCTATTCATGCTTCTCCTGTATCCGTTAGGAACAAATACGTTTACTTTCAATTTCAAATTCAAAAGTATTTTCAAACACAATATTGATTATGCGGAGTTGGCTTTGTTTTGACTATGAAATATTTTGATAATTCGTCATTTTTGGATCTCCTATTCATGCTTCTCCTGTATCCGTTGGGAACAAATACGTTTACTTTCAATTTCAAATTCAAAAGTATTTTCAAGCACAATATTGATTATGCGGAGTTGGCTTTGATTTGACTATGAAATATTTTGATAATTCGTCATTTTTGGATCTCCTATTCATGCTTCTCCTGTATCCGTTGGGAACAAATACGTTTACTTTCAATTTCAAATTCAAAAGTATTTTCAAGCACAATATTGATTATGCGGAGTTGGCTTTGTTTTGACTATGAAATATTTTGATAATTCGTCATTTTTGGATCTCCTATTCATGCTTCTCCTGTATCCGTTGGGAACAAATACGTTTACTTTCAATTTCAAATTCAAAAGTATTTTCAAGCACAATATTGATTATGCGGAGTTGGCTTTGTTTTGACTATGAAATATTTTGATAATTCGTCATTTTTGGATCTCCTATTCATGCTTCTCCTGTATCCGTTGGGAACAAATACGTTTACTTTCAATTTCAAATTCAAAAGTATTTTCAAGCACAATATTGATTATGCGGAGTTGGCTTTGATTTGACTATGAAATATTTTGATAATTCGTCATTTTTGGATCTCCTATTCATGCTTCTCCTGTATCCGTTGGGAACAAATACGTTTACTTTCAATTTCAAATTCAAAAGTATTTTCAAGCACAATATTGATTATGCGGAGTTGGCTTTGTTTTGACTATGAAATATTTTGATCCCAATGATACAGCCTCTTTTAATATTTGAGGTTCCTCCAAATCACATACTGCAATATTGTTGTCATAAGTTTCTAATTCCCCATGATAATTAGTTTGTTTTGGATTCATTGATTCTTTAATTTATATTAAAGAATTTAATTTATATTATTCTTTAATTTATATTCTTTAATTTAATTAAAGTTTTTTCAACTCTTATCGGTGGATATTTTATCTACGCATACATATGTGACCCGTCCAATTCTTCAAGAATGGGTAAAGAAGTTGCCTTAAGGGACACTTCACGATGAAGAACCCAAAAATCGACCAAATTATACTTTTTTCAATTTTTGTTTCAAAAAATAATAGTTATATCTAGCTACAATTTAAAAGAAAAAATTTTCAATTTCAGTCATTTTTTGCAAAGTTATAAGCATTTCAAGATTTGTAAACAAGGTTATGTAAACTGTCTGTTTTTATAGTTAAACTGTTTTTCTCAATGTTGTTTTTTACGATAATATTCAAACTTCGAAAAGTTCCTTGCGCATGAGTTTTGAATAAATCTTTATTTTTTTTTCATATATATGATTGGTCTAATGTTCCGTAACCAATGTGATATAAATAAAAGCTGAATACTCACTGAATATTTTTTAAATTACTTTAAATTGTTATTTAAATTTCAATTTTTAAAAATTATATAAAGACTATGATATTTTGATTTTTTATTTGTTTAAAATTAAGTGCTAAGTTATTCAAACATATCCAATTTTATTTATACTTATTCAAACTGTAATATAAATGAGTTTCATACAGCTATGATAAAAACTCATGCGCAAGAAACATTTTGAAATATTGGAACATTTAGTAATTTAACTTGCGGATAAATTATTAAAAAAAATTATAACTTTTCAACAAATTAATATTTTTGCTTCAAATTTTGGGAATATCTTTCTAAATGCTTTATTCACAATCTATGAAATTTTCATTAAAATTGGTTGATATTTAAAGAAAATCATTTTGAACCTGAAGTGTCCCCTTAAGCAACTTTTTTTCGAAAAATGGAAATATGGTAATATTTTTTTAAAAATTAGTTTATACGATTATCCATGCTCTTTAAATTCGTCAGAGATCAAGAAAAATAAAATTCAATCAAAATTACTTCTATAATTAGCATAACAAATGCGAAGAGAATTCTGATTTTCATCCTGATAATGAAAAATTCGTGTTATCGAAACTTGCGATAGAGTCTGTTTTTAAAATCTAATTGAATATAAAATTTTATTTTTTGTTTTTTTTTAATATTTCCAAACTACACTCTAAAAATGTTATGTTTAAAATGACTTTTTTTTAATTCTTAAGGAATTACATTTTAATAACTTTTTGCAAGATAGATTTTTAAAAAAAATTACTCTGAAACTTCTTTCATTTAATAATAAGATTTGTTTTTTTTTTTGCGCTATTCTCGTTATTCTGAATCTTTTAGATTCCTTTTCCCCTCCAAAAAAGAACTTTTTAAATCTTATTAATGAAGAAACAAGTAATCAAACCAACGTATATGACTTTGCGACCGCTTTTTAAATTACTTTTCTTAAACTCATTTGTTGACCTTTTTCAGTTCGTAAATGTGCCTCGTAATTATGCTTTGCAGTTTTTTCCTTGAAAGGTACAGAGAAAGTGGTTAGAAAAAAGTCGCGCCGCCAAATTTCCCTTACTGTTGTAATTAATGAAATTTCTTTGGCATTTAAAGTTAATTTTCTTAGTCATATTGCTCTTTTATATTTGGAAAATCTCTTTAGACATATTTTTTTCTTTATAATTGAGTGAATTCAAATCTTGTGTTGGCAATTTAAATAGCATTATTTTTTAATTAGATTAAAAATTAAATGTGTTGTTGAAATAGCATATTTTTTTTATCTTGTAGTAAACATTAGTTCCGATTATTAAATGTTTGAAATGCAATGCACCTAAACTATTTTGAGAAACTAAAAAGGAATTAATTTTGTCCGTTTTTTTAAGGTATTTTTTAGTAATATCTTATTCTTTTCTGACTTCTGGCTTTAAAATTTCCACCCTAAGAGGAAATGAAAATTAAAAAAATGGTATTTATTAAAAACACTCATTATAGTGTCTCTTATACATACTAAAAACCTAGGGAGCATAGAACCTAAAAAGTCAGTACCAAATGTTCCACCTTTGGAAGAAATAACATCCTTTATGCAACTAGATAAGTAGTCAAACAAAAATTGAATAGAATTTTTAGGAACCACAATCAGCTTTCGAAGACCTCAGCTTTAAAATCGCCACAGTTCATTTAAATAATAATTAAAAAGTTTTGGCAAGTCAATACCTTGTTAACATATAACTCATTTACAGTCAGGTATATTACATCATTATAAAGTATGTTACTTGCTAAGTTTCGTATAAAAATTTATTCCAATTGTATCAAAAGCAAGCTACTGAAATTAAAAAAAAAATTGTAGAAATTATTTGTTCAAAAGTATTAAAGAGAGTAAAAAAAATCAGCTTAAATAAACACAGAAGGAAAGAAACAACAGCATCGCCAAAACTTTTCCTACTACATATTAGCACTAAAATTTAAAAAAAAAACAGTGGTGCATTGATAGTTAATAATTCTACATAATCATTCATTTGTGTTCTGTTTTGATTATATTTACTTGCAAGATAGTTTTAAATGCATAATTTTGGATTTTAGAAGGAGTAAAATGGAACAATTGGGATTCATAGAATGTTACAAGAAAAAGAGGAATGGGTACGTTTTGCCAAAATGTAGACTGTAGACCAACACCAACTCTTTTCTTTCTGCTATTTTTTTAAAATTTTTAAATACTGATCAAAATAGACATTCAGACCAAAATTATTATAAAAATTCATTTTCATAGTAAATAAAATATGAAATTCAAAAAAGGGAATATAACATCATGCTCTAAGAACATTTTTATACAACCAAACGCAGTGCAGTTAACCACCATGTTTTAAGTTTTTTTGATTTAGATTTTCTTACATTGAAATAGCAATGAGAAACTGAAGGTAGAAAAATTCTCTCTTAATTCGCAATCTGTTCACATGCGCTTTCTACTATATACCACTTCGATGGATAGAACAAAGTATATCGTATCTTGATTTGTAGTTTTAGTATATTCTGATATATCCTCTGAAAATAAACTAAGAAGAAATATGAAGTATATATTTTTCAAAAAACAATTAAATGCATTGAAATTTATGGAAATTACTAATAAAAACTATAATATTTTATAACTTGAAATTCCTATATTACCTTGAAAATAAGAATTCTTAAATTCATTGAAAAAGAATCTCCCTAGAAATTTATAGTAGGACTAATAGTAGATGATGCTACGAAAGAACAGTTCATCGTGGAATGTTTTTCAGCATTATATTATTTGGAAATTTTAGCACTGAAAAGATTTTGTGAAAAGAATAAAAAAACTTACTTTTTGAAAAAGAGTTTCGAAGAAAATATTTCAGAGCATTAGGGCATTTTGAAGTTATTTTTAGAAAACTCTATTTCTAAAAAAAGTATTATATTCTATATTTTATTAAAAAAATTTCACTTGCTATCTTTCATTTCATTTGGAAAAGTGATGAATTCAGTATGTACCTCTTTTGGCTTATAAATTAAATTTTTTTTTTAAAGTAAGGAACTTAATTTCCTAAACCAAACTACAAAATTCCTAGCTACAAAATAAAAACTAATCGTGGTACTAAAATGAACATCAATAATAGCTGTCCGTAAACTAAAAATCTCTAAATATCAAACGTGGTGAAACTGTTCTGATTACTTTACAAGTTAAATTACAGCTTATTATTTTCAGATATCCAGTGCACAACTACAAAAACAACTAGGAAACCAAACTACAAAATTCCTAGTAACAAAATAAAAGCTAATCGTGGTACTATAATGAACATCAATAATAGCTGTTCGTAAACTAAAAATCTCTACATATCAGACATGGTGAAACTGTTCTGATTACTTTACAAGTTAATTTACAGTTTATTATTTTCAGATATGGAGAGCACAATGTGCTATATTTCTTTTTTAAAAAACTCTCCACGTATAACCCATGTTCCGTCTACCACTGAGGATATTTTACTTCAGCACTGCGGTTGGTGCGAGCCAAGTGCGTAATTCTTATCTACCAGTCGTTGCTAGGATTTGAACCCGGTTGACCTCAATGAAAGGCGAACACTCCATCTCCTGAGTCAATACTTGGACTATAATTAAAACTACTAGAATGATTGAAAATGTACTTCATTTCTCGCTCTATAGGAACACCTAAAAGGTCAATATTTTTTACTCAAACGCGTTGATAATGATTTTGCTAAAATTAATTACGCAATGTAGCTTTATAATCTGATTCAATATTTTGGTAAATAATGTGATAAAAGTTAGTAATTTTATCATGATACCTTAAAACATAGCTGAGAAGTCATTTATTCGTTTAACTTCGCTTTTCAGTTCGGTATTTTTTACTCAATGTGGGATAGTAAGATATATATATATGTATATGTATCTCTCCCTCCCCCCTCTCTCTCTCCATATATATATATACATATATATATATATATATATATATATATATATATATATATATATATATATATATATATATATATATATATATATATATATATGTACACTATCTGGCCATTAATGACCGGACAACCCTCATTTCGGATACATGATGTGCTAGTATCAAGTCAGTAGGGCGTTGGGCCGCCACGCGCCCGAATCACAGCTTTAACCTTTCTTGGAAGGCTATCCACTAGGTGTTGGTACACGGCGGCAGGTATTGCCCGCCATTCCTCCTGGAACAAGGCGAAGAGTTGAGTGGTGATTTTGGGGCGTTGTGGTCTGGCCCTCAACCGGCGCTCCAACTCATCCCAGAGCTGCTCAATTGGATTGATGTCGGGACTTTGGGATGGCCAGTCAAGCTCTTGCACCCCCCCCCCCCATTTCATCAAACCAGTCCGTGATGGCATGTGCTTTATGAATGGCAGCGTTATCTTGTTGAAACCCAAACGGGCCATTACCGAACTGTTGCCACAGGGTGGGAAGCACCGAATTGTCCAGGATGTCTCTATACCCTTCTGCGTTCAGGGTTCGACGCACTAACACCAAGGGTCCAAGGCCAAACCATGAGAAACAGGACCACACCATAATTCCTCCACCGCCGAACTTCACAGTTTCCGGTCATTAACGGCTAGATAGTGCATATATATATATATATATATATATATATATATATATATATATATATATATATATATATATATATATATATATATATATATATATATATATATATATATATATATATATATATATATATATATATATATATATATATATATATATATATATATATAAACTGTTATCATCAACGCAAAAATTACCAAATGAATGGTTTGAATTCCATATATTTTGGTTTCAGTAATTAGAATTATGTTTTTCTATTACCAGATATATGATTATTGTATAGTACGAAAAGTTTATCAGAATTTTCTCTTCCGTCCAGAAAATTTAGAATGCGAAGGTATTTAAAAATGTGCTGATCACACCACGGAATAAAATTTAAAAAAAATTATACTCTCATGTGGATCACTCTGTATACCGCACTAATGCCACTACAAATTTTAATTATTAAAAAAGTAAAAGCATTCCCGCAACATCCCGTTGTGGGTCAGATGGTCATGGAGGATAAGGTTCCACAAGTATCCAATGGCATGATTATGGCAAAGAGGTCATCACTGAGCACAGACTGCCTTTACCTCCCAGACAAACTAGTACCTATCGATCTGAAGCTGACTGGGTTTCTTGTCGCCACTGGGGATCGAACTCCACCTCTTCACAATGACAGTTCAATGTTTTAACCACTGAGCCATCATGGTTTATTTTAATGATTAATGGGACGTAGTGAAGACATTTAAGAATGAGAAATTTTTACTTGTGAAATTAAAACGAGTTTTTTTTTTTCTTATGAAATATATATTTGTTCAAAAATTATTTCTATTTTCAAATGATTTTTTTCGTGAATTCTCTTATCACTTTTTTTTCCTTAATAAGGACTAATTATCCATTGTCGTAGAAAACTTATTTTCTTCCGAGATCTTTTTTTAAAAGCTTGTGCTTCAGCTCATGTCGAAAGAAGGAAAAAAAAGTAAAGCGAGAGAGAGAGAGAGACTAATATAACATCTTAGCATCTTAACAATTATATTTTTTTACTTTTTTTAAAGAAAAAAACATTAAAAACTTTAATCAAGATAGATAAAAACCGTTTTTTTTGGGCTGTTTTAATGATATCTCGTTAGCGATTAAAATTATTTCTCATTTGTCTCTTCTAACTACGTCATACAATCCCTATTCCTAAGTTTAATTTTTTCTTCAAGTACATTTGACTTATTTTTAAATGCAGGTTTATCATTTTTGTTCTGATTGAAACATATTAATAAAATGTTCTTACATGAAATAATAATAATGTCATATTCATTTACAATATGTGCTTCATTTTTGTTGAAAATATCGACTTTTAAGAAGAAAAAGACATTAATGAGTAGTGAGCTACCACGGGGGTTGGTGAGCAGACCGAGAAAGAGAAGATGCCTCATAGTCAATTCAGAAAAGGGAAATTTGCTGCGTTCTGCTAAGGAAACCATTTTTAATTCTACTTAGTCTCATTATTTTTTGCCAAAATCGTCAACAGATGATGCTTGCTTACTGACAAAAACTATAAATCAATGTTTTTTTAAAAAAGATAATTCACCAACAACGTGGAGAAGACTGGAGGGAAAAAAAGCAGAAACTTGTATGCTGTTCAATGTATCAGGTAATTATTTTCACCAATTTCCCAAACTAGCTACTATTATTTAAAGCAGTGTTTCCCAAACTGTGATACGCGTACCCCCAGGGGTACAGGAGCAGATTGGTGGGGGTACGCGTTCTTATGCGAAATATCTTGCAACAAACGAAAATTTCAAAATTTTTTATTTAAAAACAAAGCTAGCTATGAAAATTTACAATTACTTATTTTTCTATTGGCTATTTTTTGCAAAGTTAACAGTTAATAATTAGTGGTGTCAACAGCTAGTGGTGATTTTTAAATTGTGTGCAATTTTCTTATACTAAAAAATACATTCATTTTTTTATTAGTGGTACACAGCGTTACGAGCAATTTAGAAAGGGTACACAAAAGTCATAAGTTTGGAAAACTCTGTATGAACGTATGACACGGAGAAAAACCATAAGACATCGTTTTCAAAATAACTTGTAATAGATATTTCTTGCAGAATGTCAGATCACTCTATTTGAAATTAATATTTTAGCTTTACAATGCATTAAGTTTTTAATTGCGAATTTCATTTATTTTGATTAATTCATAATTTCTGTCAGTTAGTAGCACCATCTTATGATGAACTTGACGAGAAGTTGCTTCGTTTCTTTAAGAAGAACATAGAAAATCATGCTATTTTCTTCAAGTTCCAAATAGGCTTTTAAAAACTCTGATTATTTTTGGTATTTTTGCTAAAATTCCTAATATTGTTAAAACTAAGATTCGATGAAAATGCAAACAACTGTTTAAAAATTTAAAATATGTCATTTTAGTAAAACTAGTCTGATTACTAAATCTCCATACCATCTTCATAGACAGCAAAGTAATTAGTATAAATGATCTATTGCAACTAATGTTTTCTTGCATTTAATTCACAAGACTTTACATTTTTAAAGACACAAGAAACTATTAAGGCAAACACAAGTTAATGTCAACACTTTGTGTCATTTATTTGTACATAAAATTTGATTTGCGGGAAAAAAAACATTAAAATGAGATTTATAATTGAAAATTTGAGCCGATTTTAACATAATCGCAGTAAACACTGACACTATCCTAAGTGACCATCTTAGTTGTACGTAACATGTGATAACAAGATAAGGCAAATATATAATTTTCTTATTTAAAAACTTGTGTCTGAATTTCTTTGAGTTATCAAAATCCGAAACGGTAACATTCTTTTTACTTTCAGAAAGAATTAGTTCCTTGGCACTAGTGTTCTCCTACATAACTTTATTAACGAATTAAACTAAGTTTTTTTTTCAACAAAATATGACTTTAAAATCATTATTTGAAAAGAATTTTGCGTTCATTTATGAACTAGTTATGAATGATTTTCGAACATGATTTGGCAGCAATTTTTTATTAAAACCTCTATTTAAACATAATGTTATTTAGTGGACAACATTTAAAACGAACTAGCTATTCTGAATTTATTTCTTAGAATATATTTGTCTTGTTTACAGTTTTAAATCTCGATTGGTCTTAATGATTTTCAAGTATTTTGTCAATTTTACCAAATTATCAGTTGGGCTGTAGTTTTAGTTGTTTTTTTTCTCAATTAGCCATTTTATTGTTCTGCCCGTTACAGTGTTCAAATTATTTCGTTCCCTTGTCTTAGTCAGTTTTTTTCTCTCGTAGACTTGTTTTTACCCTCACAAACTTCATTATTTTTTCCGGGGGATGGGAGGGGGGATTGTGTAGTTGCAATTGCTTTCTTCAGGGTTTAAGACTGGATAAAAGCCTTTTAAATTCATCAACATTACGTTTAAAGTTAAATAAAGTGCCTTCATTTTGCTTATGAGTGAACAGATGTCTTCTGAACGACATCAGTTCAGATAGTTTAATCATTCAGTTAAATTTTACACATTGGCATACATCCATTTAATACACATCAAGCAAATTTACAACATTTTTAATTACATTTCTTTCACAGTTAACGAGATTAAGAAACATCGAACAATACAATATAATGTTGCTAAAGTCACATTTATAATTGATCCCATCGACATTAGTTTTAAACTCATTTACGAAAAGTTACGCTTTTTCCTAACATTCTTAATGAAAACGACATTCTGACCGTTGCCAGCAGTTCTGACACAAATTTCTACTTAGTGGAACAAACAAAACGAAGTCGATTCAATCGATGTGACACCGGATTTCGGAAGTAATGCAATTGTTCAAGTAGTTCCTGGCTTTGGGGCATTATTTCGACCGACAAATCTCAGCTCAGTGTTTTGAAGGACTGAGTAAAAGAATTTTCTCTTAAGTAAACAAAACATTGTGGGCATAACTTTGTTATTATAAGGGTTGTTTAAAAGTAACGTAGTAAGAGGAAAATGTCTCTTTTTGCTTCGCTGTTTGCTTACATTGATTGGTATTTAGATTTTGAGGAATATAAAAGTCTAGCTAAGCAAATGTTACAAGACACCATTTCCTTTTTTTCAGTTCAGACAGTGCTTTTTGCATTGGAGAAAACAAGTTTTATTGATTAAACTCTTTACTTACATTGTTTGGTATATAGATTTTGAGGAATATGAAAGTCTACCCAGCAAAAACAAATCTGTAGGTCCAGCTCCACAAAACTGCTGTTTGCCATCAGCTAAAGCGACGGGTCTGTGCCGGCAAAAGTCACTTTCAACTGTACTAAAGTGAATGGCTGGCCTTCTGTCGAGCCAACAATACCGGCCTATCGATGGCCGGTAGTACCTAACCCAGCAGTTACTGTCTAAAACGCGCTGGGTGAGTGATTGCCCGACATTTTCCAGTAGAGGGTAATCAATGAATCAATAATTGAGGGCCAGCAATTTATATACACCCAGCAGCATCCCTTTAGTTTATAGAGGTTTACGAGAGGTCATTGACCTAGTTACAGGAGTAATTAAAACCCACAAACCTAATTTTTATTTAATTCAATTAGCTAAATAAATATCTAGCTATCTAATACATTTCTGAATAAATTATTAATATATGAACTAAGAAAATATTTCTAGGTTAATTTTTTCATTTAAATTGTTTTATGCAAAGAATATTTTTTACACAGTTCAACCCCTTAGTCCTAAAGATTTGCTGTGCACAATCTATGCTTCCACTTATCAATACATTTTTAAACTAGGTAAACATATGTAATAATCTTTTCTTTACAGTGATATTCTACTTAAAAGCAGAATAATAAAACTGCTGTCCAGAATTATGAAAATTCTGTATCTCACAAGTAATTTTTCAAGTTTTAACTTGAAGTCAATATATATGTCTATAATAGCTTGTAGTCAGTATATATATGTTTTAAAATAAAAGCTGTGTTCTTAAGGAATCTAGTGATACTATTGTACCCTATACAAAAATAAATACAACCTACAGCCGATAATATTAAGAGGCTGTCCAGAGATGATCATTTAGTGCAATACTGATCATGAATTCATGTTTTACTGATTATATTTAGTCTTGCAGCAAATTTAACAAAAAATAGGTGTATTGGACAAAAATGTACTAATGTAGATAGTCATGTAATGAATTGAATGTACCCTGAAATTAGTTAAATGAATAATCAACATTGTCTCTTGCAAACATTTTATTATACAAAGACATATAAATACAAAGACATAATCTTAATCAATACAAATATTACACAAATTTCAATTTAATTTTAAAAATAATAAAAACAACAGAGAAATCATATCTTTGTCTACATAGAATCACTTGGAATAGCACAGAAGAGTTCTCCTGAAAGAGAGGATAATAAAATAAAAATTATGCAAATCGTATATTTTAAAAACATAAGTATTTTTGTGAAAATGAGCTTTTAAAACTAAAATTTCTATCGAAAAGTTTTTGCTTTTATAATTTCATTGATAAATTTTGACTCATCAAATTAGTCTTCAAATTAGTAACACCATGCAAAACATACACCTGTCTTATAATTTAGAAAGATTTTGAACATAAAATTCCTTTCTGAATGAAATTATTGAATATTGACCCACGAACCCATTAAGATTGACAACTAGTACATGAAAATCTAACTGTTAAATGAAAAGTTATTCAGGGTGTTTAATTTTGTGCTCACCTTTTCTCAGAAAATATTTAATTTTAAAAAACATGCAGTTTTTTCTTCATTAATTTTATGGTGCTCAATTTTATTGCATTTAATATTTAAAACAATTATGATATTCTAATGTAAATTATTGTTTCAAGGAAAGGTATAGAAGAAAAATTACTTTTAAATATATATTACTTACATGCACGAATGTATCAATAGTATTTCTTTTTCGCTTTACTTTTATGATTAAATTTTTAATTGTATACCCTTGACAAAAAAAATTTCAAAATTTACAACATTTTTCATATTAAAATAGGCATCAAAACAATAATATGTATTGAATTGAAACCATATGAAAAAAGGTTGCTCAAAATTTGCTAGTTAAAAAGGCAGATAATTTTACAATTCTGTAATAACTTTATAAATCAATAAATTCTTAAATTACTTTAATGGTGATGCTTTGTGAAATTAATGTTTTCCTCATATAAAAAACACAAGAACTAGATAAGAATAACGACAGATTTGACCAATGTCACGATTTCCGTAATGTCTTTATATAACTGGTATAGATGTAAGACAAAAAATGAAAAGTTTACATAAATATTAATAGCATTGTTTACATCTCTGATGAAATTTCTTTTCTTCAAATTTTTTTATTAATTTAGTTCCTTCTTTTAACAAAAAATATTTGTTAAATACTCCATTACTATGCCTAGGAATAAAAAAGGGAAAGGTGCTTCCTAAAAAAAAAAAAAGGGTACACCGAGTTTTTAAAGGGCTTTTAATTAACACCGTAAATAGTTAACAAAATGTGTACTATTATGTAACAGCTGAATTCGATTCTTAACAACTGTAAAATTACCATCCTATACCTACTATTTTACATGTATATTTCAAAAAGTAGTTCTCACCCATTATCAAAATGAGAAAAATTTGTAGCTTACAAAGAAAAAAAACATGCTAATAGAAAATCATTGTGCAATAGAAAAAAATATTGTTAAACTTGAAGGCTTTTTCCATAATTTAAACTATTAACTAATAAACGATTAATTAAAAATAAATATTGAAAGGTACATATTTTTAAAAAAAATATTCATTTCAAATTTTTTTAAAAAATCTTTTAATAAACTTATTGATACTAAAAAAATCTTTTAAAAATTTAACCAGTTGAGAATTAACAAAGTAAATATTTGTAATGGTATCTGAATCAAACTTATTAGCACGAATAATTTTAAAAGTGTGTAATCATCATTTACACATTAAATTTTTTAAAAGGAATATTATCAGACAGTGTCGTCAAAGGGCAGTGAGGACGGTTGGCCCTTCTCGAGGAGGTACACTGCATTTTTATTTGATACAGAAAAATTAGTTGTCATTTTCTGTAGATTAGAATAGCAGGAGTTGCACATTAACCACTTTCAACATATACTTTTCGAATTCTAGCAAATAAACTCTGTAATAGGATACACACATTATGGGCCACAAATAAAAAGAAACAAAACTTATTTAAATCTAATGAATAATTCAGAGAAAAATTAGACTGAAAACATTTAAACCTGTTTGATTGCCCAAGGACAGGAGCGTTACAATGGGCGTTTCCTTATTATAGACTTTTTTCCCCTTTTTTTTTAAATTGCAGGCATTGGGGGGTTGTCCCATTGGCCACAGGAATGCCAGAACTACTACTTTCTTCTCGTTACCCAGTGGGCACCTGTGGTGAAGCAGGGTCGCCCACGTCACACAACCACAACCCGTTTATAGGGCGGAAAGTTAAAAAAGAATCTTTAAAAACTTCAACATTTCAATATGCAATTAAACTGGTTCTGATGTTTTTCATCTCGTTTAACTCATAAAATCGTAAGATTTCTATAATCTTTTTGCTTCTGGCGCACTTAAATGTTAGTTTAGAGATTCCTAATGTGTTTACATTTTAAACTTCTGTTTCAAGAAAACTTTTTTGTTTTTAAAAAGGTAGGTGTATATATTTTTGCCAAATAAAAATATTTTGTACTATTGAAGAATAGATAAATAAGTGAAATGTAGGTGTTATTAACATTATTTCTTAGTTACCATAAATTAAATTTACTTACACATTTTATTAAGAATTTTTTAACTTTTACGGGGCATTTTATTTGCTTGGACTAAAAAATTGTTCTTATCGCAAAAAATTTTTCTACCAAATAATGTCTTAGAAGGCATTCAATATTGTACAGGTTAGTTTCAAGATGCTTCAAATCAGTACTTTGTCGTTACTTTTTTTTTTTCTCTTTAACCTACACGTTTTTAAGCTATGTTAACAAGGTAGGTTTTTAAATATGATTGTGTTTTCAAAATCAAAATCTTACTGTACTTAATAAAATTTTTAAAAAAATATTTTATATACATCAATAAAATTTATAAATATAACACTTTTTTTCATTGAATAGGGAAGTGAACGATTAAAATGAAAATTAATAACCATTATTAAAATATAAAACTACATACAGTGACCAATCACTTCTGCGCCACCTCTTTTATGTGCCTTTTGTACAAAGGTTTTCAAAGGCCCTTGATCATTATATAGGAAAATAATAATAATTATAATTCTTTATGCATCATTCAGAAAATAAATATTTCAATTCAGCACACAATTTTTTTTTAAAAGTCTAAAATTTTGATTTTATTTTTTGTTTAAATAGAAAAAAATAATCCCATTTTTTAGAAAAAGTTTTCAGTTTAAAGCAAATAAACAATCTTCGTTACAGATAAAAGGAAATAAGTTACTGGATCTAGTAATACAGTTCATTTTTCTTCCCTATGGGATTTTTTTCACCTTTATTGTTTCTAGGAAGACATTTTTTTTATATGAATTTGAATAAGGTGTCTTATCTATCACACCACCCACATTGAAACCACCATATATACCACCCATATGCTTTCAAAATTTATCTAGCAGTGTCTTTCCCCCCACCAATTAAAACGTTAGTTTTTGGTCAAGGAATGTAAAGCTATAGCGATTACTATTACTCAGTTTACGCGAAAACAGAGATGACAAAAACATTACTCAAAATCATTAAAAACAATTAGAAGGTTTAGCCGCTATTCACGACTATTTGTAGTTTTATTCAGCTATTGAAACTTTTCTATCTAGCTTTTCTTATTTGTATGAACTTACTGTTTTTAAAATCTTATGGACTTTTTCTCTTGGTCCCAAAGACTGAAGCATAATGAGAATTCACTGTATTTTATAAATGAATTCGCTTAATACATTAAAATGTCCCTAATCCTTCTTTAAAATCATAATTCAAATAATAATAATTGAAATAATACTTCTCAAAATAATAAATTATTTATGCACATCAAAGATTCTGCAGATGATAAAAGTAATAAAACTTACAGAAATTCATGGTGGACTGGCACAGGTTTACCAACATTTGAAGAGCTAAAAGGGAAAAAAAAGGGTCTTATTTTTATGTAAATATTAACTTGAGATATACAGTAAAAAAATTTTTCAGTAAACTTTTAGCAGAAATTTAAAAAACATTATACAACGGACACCCAGAAAGATTAAGTAAAAATTAGAATAATATTTTTTAGAAATTTGAATGAGAAAAATAACTTGCAGGCTACGAAATTTTATTAACAGAATCGTCATCAATAAAACAACAAAATTTTCTAAGTTCGCCTCTAGGATCACAAAATATAAGGCCAGCGTTTAAAATCTTCCAAAGAGTTAATTGAAATTTATTTTTTTATTTCCACTTAAAGATTCTCCACAAAAAATTATTGTAAATTTAGCTTTCGCTGAATCTGAAGCTTTTCTTATGTGCATGAACTTACTGTTTTTAAAATCTTATACAAAATCTTATACATCTTTGGTCCCAAAAACTGATGCATAAGGGAGAATTCACTGCACTTTATAAATAAATTTGCTTTATACATTAAAATGTCCCTAATTCTTCTTTAAAATCATAATTCAAGTAATAATAATTAAAATACTACTTCTCAAAGTACCTAATATTAAATTAATTATGTACATCCAAGATTCTGCATATGATAAAAGTTAAAAAACTTACTGAAATTCATGGTGGACTAGCACAGGTTGAAAAGCTAAAAGGAAAAAAAAGGTCATATTTTATGTAAATATTACCTTGTATACAGTAAAAATATTTTACGGTAAACTCTTAGCAGAAATTTAAAAAGTATTACCCAATGGACACACAGAAAGATTAAATAAAAATTAAAATATTTTTTAGAAATTAGAATGAGAAAAATAACTTGTAGGCCAGGAAATTTAGAATGAGAAAAATAACTTTTCGACCAGGAAATTTTATTAACAGAATTGTCAACAATAAAAAAAAACACAAAATATAAGGTTAGCATTGAAAATCTTCCTAAGAGTTAATTGAAATTTATTTTTTTATTCCCACTAATAGATTCTCGGCAAAAAATTATTGTAAATTTAGCTTTTGCTGAATCTGAAGCTTTTCTTATTTGCATGAACTTACTGTTTTTTAAATCTTATACGCTTTTTCTCTTGGTCCCAAAGACTGGTGCATAAGTGAGAATTCACTGTACTTTATAAATGAATTCGCTTAATACATTAAAATGTCCTTAATCCTTCTTCAAAATCATAATTCAAATAATAATAATTAAAATATTACTTCTCAAAATAATATTAAATTATTTATGCACATCAAAGATTCTGCAGATGATGAAAAATAAAAAATAAGTTAATTGATAAATCATTTTAATTATTAATAAATTTAAAAATTTGTATCAGGGGAATTGGTTGGTAATAGTTGCTTTTCTCAATTTAATTTATGTAAAATAGAACAGTTTCACATAAAAGTCATTTTTGAAATTTAATTTATTTTGAAAAAAACTTTTCAAATTGATTATAATCAAATTTTTGTCGTTTCCATATGGTTCGCCCCCTAGTACAATAATTTAAAATATGTGCGTTTAAACCCTCACTTTGCTGTGGTCAGACTGACAGGCAAACAACAACTATTTTGCTCAAGCCAAAACAGATTATGAAAATAAAATAAGAAAATTATCAATAAAAAAAAGCGGCTAGATTTTTTCGTTAAGCCGTGTTTCTAACTACTCGTAAATTTACGTTTTAATTAGTGTTCAATGGAATCTAATATTAAAGCATATTGTGTCTAATAAACTATTATTAATAATTATATTAGTCTAGCACTTCCATACAAAGCTCAATATAAGGATTTGATATTTAGTTTAAGAAAAAAAAAATTCCTTTAAGTGATAAGATGTAAGTTGTCAATGGAATAAGAGTTGAATTTGGAGCACTTCAGCTACTTGGAAAGTGAAGTTGATGAGAACAGAGGCGCAGTACTTCACCCAGTTGGAAAATAGTAGAAATTTCAATTGCAAGTTACCATTGTTACAAACATGAAAGCGAGATAATTCAATAAATAATAAATACATTAAGTAATAAAACTTACAGAAATTCATGGAGGACTGGCACAGGTTTTCTAACATTTAAAGAGGTAAAAGAAAAAAAAAGGTCTTACTTTCATGTGAATATTAACTTGAGATATACAGTAAAAAAAATTTCGCTTAACTTTCAGCAAAAATTTAAAAAGCATTACACAACGGGCACTCAAAACGTTTGAATGAAAATTAGAATAATATTTTTCAGAAATTAGAATGAGAAAAATAACTTGTAGGTCAGGAAATTTTCTTAACAGAATTGTCAACAATAAAACAACAAAATTTTCTAAGTTCGGCTCTAGGATCACAAAATATAAGGTTAGCATTGAAAATCTTTCAAGGAGTTAATTGAAAAACTTTTATTTCCACTGAAAGATTCTCTGCAAAAAATTATTATAAATTTAGCTTTCAGTGATTTGGAAGCAGTTATAACTTGTTTTCTCAATAGAATACAAGTTAAATTTGAAGCACCTCGGCTACTTCGAAAGTGGTCAAACATCCTTTTAAGAAGTTGTACTTGTAAATAAAATGGTATTATATTCTGTCTATAGCGGTCAGGAAATGATTGTAATTTAAATTGTCAACAAGTACAGAGCTCCTGTAGATTTTAGTACTCTAACTAGTCGAAAAGTAGAAATTTTGATCGCATGTTACCAATACGAGTGCGAGTTCATTAAATTAATAATAAACACAGCAAGAAATAAGAAAACCTATAGAAATTCATGGAGAGCGCTAACAGGTTTTCTAACATTTTTAAAACTAATAGAAAAAGAATTGTTTGTTATTTTTATTGAGTATGAATTTTGTTTTCATATTGTATTGAACTTTTATATATTTTTGTAATCCCTATAAAAATCGGGCATTATTTTATATGAATATTAACTTGAAATTCACAATAAAAACATTATTCACTTAACTCTTAACAAAAATTATGAAGTAACTTAACATAGATTTCAAAATATAAAAGAATTTTGTAATATTTTTTTTTTTGTATAAGTGGGGTTAGCCAATATACAATTAAGTATGAGCAACTGCGTGCTAAAAAACTTTCCATAATCTATATTTTTTTTAGTTTGTTTAAGAATTCACAGCACGATTCTTCGCAATTATTTATATTAACATGTACAAATAAATTTTTCATCTTAATTTAAACTATTTAGTATAAATTATTAAACCTTTACCTATTTTTACACTTGAATTTAGCTCAAAAATTTCATTAAAATGAAATACATATAACAGAAACAATTTTTAATATTACTAACAGCAATTAGTTAACTAAAATCTAAATATTATTTAACATAAAGAAATAAGTTTTAATGAAAATTCTTGATTATTATACAAACCTATTTTCATAATATACTTAGATAAACCTGATTTATATCATATGCTACAACATATTATGAATTGCACTTAAAGAGTCATCATACAACAGAATTTATATTTGTTTTTGGCGTGCTACTGCTCGATTGTCGCTAAAAATTTGGCGGCGATCTTGGTGTTGATAAAACATTTGTCTGTACATTTTCATTGAATTGAATTTAATATTTTTTATTATTCTATCTTAGAAAGGTGTTAATTATGATGTATTAATTGAATAAAGATGATTGCCAATCTAAAACATAGCGCCAAAACAGCACTTCAAACGCGGTTCTTTGTAAACCGAAATCTGCACGTCGTAAACATATTTGAACAATAGTAAATCAAAAATGATTAAAATAATAACTTCAATGTAATAGAAAAAAATAAAACCTTACCTTTTTTGAAAATTATAAGAATCCAACGTGCTTCTTTTTCTAAACAATAAATTCACAGTTACAGTTACTCGTTCAACCGCTTCACTGGTGGCAGCAGACAACTTTAACTTGGTGGCCCATTGGGTAGATACAGACTGACGGGATGCGGCTGTTTGTAATGTACAGGCCCAACACTTCCTACAATGTTGGCAAAAGTTCATAGGGTGGCCCAGCAATCAACCCAGCTGACAGTAATTTGCACCTTCACTTTTCAATCAGTACCGTCAGTAATTTCGAAGATGGCCAGAACTTATGTTTTTGCTGGGTAGTTAAACAAATGTTACAAGACACAAATATTTTTTTGAGTTCAGACATTGCTTTCCACATTGGAGAAAACAAGTTTTAATGCTTAAGCTGTTTACTTACATTGACCGGTACTTAGATTTTGAGGAATATAAAGGTCTAGCTAAAAAAAATGCTGCAAGACACAAATAATGTTTTGAGTTCAGATAAAGATATTTTAGAGAAGGCAAGTTTTAATGTTTAAGCTGTTTATTTACATTTATTAGTATTTAAATTTCGAAGAATATAACAGTCTATCTAAACAAATATCACAAGACCAGCTTATTTTTTGAGTTCAGACTTTGGAAGAAGCGAGTTTTAACGCTTAACTGTTTACTTGCATTTCTTGGTTTCTAAAATATGAAGAATATAAAAATCTAGCAAAACTTATGTTGCAAGACAAATAATTATTTGAGTTATGATATAGTTTTTAATATTAAAGGAAGGAAGTTTTAATGTTTAAGCTGTTTTATACACATTGATTGGTATTTAGACTTTGAGAATTATAAAAATCTATCATTATCGAACAAATCAATTCCCAAACAATTACAAGATATAATAATTATATAAATTCAGATGTAACTTATTACATTGAAGAAAAAAACGATTTTAAAGCTTCAGCTTTTGGTTTCTGTTCTTTTAAGAATTTTAAAATTTCCCAGCAACATAATTGGTGCAGAATTTAAATGAAGTAAAATAGATTCTTTTCCTAGCTTTAAAACATATTTACCGAAATTCAACCGACAATTCGGAGTGGTTAAAAAGTCATCAAGAAGACGGAAACTTACCAATGAACACAGGGTTGCAAATTACATTGAGAAGGTAAAAATCACGAAAAATCCATTCGACTTCAAGCTGGAAAACAACCTAAAGACATTACGAATTTATTATCTACAAAAAATTGTTTGATTAACTATGGTAAGAGTTATTTACATTGGTGCCCCCTAACATCATTTTTCAGTCTACAATGACGTAAAAATGATCCAATTGATGTCTGCCGAAGAAACTGTAATATGCGCTATGTGATCACTGGTGTGTCCGCACCTCTTCTTTCGTCTTTTCTGGATTCCGACCCTTAACAAGGTTTTTTGAAGCTTTTTTGAAAAATGAAAATAAAATAAGGCACAGTAGAAGTGCTTTTCAATTGAAGCGAAGCTATAATTTTATACTATATATATATATAAAATATATATATATATATATATATATATATATATATATATATATATATATATATATATATATATATATATATATATATATATATATATATACAGTCAAACCCCGCTATAGTGAACAGGGTTTATAGTGAACCAAAAAAGTGAGGAAGTTGGATATAATGAACTTTTTTCTGTTTTCGACTGATTTTTGTAAAAAAATTTTTGTAATAATTTTATAATTTCTACTTCAAATTAAATACATATACCGATTTTCAAAACCATCTATAGAGGGGAATGTAGCGATACGCATTTTTTCTTGTTTGCTTCTTTTATCTTACTTTCCCATCCTTAAACAAACCAAGATGTTTCCAACCCAGGCAGACGATGCACCTGTAAGGTGTCAGTCGGATCAATATGCATTTTCTGTCAAAGGGAATGAGAAATTATTCATTATTGGTCAAAGGGTTGGACACTAATATGTGTTGATAAGGCACTCATTTCAACTCCTTTTTGTTCTCAGTAGAAGAGCAATGAAAAATAACACATTTTTTGCTGCTACATAATATTTTTCAGTCATTTATTTGAATAATGTGTAATAAAAGGGAGGAGTTTGGAAACCACTAGTTAAATTTTTTGAGAAACGGATATAGTGAACTCCCGGTTATAGTGAACCAAAATTTCGGTCCCTTGAAGGTTCACTATAGCGGGGTTTGACTGTATATGTATATATATATATATATATATATATATATATATATATATATATATATATATATATATATATATATATATATATATATATATATATATATATATATATATATATATATATATATATATATATACATATATATATATATATATATATATATATATATATATATATATATATATATATATATATATATATATATATATATATATATATATATATATATATCTTACTGTAAAGAATAAGCTGGGACTTGGAACGGATAAATAACGAAAATATTTTATAAGTTATTAATCTTTTTTTTAAAAAATCGCAATTTGGTGGCATTTTTACCACCAAGATGAAAATTATCAAAATCAATTACTTATTTCCTTTTTTTCTTCTTCTAATTTTTATGAGCCCAAAAAATGCAACGTTAGAGGAAGTTTCTAAATATTAAAATTCCAGATCTACAATTTTTTTATTTTCTCAAAACTGTGGCTTTTTCTATATTAATGTTCTACACCATTTTCATATTAAACGAAGAGGACGCTGACTGAAGATAGTCTAAACTTTACCTAACGGCAAGGAGTAACTGTTGCTAACTCACGTCAGTTATGAAAACAGCATATTATTCACAAAAAAGTTTCATTTCATGTAACTACAAAGCTTTCGTAGTAGAAAGGTACTTCCTTTATATTAACAAATTTATGAATTTATTAATTGAAAAATTATTACTCTGTGATTTACTTTATTATAATAATCTAATATTTCCTCCAAATTTTCGGGGCTAAGAAGCTGTATCAAAATCTAAGGAATCACTAGAAAGGAAGTCGGAACAGAAATCCTCAATACCTGTTTGATTGCAGGAGAAAAGGAAGACAAAATCTTTTTCATTATATTTTCTCCAATTTTTATCAGGTGATCGAATTGTTCTGACTTTTTTAACCCCGCCTTTACTTCTCATGATTCAGTCTATAAGACTAAATTTATGGGTTTATTATTTATTTTTAATTAAAAAACAACATCGACAGTATTAATGCTATTAATTTAGTAAAATAAAACAAAAAATAAAAATTAAAAATAAATACTGCATTTGGAATTTATAGAATTTTTTTAAAAAAAATACTGAATCGTATCTTAACTTTGATACAAAATTATTTGTAAATATATATTTCTAAATTCGTACCAACTTTCGTCATTTTCAAAAGAACCTATAACGTCGCCTGTCAATCAAAGTTTAAAATAAACCTATAGTGTCACAAGTAACAAAATGAATTTTTTTTTTTCCGAAAGCTGAAATTGATTTCTTTCAAATCGCATATTGCAAATTCGGACTATGCCATGATGAAATTTAAAATAAGATAAGCAGTAACAGTAGTTCGCAGCTCGCGATAGATTTTTTTTTTTATATTTAAAGTAGGGTTTTTCTCCTGGGCTGCGACAAAAGCTTTACCATATGAAAAATATTTTTTTAAAGCTGTGTATATGAAATCACGCTACATTGCGTCGCTCTAACTGAGCTATTCATACGAACCTTTATTTTGCATAAAATCATTATACATTGAATATATATTTTGAAAGTTCGATTTTAACTAAGATTTGTTGTAATTTCATTTTCAATTGGTTGGAATAGAAAGGTTAATTAAGTAATACTTTTCTAAACTTAGTGGAAATATTAGTATACCAAGATTGTTTCCTTAAAAAATATAATAAAGGCATAACATCTCAAAAAATCTCATTTTTTGACTTTTACTGTAAATCTTGTTTTTGTCATTTTTCATTCTAGGTTTGTTCAGAGTGAAAAAAAGTAACACAACAAACAAGTGTCAAATGCAGAATTTTGTTCGTATTGGAAACTTAATGGTCAGGCCAACCTTCACTTTCAAAGTGTTAAGGAAAGTATATAGAAGCCTGAACAAATAAACCTAGTTTCAGTTATGGTCATAAAGTCTGAAAAGATAACTTTATAAAAAAAATAATTTTATGTGAAAAATATTTTTTTGTAATTATTTATTGTTTTTTATTTAATTTACTAAGGATACAAAAATTTTGTGTTGTAAGGTATACGAATTTTTTACACCAATTTAATCTACGGAATTTCAAATGATATAACCTAATATTATAAGATAGCGACAAACAAAAAATTGAAATTAACAGACTGCGACTGCTCCCATATTTTTAGTCAAAAAGACAGATTGATTGAAAAAAATTATGTTTAATCTGAAAACGTTTTTCTGTCTGATTTCGTATTCTGAAATACTGAAATACTGCACTAATAAACGACCATATTTTAGGTTAGACTGTAGAACCATTTTGACTAAGTCTTGGTAAATGAAATCCAATAATTAGATCAGAAGTTATTCAAGGTTTTTTCTTTATTTTCCCACTATAAAATACCATAAATAATAAAATAAAACATTATTATTCTTTTATCGTCCGCTATAATGTATTTGTCGAGTATTAAACTATGTATTAAAACTTTTCTATTAAAACTTTTGAATTAAACTATGTTATAAACTATGATGAAATTTTCGTAGTTTTCAAATATATATTTAATAAATTTTTATTGTATCTTTAGAAAATAAAACGATAGAGGCTGGGCAAAAAAATATAAAAACTAAGACGAAGAGTTACAACAAAATAATCCTGAAGAAATATGTAACAATAAATGTGCCCAGAAGGTTTTATCCTTATTTTTACCACCTGCCATTTTTAATTTCTTTTACTATAAAATTATAAATTCATTTTCGATTTGATTAGATTTTTTCATAATTTATAATAAAGAATTTTTTTTGGTTACTTCTCTTTGAATAAGATTATAAATAATATCACCGAGAATTATTTTACAGTAGAGGACAATTTCAAATCAGAGTTAAGAAAATGCTTTAGGTTATGTTTTGTCGCCAGTATAGTTATTTAGTTGTTCTTATACAGTTATATTTTTACTAATAATAGAGGATGAATCGCTTATAAATCTAAGCAATTTTAGAAACATAAATTTCAAATAAAAATTGCAGAAGAGCACTTAACTCAAATTGCTTTTTTTATAATTAGAACAACGTAAGAAAAAAATCATTATTGCAGTAAGGTAAGAATTGAAATTAATTTTTTTTTATTATGTAGGAATCAAAAGATATCTTTATTCATTATAATACGCATTGAAAATTTTAAGTGTAATAAAATATGAATGTCTACATATTTGAATTCTTTATTTAAGCAGCTGTTATTGTGTAAATCGCTAATGAGGAGAGCTAGATTAAAACCTTAAATCATGTTTGATTGCTGAAAAGAAGAAAAAAAAGAGAATTGAGTTTTATCAGGTTCAACATATCAAGTCACATCAGGCAATCAAATCGGTTTTTATTTCGTTTGTTTTTTCCTTTTTCCTTTCTCAATGGTGAGTCAACAGATTTCAACAACAATTTTGTTTATTCATAGCTCAAATATTAATTTATGATGCAATGTGTAAAATCTTATGACTACATTTTTAAAGAAGGTTCTAACAATATATATTAAAGGCGTTGCTTACAGAACTCCCTAAATATCTACCAGCATTGAGTAATCTCATGTGAAAATATTTCTATCTTCTCTGGTTTAATTTTAAAAGATATTTGTCGTTCAAACTATAAACTATGTTGATTTTCATAAATAAATACACTCATGGTCAAAAAAATTTGCTCACCAAGAAGGAGTCGTCAAAATGAAACGAAATTTCACGTACGAATGATTACTTTGATATAAGTAAATGATTAGAAAATCAAAGAAAAACGATAATCTATGATTTTCCAATCATTTACTTATATCAAAGTAGTCATTACGTATGTAAAATTTCGTTTCATTTTGACGACTCCTTCTTGGTGAGCAAATTTTTTTGACCATGAGTGTATAACATAAAATAAATAATATAATACAAATTTTTCAAAAATAGACTATGTTGATTTTTATAACCAATCTGATTGCATTTAAAAATATTTCGTCCATATGAAGGTAAGATTTCACTGACCTGTATAAATTATATTGGTAAAATCGGTATTTTAAATCTTAAATATTTTATTCAATACATTATTAGAAAGAAATATTCCTTATATCATTATATTGTTTTTAGAAATAACATGCATACAAAACAAAATAAAATCCTTTTAATTGACAAATGAAATTTCATTTTAATTACTTAAAAACCTTTTATTTCATGAGAATGCCTGTACCAAACAATTGTCCTTAAAGGGTAGAAAAAAACGTGGCATTGATGTGCTTTTGTTAAAATAAGTTTATATTTTGTAATAATCATTTTTTAATAATATCCATATGAAATTTCAATTTTTTTCCATTCAGTAGTAATTTAATGTTTAAAGCAAATTATGTGACTAAGCTGTAAATATATTTCTTAAGTCGTGAGGAAAAGTAATTTTGTACATTGCGCAAAAATGTCATATTGACCCAACCCATAACGAACCTTTTTCGTGATCATTGCTGTTAAAGACGCGTTAAAGTGAGTTATTATTATGCATTCCTTTTATCATTACGGTGGGTAATTCTACTCACGTTAGTGATAAATTAATATTTCGTGCTTGTTGTAATTTGTAAGAGTAGAACAAAATATATGTTTTAATTTAGAAAGAGTTCATTACAATAGCTTAGAAATGTGATTTACCTGTAAAAATATTTGTTTTATTGAATCAGTGATTTGAAAAAAAAAACTGTAATTGCTGCCCCCCACACCTCATTGATCCAATTTCAAGACTTTCTTTCTGGTAAGATGAGTGAACATATTGACTAGACTTACGAGATACGCGTATTTAGTAATAAGACGTATGTATTCATTGCCAAGATGGACAAGATATATATTACCAAAACATAGATATATACAGACAAAACATCTATACTCATTGGCAAGATGTGCGTGCTTATAACATGAATATTTTATAACAATAACACATACACACTTATCGACCAGTCTGAAAATATAGTAGTAGGGGAGAGAGGGGTCAATTAAAACAGGGTGCGATTGTAACAGAGCAAACATTTCGAGTGTCGGGTTCTAGATTTGGTTCCTAGGTGGAGCACAAGGCGTATTTAATAAATCTACATGTACACTCCTGCTGGCAACCATTTTTACGTACTCTTGAAAGAGTTACATCACAAAAGATATTTTCACGCTACGTAAGTACTTTTTTTGGTATTAGAATATTATATTGAAACAAAGTAATTTTGTTTAAACAAATAAAAATTATTAGCCGAATATGAAAGTGGACACCTTAATTAACATTTCAATAAAATCATTTCATTTAATTAACTAGCATTGTTTTTAACGAATGAAGCTGAAATGGCATCTTGGGGACAATTGCAACAATAAGTAAAGGGACGATTGTAACAGCTGAAAATAAATAATCTTATGTTTACAAACCATTACTTAACTCTTTAAGAACCACCAATAGTTTCCTATATCATTTATATTACGTTGCACGTGCATTATTTTTTTTGTCACCTTTCACAGCATAAATTAAATTTTTAACCCCCTAAAGTTAAAAGTTTAACCCTTTAGGTCTCTGCTCATTATTATTTTTACTTCTAAAATATCACTACTATTTTGATCAATAAAAAAATATATCACAACTATGATAGTATGTATAATTAACTATGTTTTAGTTGAATTTTTGAACTGTTACAATTGACCTCATAAGTGGGGACAATTGTAACAAGTGCACGACTGTCAAAAATTGTTAATAACTAATATAATAACTTTAAAATAAGATATTTATTTTTTTTTTCTAGTAGAGGATAGTCTACTTTACTCGTCTGTCAATTAATACTAATAATATATTGGATTTTTTGTTAGTTAAAAATAGTTAAGTAAAAAATGTTACAATTGACTCCACTCTCCCCTACTCATTGACAATAGTGAGAAGGTATATATCCACTGAGGAGACATGCTTATCTATTGCTAATTTAAGAAAACACACGTCTTTAATGATAAGATATGTGCATTTATTGACCATTGTGACAAGATATTCGTACTTATTGACAATCGTGGCAAGATGCGTGTATACATTGACCTGACTGACAAGATGCGCGAGCACAATTAAGCTTGTTTTTCGAAGGCATCGTCGTCAAATTAAATTATGCTTTCTTGCAAATAATATGCTATTTCCGTAGCTTCTAAATGCTTGCAGCAGTTATTCACGAATTTTAGGTCAAGGTTAGCCTATCTAAAGCCAACCATGCCTATACTTATTGGGAAAATAACACAAAGCATAAATATAGAGAAAAGTCATAGTTTTGTGAGGAAAAAAAAGAAATTGTGGTGTAATTTTTTTAGCATTTAAAAACTGAAACCAATGTTGCATTATCTGGGCTCATACAAATTTGTAAAAAAATGAGAATAAGGCAGCGATTTTGGCATTTTTCATCCAGGTGGTAAAAATGTCGCCAAATTGGCGATTTTTAAAAAATTTTTTAATTATTTTTAAAATTCTTAAATCATTTGTCCGTTCTAAAGCCCAGATATATGAAGTTTAATATCATTGTTTTGATTCAAATGTGGCTTATTTAAACTGCGGCTTTTTTATTTTCCTTGGTGACTGGGCTTTGAAAAACTATGTTAAAAGACTGATATGACATACGTGTACCCAATGATAAGACATCCGAACTCATTGACAAGTCTGATAAAATACTCGGACTCATTAACAAGACTAAAAAGTTATATGAAACAAGACGCAAGATATGGGAAAACTGACCATATACGTGTATCATTTGTGATATCATTAGATATTAATGTCTATATCATACTATAATTTTTGTCTATGTCATAGTATACTATAAATATGTCTACATAATTACCTCGCATATTTTTAATGTTTCCCTATGTTATAAACTTTGCTCTGAGTTTAACAATTTAGCTATTCATTATTTTAAAGACAAAGGGTATTGGTTGTAAAGTTGCAAAAAACAAACCAAAAAATTAAACCTTATTTTTTTAAGCATTATTAAATGCTCATAACAGTGCAAGTGTAAGGAGTTAATTTTGAAGCTGGAAAGCATATGAATGTTATTCAAATTTTACGATGACAATATTTTAATAATTATTCACAGTATACACATAACATTAAATATCAAATATACAATATTACCGATAACGATAATTCGGATACGATAATTATAACCAACGTTAAAGATCGAACGCTAAATGCGAGAATATTATATCGACACTTATCGAATTCTAGATTTTCGAGAGAAAAGCTAATTTTCAGTAACAAAATGAAAATTTTTATTACTGTAAAAAAATCTGTAAATTCGGAAATTTAAAAAAAAAACTGATACAAGGAAACCTGACTAGTTGACCATCTTTGTAAACTGACCACTTTCAAGTTTCCCATCATGAATGTCCATATAAAAGGAATCTAAGCCATTATAACCTTCTTACCTTTTTATCTTTTAACTTTATCACTGGAATAAGTCCCATATGTCTAAGGGTGTTAATACATGCAATTCTAATGCCATCATTAGGTGAATATAAAACGTTTTCAAGAAAATTTACTGCAATATTATGCACTTATTAAAATTTCATTGAATGACTGAAATCGTATCAAGATCTGACCTAAATCTCTTTAAAAATATAAGTTCCTTATTTTATTGACGAAAAATTATTGAAAGCTTTTGTAATACTTACATAAGTTTGTAAATATAATTAAAACTTTAAAATAAGAGTAATACTAAGTCTACATTCAACTTAAATAGTATAAATCCCTTAAACTTTTGACAGAAAGTTATTGAAAGCTTTTGTAACACTTAATATAAGTTAAGGTTGGATTTAATAGCTAATAGGTTTTTATTGGCTATTATAAATTTAACACTTACATAGGTTTGTAAATATAATTAAAACTTTAAAATGAATGTAACACAAAGTCTACATACAACTTAAATAGTAAAGACCCCTTAAACTAATAGCATATAACTAGTGGGCTGCGTCCCCTGCTCGCTAGCGCTCGCCAACCCCCGAAAATTGCTACGCAATCTTATACGGTTTGCTTCGCAAACCAAGCTCGCTTCGCTCGCTACTAACTTAGGTACATTGCAAATGCACAAAATTCTAAGAATTCAAAACAATCATTCAAATCCATATAACAACTGTTTTTTAAAAAAATACATCTTTTTAGTAAATACTAAGTTATTAAAATAAATTTGAATTCAATAAATGACATGTAATTCGTTAAACCTACTAGAAATGTGCTATAATATAAAATCTTAAGATAAAATTTCTAAAAGTGATATATCTTTAAAAAGGTTAAAATTTTGGCTATAATTAAGTCTATTAAAATTGAAATAAGTGAATTGCAATGGAAAAACCTGCATAAACAAATAAATTCTAGTAAAACATATAAATTCGTGATATAAACTAAAAATCGTCAAAAAAATTTGTAAAAAATAAATTCGTGAAAAAAGCGCTTTAGACAAAATAGTAAAATAGAGATCTATCGACAAAGACTACTCATCTACGCCTAGCTTATGCTCTCTCCGGTTATTTCAGTATCCGTTTTTAAAAGCACTACATGTTGAGCCATCTCAGCTGGATTTGGCATGTGACATTTTTAGCGGCAATCACTGGTCGATTTTCTAGCGTTGCCATTCGGGGAGTTGCAATGAGGCTCTTTTTTGTCGCCGTGTAAGAGAAATATATATATATAGATTGCTGAAAATATATATATTGAAATATATATATAGATTGAAATTATATAGGCTTAGTAAAATATAGGCTTGTAAATGTAACTAAAACTTTAAAATGAATATAATACAAAGTCTTCTGATTGCATGTATTTTACGGTATATTAGTCTTTTGAAAAAAATTTTCCTATGTTAAAAAATCATAAAGACCACTGATGCCACCAATAATTTAGGTGTTCAACTTAAGGCTACATTTTGTTTTGCTGCGCAAAAGTATAAGACTCGGAATCTTGAAATTACAAAGGAATGTAGAAAAGTGAGCAATGATTACGATGAAATAAAAACTAACATTTGTTATGGGAAAAAATTAGCATACGGACCACTCTACAGTCCGCAGAAATGCAGCTATGGAATTGGAATCAGCATGCTAAAAGGGCATTTTTTGTTTTGAACTGAACAGATAGTTTTTTTTCCATACTGTTTGGCTTTACATTACATTTTGATACGTTGATCAAAATCTATAAGACTTCGTATCTTAAAATTTTGAAGTTGTATAGAAAAAAGTATGAGAAGTACGACTGAATAAAAAAAAGATTTCAGATTCGACAATTAGTTATAAAATTATTAACTGCTAAACATTTAGTAGAAAAAGCCATGAGGGTTGATCAATTGTAAGCTAGGTTGAATTTTGACACGCTAAACAGGAATATTTTGTATTATAATTTTAGTTATTCTTATCAAACTTGCAGCGTGTTCGAAAAGCTATTACAAATTTAATTGATTTTTAGTAATTTCATTCAATTTTTTTAGCTATAAATATTTACTATTTATCGATTGTTGCAGAAATGTATCCCTTGTTGCAGACATTGACCTTTACGTGATCTTTATTAATTTATTTTATAGGCCCTCATTCAATATTCATTTGGGAAACAAAAATATTTAACAAAAATAAAGATGTCTATGCACTTTACTTGGGGCTGAATTTTTTTTTACTATTGAAAAAGCAATCAAATTAGTAAATATTGCGATATATTGCAAAATATCAATATGTACTGCAAATATATCGTGATATTTAAATTTTTATATTAATAACAGCTTATACTATTATTTAAATTTTCCTGAGATTTGAAGGGTTCATTTTAAAACAATAATATCGAAAATGCTTCTTTATTTTTCTCCACTCCCATTAAATAGTTTCAAAGTACAAGAGTGATATGAATAATTATTTTTGTTACCTATTTTCCAATTTTTCTAAGCCAAGATATTCTTGGCGTAAAGAGTCATTCTTTCCTTACCCGCTACCTCCATCAGTAAATCAAAGTCTTTTTAACTCTTTTTGGTTCCTATTAGGCACAGAAAAGGTAAGATATGCAAATGAATCTTACTTTATATGCAACGCACTGACCTTATGCTGTGATTGGACGCTAGGGGATGAAAAGAGCATAGATTTTCTTCTTTAAGTGAAGTATCTTTGACAGCCTTAATTCAGTATTCTCTCTTGAGACAAGCTAGAAACTTTTAAAAGCAAATTGTTTCTCAGCCTTAGTTTTCGACTTCTTTTTTCCTCAGACATTTATATTAGGTAACTGTTAAACAGTTACACGTTTTTCTTTTCTAAAATATTTTCTACAATGTAACATGTTAAGTTTCTTTCAACATAAAACTTAGTACTTAGAGAAGCTATTTGAAATAGAAAGCTAATAATGAAATAAAATTAAAAATATATATATATAACCGGAAAAGAAATATCATCGGTTTTATTGATACATACGTATTAGCGTTTTATATAATATATAATATATCCTATAAGGTTTCAATAAGCCCATGAATTGTGAAAAAATTTCGGGTCGAATCACGGTAAAAGTACCAGTATTTTGGGTGGATCATTTGTAAAACCCATTTTACCGTAAAATCTATTTTTACCGTATATCTCTGAATCGCAAAAATCGTGATAAACGCGATAAAAAAATTTTTTATACGTTCTTACAATTACATAAAACTTTAAATACCAACTGTTAATCAAGCCATAAATTACACTGGGGAGCAAAGTATTTGTTGGATTTAAATAAATATTTAATCCTACCTATACCTTTCAGGTGCTGAAATTTAAATTCATTCTAAAATTAGTTTTGCTCCAAAAGCTTCAGATTTCTTAAAGGGGTCTGTAGGGTATATATCAATAATGCTAAAACTAATCTTTTTCGATGTTCCTTTTCTGAGAAACTACTTATGATATCGGTTTGAATTTTTGGGGGATATTAGAGATTATATCAGTTGTGTGATATAATCTCTAATATCTCTGATATCAGATTATATCAGTATCAATTTTTAAAATAAACTTAAAGTTCTCAGTTCATAATTTTTTTTCTTTAAATTTCTTCCAAAGATATGTATTCGCACTTCTCGTACATAATGAGATGGTGCTGCGTTCTGTTGGAACAAAATGCAGGAACAAAATGCATATCGGTTTTTTCCTTATTAGAGAAGGGCAGCATCTTCAGATGCGTTACTACCGCGATTGACAATGCACTCTTGAATTAGCAGCTTTTATGTATGAATCGTGACGAAAATTTGTATACGAGCTCTTCTTCTTCCTATAACATGCAAATAATAACTCGCAGCGCAGTAACTCGCAACAGGAATGGAGCTTTCACGTTTGCATGAAACAACTTTCCAAATAAGGCCAGAACCTTTGCGTTTTGTTTTCGACCATGCAATCTTTGATAAAAATTGTTTCCTTGAGTGTGTACTATCACTGCCTAAAATTTTGCTTATCTTTTTAGAATCATCCTGTATATATATATATATATATATATATATATATATATATATATATATATATATATATATATATATATATATATATATATATATATATATATATATATATATATATATATATATATATATATATATATATATATATATATATATATATACGAGGGCTGTCCATAAAATAAGGTTCCCAAGGAGCTGCGGATGCTAGGAACGCTGTTAAGTGGGATTTGTTGAGACTGGCGTGTAACTTAGCTCCCTTTGCCCCAGTTCCCGCCCCGGCGAGGTATCTACAACGTTAATTCTTGTCTTGGTAGCCGTGAAAGATGGAGCTTCCATTTGTTTCTCACGCCAGGTGCGAATTACGCTCTGTGATTTGTTTTTGAGTGCAAAAAACGTTCCTCCGGTGGACATTCATTCCCAACTCTGTGAGGCGTACGGGGAAGAGTGTATGAGTGTGCAAACTGTGCGCAAATGGTGCAGAGAATTCAAAGACGGACTTACAGACGTCCATGCCGAACAAAATTCTGGTCGGCCATCGTTTTCGGACAAAGCGATTGCGAAAGTGGAAGAAGCAATGCTGAAAGATCGAAGGGTGAAGGTTCGGGACCTCAGCGAGATGATCCCTGTTGTTAGTAAGTCCTGCATTCACAACATTCTGAGAGACCGCTTAGGATATGCCAAGGTTTGGGCAAGGTGGGTCCCGAAAATGCGGACGGATGACTATGACAACAAACGGCAACGTGTGGAAGCCGCCTGCGAATTTCTTCATGCCTACGAAACCGATGGCAAGGAATTTTTGGACTCTGTTGTCACTGGGCACGAGACCTGGGTCCACTACATGACACCGGAAACAAGAGAACAATCCCGTTAGTGGAAGCATCCATGCTCGCCAAAGCCGACGAAGTTTAAGCAAATTCTGTCTGTTCTAAGCTACCTTCGCGGAGCGGCGGCAGAGTTCTACGACTCAGGTATAAAGAAGATAGTACACCGCATGTAAAAATGCGTTGATCTAAACGGCGATTATGCCGAAAAAAAGAGGGAAGTCTAAGCTTTCCAAACATGTATTATTCAATGCCAATAAACATGTTTTTCATTGTGAAAATTCGTTGGGAACCTTATTTTATGGACAACCCTCGTGTATATATATATATATATATATATATATATATATATATATATATATATATATATATATATATATATATATATATATATATATATATATATATATATATTATGTTAACTATTCAAGACAAACTTTGTAATCTACAAATTTTCAGTTGCTGTGGAGATTCTTATATAAAGATTCCAATACCTATGCAAACATTATTCATTTTACAATTTTATAGTTGAGAGGTTAAATTATTCCCATAATGCCTCAGAGATAAAAAAACAGAGAATAAAAGATTAACATATTTTGGAATACCGACTAATAGGGCCTTTGACAGTCGAGAAGAATCATCTATTAATTATACCTCTATTCCCCCTTTAATACAATATTCAAAGATCATCGATCCGTGAAATTAAATTTCTTGGAACTCTTTACTTTTGGGACATGTTTGTAAGATTATGATTATCCGTGGAACCAAAACGTCTTTGATATTTTCCTTTAATTCTAAAGTCAAGTATAATTTATCAGACGATTTCCTCAAAACAGTGTTGAAAGATTCGCAAAACAGGAGCTTTGTAACTTTTAATTAAGCATATACATAGAAGTTTTCGATTTCCATTAAATGGAATTGTAGTAGATTTCTAAACTTGATTTATGCTAAAGTGGAATATTTAGATGATTTCAGTCTAATTAGTCACAAAAGTCATTTTGTTTCGATACAATGTAGGGAGTTTCTTATTCTAACTATTATCTTACTTAATCTCGAACTTTAACTTTTATGAATATTCTTATATGGGTATAAGTAACACAGAAAGAAATCTCTGCTTAATAGTTCATTAGTTAAATTAATCTCATAATCATAAATCGCAATTTAAAATCATAAACCTAAATCACAATTCAATATCATAAGACATAAAACATAATTCTATATCAGAAAACACAAAACATATCCATGAATCACAATCAAGAACCATAATCATGAATATCGTTCATAAATCATAAATTATAATCATAAATCATAATCAAGAATCATAATCATGAATATCTTTCATAAATCATAAATTATAATCATAAATCATAAATCAAAATCATAAATCATAATCATAAATCATAATCATAAATCATAATCATAAATCATAATCATAAATCATAATCATAAATCATAATCATAATCATAAATCATAATCATAAATCATAATCATAAATCATAATCATAAATCATAATCATAAATCATAATCATAAATCATAATCATAAATCATAATCATAAATCATAATCATAAATCATAATCATAAATCATAATCATAAATCATAATCATAATCATAAATCATGAATCATAAATCATGAATCATAAATCATGAATCATAAATCATGAATCATAAATCATGAATCATAAATCATGAATCATAAATCATGAATCATAAATCATGAATCATAAATCATGAATCATAAATCATGAATCATAAATCATGAATCATAAATCATGAATCATAAATCATGAATCATAAATCATGAATCATAAATCATGAATCATAAATCATGAATCATAAATCATGAATCATAAATCATGAATCATAAATCATGAATCATAAATCATGAATCATAAATCATGAATCATAAATCATGAATCATAAATCATGAATCATAAATCATGAATCATAAATCATGAATCATAAATCATGAATCATAAATCATGAATCATAAATCTTAATCATAAATCATAAATCATAATCATAAATGTGATTGTTATGTAATTGTATTTCATACAATATTGTATGTATAAATTATACAGGACATTGATCTTGACAAAATGGTAAATGATATTGCAAAAATGACTTTGTCAATCATGCATGTGGTTTGACGAAACTAAATCAATAAAAAAATTTATAGTTAGATAATACAGCATGAAACACTGGTGTTTTTTTCTGCATTAAAGGTAAAATCTTTCAATCGCGGCTCACTTAAATTAAAAAGTAATAAGTAATTTGCTCTTATTTGCACTTATTTAGATCTAAGAGAAACAGTTCATCATTGAAATTTCTTTAATTTTCAAAGTCTATGGCTAACCTGTGATCACCGAAAGGCGATCACTGGTTAGACATTGGCAAAATGATTGTTGTCTAATTTTTTTTTACCCTCTTTATTTGTGATGTTCACCTGAATAGGTATTGAAAACGATCCAGTTTGAACTGTATTTTAGAATATCTGATTCTTAATTAAAGTAATAAAAACAAAAATATCGCTGAAATGAAGAAATTCTCTTTTGTTCACAACTCAAGAAATATTTATTTCATCTCTCTAGTCCCATATCTAAAAAAAAATTAACCAACTTAACTTTTTACTATTACTCCTGAACACAGTTGAAAAGTGTGATGATGTCCAAATAAGGTGCGCACGAAATCAAACCCAAAACAATTCCTATTTTGCCAATGGGCAATAAATTCAATAATGAGTCGTTTTTTTATGTAACTATGTAACACCTCTTTATTCAGTTATCATCATTAGTAATATACTCGTATATACACAAAATATGAAATAATCTTAATTTCTGCTTTATAGGTTTGTCGTCTGATGCTGTATACAATGCGTCGAGAAGATTAATTTTAAAATGTTAAAAGAAATTTGTACTTCAAGAAATTAAAAAATTTGCTGAATCTTCAAAAAATTAAAAGAATTGTTCAAAAAAATTTTCACCTCAAGATCATGAAATAACCAGTACAAAAGTATTCAAATGTAGCAACCAACTTGGAACAGAGGGACAACATTTTTTTAATCATTCGCTTTTTTTATTTATAAGATAAAATCTTTTATGAAATCTGCTATTTCAAATTCATAGCTTTGTCATTTCAATGAAAAGAAAACTTTATACCGTCTCATAAATAACTGATTCTGTAAGTATATAGAAAAAAATAATTTTTCATATGTTATAAGACCGTTATACTTTAGAATTTTCTAACGCTTAGTTTCCATTATTTTTTCCCAACATTTCTTTACAAAATCCCCGTTTGTACTCAGAGAAAAAAGATTTACATTCTTATGTTTTGCACAAACAGTGAGGAAATTCTGAACAAGGTAAAAAAAAGGCCGGCACATATAGATAAGCGTTTTCTTCTTTCGTGGGTCCTTTGAAAATCAATCGTTTTATCAAACAACTGCCTCGCAGAAAATTCTTTATGTAGGCAGACAACCATTTCAAATTCACATAGAACCGTCGAACCCCATAAAAGTTCAATTTTTTTACTACTCAAAGAACACGAGGAATGTTTTTTTTATTTCAATTTAGATGATTTTTGTAGCAAATAATCGATAATGGAGAGAAAGTTTATAAAAAATTTTTCTTGGTAAGTTTTATTACAAATATGTTGATAATTTGCAGGTATACACTAATCAATAATGCATATTTTATAACCGTCGTTGAATAGCAGACCTAATTTTGGGTTTACGACTACAAATGTTCAACTCCGTAGTCATGTAATTTTGAACCCAATCCAGAAGACAAGGGAACTCAGGGATCAAGTATTGAGCGAAATTCTACCTTTTTGGAGGACTTTTTAATGGAACTAACCCGCATTTATGTTACATGGAGAGGAAAAACAGGAAAATTTTCCTGGGTTAGCCTGACGGCAAGGGGACTCTAACCCATGATCCAGCTACCACTGAGAATATTTTACATCAGCACTGTGGTTGGTGTGAGTCGGGTAAGGAATTCGAATTGACCAGCTACCGCTGAGATTGAACCCAGGTCTTCTCAATGGAAGGCTGACGCTCTATCACCATAGCCACCAAGCTCTAAAATAACATATTTTAATGAACAATGCTGAAACGGCTTGAAGTAAATCCTTCTAATTGGAGCAGTTGTGTAGGTGATAGAGAGCTCGTCCCCCAATGAGGTGAACCAGGCTCGAACCCCGGCGATGGCTGGTTGATTTCATTTTTTGTAAATGCATGTGTAGTACCTGAAATCCCCAACTAAGCATTGTAGAGATACTTGTAAATATATATATATATATATATTATTTATATATATATATATATATATATATATATATATTATTTATATGTATATATATATATATATATATATATATATATATATATATATATATATATATATATATATATATATATATATATATATATATATATATATATATATATATATATATATATATATAGTCAAATATTAAAACACCTTTTGATTCGTATTTTCTCCTCATGCTTTTTTATTTTAGAAATAATTTACAATAAATTAGTATGTTAATATCACTTATCTTAAACTTCCTTCCCAGTAATTGACATCATCCCTGGCTATTCATTTAATTGCTGTCATTACAATAAAGTATTAAATCCTTTTATTACATGGCTCTAAATTGCTTTAGTTGAATCGAGGTAAAATGTTCACTTAATTTGACAACTTTTATTAAAGCTAATTGAGATTGAAAAAGTTTCTTTTTTATAATGTCAAAACTTAAGTAAAAAATAGCCTAGATTAAAATGGGTTTTTATTACCGCATCATATTTATTAATTTATGAGAATAGATTAAAAATACTGTCGAGGTTATTTATACAGAAAATTAAATCTGTCAAAATCACTTAGCGTTTTTTTTCCATAGTTACTGATAAAATTCTAAAGACATTTTCTAAACTATTTGTTTTTATTATTATGGGTAAATAAAATTTGCATTCTATTCCAGAGAATTGCCAATTAAAAAGAACTGTTTTTTGTAAAATGTTTTATTAATGAAATTCATGTCATGTTTATAAAACTTTATTGTAAAATAAGTGAATGAAAAGTGAAACGTTTCTCTTTTCACATGAGAAAATTAATTAAGAGAATCTTTAAGTATTATCATGTTTGCTAATTTTACAGTTTTATGCGCTTTTATAAAGAAATAAAAGAATTAATTATTGTAGGTAGTACTGATAATATTTCTGATATATACTGATAATATACTGTTAATCTGAAGTGTTAATTTATTTAGTAAACATATGATGATACTTTTACATTTTTACGGGATTTCACCAAGAAAGAAAAAATAATAAATTATGGTGGGTTTTCTAATAAAATATGCTTATAATGTTTCAGTAACATTATACACTGATAGGCTAAAGCATTAATTTAAGTGTATTAAATGTGATGCAAATTTTATATCTTTATGGGACTTTTTAGAAAAATAAAAGAATAAGTTATTGTGGTTTTCTCTGAAAAGTATAATGATAATATTTCATTATCAATATACACTAATAGGCTAAGGAATTAATCTATTTAGTTAGCATGTAATGCTTGCACATAACGTATATACATTCAAAATTAGTTATAATGTACATTTAACCAATACTATGTAAGATTTATATGTAAGTTAGAACTAAAGGACATTTTTTAATTTTTCCTATTTGTGACAAATAAAATTTGTGAACGGAAATTCTGCAAACTGAATTAATTAAGCATAAGGAATACATTTAGTCATTGTTTTCAAACACAGAAATAGTCTTGATATACATATTTACATAGTTTTATTGGAAAGGGAACTAATATTATATAACTCTTCTAACGCTGGGATTCGATCCAGCGTAACCTAACCTGCTGAGCTTCAGCATTTTATTTTATAATTTTCGCTTCATCGCCTTGTAATTTTGAACCCAATCCAGAAGACAAGGGAGCTCCAGGATCGAGTTTTGGGAGAAATGTCGCCTTCGTGGGGGACTTTTTGATGGAACTAAGCCGCATTTGCGTTATTATTATTTCGGCATTTACGTTATATCCAGGAGTTCCATTGTGTTTTGAATTGAGTTCAAAATTTCAAGCCTGTGGAGTAGAACATAGGTAGTCTCCAACCCAAAATGGGGTCGGCTGTTCAACAGCGATTATAAAATAAAAATTAAAAAAACAACCTAACATAAAGAGCTTTTTCACATAATATTTTTGAGTTGGTCAGCACCATATTACGAGATATATTGCACCACAGTTTTTTCAGTGTATACCACGTGGAATATTATTTGGCATTGCGTTATGCTGCGTAATATCAATGAATAATTCGGTCCCTTAGACCAATTTAACTTTCGGAATTTTGCGTTTTGAATTGTTGCACGTTTATTTGGGATAGTTTATTTATTGTAGCAAGTTAATTTATTGGAGGAATGTTATCATTAGGGACCATTTTAGAGTTTCCAGACACATACGCAAAAAATCGAGATAATACGCAAAAAGTAAAGTTAACATTCAGAGGTCCAAACTTTGGACAGCTCTCCTGACCGAACTAATGGGACCATATTTCACAGATTACAGCTATCCCTTATATTGTGGCATACGAAATCCAAATCTGTCGGGAAAAAAAGTATGTTTATTCTGAGAAAATACTTTTTTTGTCTGATTTCGTAATTTAAATTATCTCCCGCACTAATTAATTTGCATATTTAAGGCTTCTCATTTAATGTGTAGATCAGATCATTAGATCTAAAGTTATTCAGAAGTGTCGGTTTGCAGTGGTTGTGCACAGTACTTCTGTTGTGGTTGAAGTATTCAACTACGGGTTCGAATCCTGCGAACCGCCATCGAGCACTCTCCCATATTTAAATAACAATACCTGCTTCTCTATAGTGAAAAAGGATAAGAACCGCCTCTGTTTTGGATGTTCAACTATATTGCACTTTTTTTTTGGTGCATAAAAATTATTAGACTAAGGAACGTGAAAGTACAATGGTGTGCAAATATATAGATTGCGAACGCAGTTTCGTTTTTACTTGGCTGGTATGCAAATTTGTGACGTATAGTGTTTATATTTATTCGTGTTTAATCAGGTTTAGAAAACGTTTTTGTTTTTACTTGGCCTTAAAAGTAATTTAAAACGTATATTGTGCATAGTTATTGTATTTTACCGGACTTCTATAACGTTTTTACCTGGTATTTATACAGATTTAAGCTATGCAACGCTCTCAGATACACAACGTTTTAAGATACGCAACGTTTTAAGATATACAAACGTTTGAAGATACGCAATGTTTTGAGATACGCAACGTTTTGCAGATTTAGGGTGGCAACAGATTTAAGATACTTTTTGTTATCAGTTTCGATAGATTCTAAAATTATAAACTGTTGATTTATGCTTTTACAATTTATAGTTTTATGGTATTTATAATTGTTTATTTATGCTACGCTGCATATATTATACTAAAGTTAATAACTCTATTCCAAAAAATTATTTATTGAACTTTTTTAAGATTTTAAGATGCCCTACTTTTTCTTTTAAAAACTAATTCTTATAAATTTTACTCTTAATATAAATAGCTCTTATAAATTTAGTAAAAAAAACAACTTTTACTTAGGACTTTTTTTAAAAAAATTTATCTTAAAAAATGCACACAAAAGAATGCAATAAATTTTTACAGCGTTATTTTATGTTTATAGCTTTTTTGTTGTTTAAAAAAATTTAACATAATTATTTCGATATTTTTTTTAAAATAAAACTTGTTTTAGAATAATAATAAAAAAAATATTTGTGAAAGCAGAAGCTGAAGCTCTAATTCAATAGGTTAAGGAACATTCAATATCGAATTTTTACTGTGAAAGGTAAAATTCAATTAGGTGAAACCGGAACTGAAAAAAAAAAAGACTTCTATGTCCTGCCGTGTCTTCGTTTCGAATTGCCGTCTCCCCATACTAAATACACTTCATTTCTTTCGTATGTTTTGGAAAAACAATCACGTCTCAGAAAGATAGCAAACTGAATTTACGGATTTTTCTTCCGTAGTTTTGTTAGCTCAAGATATGTTTATTCTTTTACCTTCCAGTGTAGGTCAGTGATATGTGATGCGCACTTCATTATTTGTAAAAAGAATTGGCACAAAAGTTTTTCTACTCTTTAAATACTTGATGTTATTTTGCTTTCGAGGTTTTGCATTATGCTTGACAAATGAAAAAAAAAGGTTAAAAGTTTTAGAGTTTTATGCAAAATAACCTTTATTAGCATTGCATTGTCATCAGGGCAAGAGGTGCAGTTGAAAAAAGATCGTTAAAAATTCCGGAAAAAACTACGGTAAAAATACTGGCATTCTGACTGCAGCATACGTAAAATCTGTTTTCTTCTATAAAGATTATACCGTAATTTTAACAGTAATATTTATTTCATCACGCTGACCCGACTGTGTAGGGATTAGGAAACTGAACTTGATTCAGATAGAATAGGCGTTCGAATCCCGGAAAAGGCATGGATGTTCTTTATTCTCTGTACTATCTGTCCTTACTGTGGAAGCAACGTTGGCCCACATAATATGAAAGAGTGGCCCCTGAAAGAGTGGCCAACAAATAGGCCCTGTAAATACCTGAATTGACGAAATGTTAACACAGGTGGGCATTGCAATGAAAAAAATTTATCTATGTGACTCAGTAAATATTTCAGGATATCAAATTTTTAGTTCTGAGAAATTTTGAGTGCCGGTACTTTTTGCCGTAATTCGATTCGTAATTTTTTATTGTGTAGATATTTTGGAAGAGAATGGATTTAGATTGACGATGAAATTTACTACTTGATAAAATGATAAAACCTTGTACAATCGTTGCCTTGTTATAACCTTACTATAAATATTAATTCATAAACCTTATTATAATATTAATTCATAAACCTTTTTATAATATTAATTCAAATAATTATAACTATAAATATTAATTCAAATAATTATTATTATAAATATTAATTCAAATAATTATTATTATAAATGTTAATTCAAATAATTATTATTATAAATATTAATTCAAAAACTTATTATAAATGTTAATTCATACTGTGGGTGAAATATAGAAAAAAAGATATTACAACAACCTAATATTCTTTCAAAATTGTAATTATTATTTTTTTAAAAATCCTGGGTTAAAGGCAGCTATTCAAAATTCCCGATATTAAAATATAATACTGTATATTATGCAATTTTACAGGTTTTATGCACTGAAAGAGGTCGTTAGAAAATATTAAAATGCTGTATTACATGCCAAACAGCTGTAAATGTTTATGTAAAATTCAAGGAAAGTTTGTAAAATTGTGAGAGATTTTCTTACAGTTGCATGCAAATTCAGCACTTAAAGATGGATATACTTAACACCGTTTCTGGTCATCATTGTAGACACCTGGACTTCATGAAATTGCAACTTGGCAGGGGTTTAAAATTAAAAAAAAGTTACATTATGAATATTATTTATTACATGCTGTTATAGAGAGCATTTTATTATAAAAATTACTTTCTTGTCTCAATTTTTTGTAGAAAAATAATCATTAATGTAGCTTATGTTACAATGGTTTTGTATAAACTGTTGAGTTATTAGCAAATTTCTTTATTTTTTAATCCTTTATAAAATAACTTGAATAAAAATGTTTGTAATTAAAAAATATATAATTTTCTCATTAGTTTTCTAGTTAAATAAATAAATTCTCATTTCCCAAAAATCAGTCAACCAGATAAATAAAAATCTCTTCTACCAAAATCAGCTAATAAAAAAATACAACGTGAAAACTTCTAATTCAAAATCAGCCAATTGAACAAGAAAAAAGCATTTCCTTCAAAATCAACTAATGAAATAAAACAAAAAATGTCCATCATAATCAGATAATTAAATAAATAGAATCCTTTAAAAGGAAAAAACTTTCCTTCAAATCTGCAAAATAAAACACTTTTCCTATAAATCTGCCGATGAAATAAATGCAAACCTTTTCCCATAAAAACTACCAATGACACAAATATTTTCCTTAAAATTCAGCTTTTCAAACTATCTTAAAATTCTCCTCAAAATCAGCTACATTGTAAAAAATGTCGGATCAAATTACGGTATAAAGTTGCAGTACATGTATATCATTCGTAAAATCAATTTTTTACTGAAAAATATTATACCGTGACTTTTTACAATGATATTTATTTAAATGTGATTTAATAATTTTACTATAATTTTAATTGTAAAATCTATGAAACATGAAATTCTTTGTTCTTTTACAGGTTCCGGTAAAAATGGTTTTCAGGAATGATACACAGGGTTCTCGATTACTGGTACTTTTTACCAAAATTTGAATCAGAATTTTTTACAATGTTCTGCAATTTGATCCAGAATTAGTGCATGTACCAAGCATATAACTTTCAGCTTGATCAATAGAAACCTATTCCATCTAAACCGTTTAACCAAATAAATATTTTAAACAAACTTTTCCTTCAAAATCAACTAAAAAAATATATAAAAACTGCTACAAAATCAGCAAAATAAATAAAAACAAATTGTTGAATAAATAAATACATTTATATTTGTTACACATGTTTAATTTTTTTGTTTCAAATTGCATTATTAGATGCTCAAGGGATTAATTTATATCAGACATTGTTCAGAAATTCAAAAAAAAAAGTCGAGCAGAAATTAATGAGCGCAAGAAATTGAAAGAAAAAAACACTCTTATTTTTTTCACAGGATTACAAATTACGTTATCGTTTTTGTAATCGCATAGATTAAAAACATTCATTAGTTACCAATTAAAATCTATTTCATAAAAATGTATGATTTTTTATGCACAAGCTCTTTAATTTGAAATGAGGCTCTTTAATTTGAAATATAAGAGTTATTAGAATGTGAATAATTATACTGGGCTCAAGTTCAACAGAAGACATTAATCGTTCTTTGACAATAATTAATATTGCTTTGCGTAGTTTTCTATTGTAATCAATTACAAAATACAAATAAATATTTAATTCATATGCATGAATTTTTGAGCATAAATTTTTTGTTTCGTTCCTGTCCATGTAGCTTATTCTTTTCTTTTTCCACAAGCATTTTCTATTAAATTCAGCACATTGAAAATAAATTTGTTTTTCAAAAATACTTAGTAGAATTATTTGAAATTTCGAAATGTTGTATAATGTTTTTTTGATGTATTAAAAATAAAATATTTTGTTAAGAATTTTTACTTAACAATAAATATACTGTAAAACATTCCGGATAAAATTACGGTATAAAGTAACACTTTGGGTACATCATCCGTAAACCATAATTTTTACCGTAATATTTATTTAATAAAAGTCATCCAGTGATTTTGTGGTAATTATTACTGTGAAAATAACGGTATATCAGATTTTTTGTTCCGTAACACGTTCCGGCAGAAATGGATTTTACAGTGAAAAAAGGCGATGTTTCAAAACTTTCTGACAGTATTTTTTAAATTAATAAGTATTTTTTGAACACTTACACACGAAAACTTAATTAGAATTTAATTGTAAAAACTTGTTTTGGGTAAGAAATTTCTGTGCTTGGGTGAAAATCAGTGCTTTTATCAGTGGGTGAAAATCAGTGCTTTTATCAGTGGGTGAAAATCAGTGCAGTTTTGGGTGAAAATTAGTGCTTGTACATTATTTAAGAGGTTTTAAAAGTCATAGCAAATTACGCAGAATAATAGCTTGACTTAAACACGACCTCTTGTTTATAAACAATCAGCTGGCTCTGAGGTCATATGTCACGTGCCCGCGTATCAATGATCGTCTTCTTCTCGAGTTGCATGTCCCCAATTGTGCAATAATATACAATATTATCAAACTATTGAGTACCATAAACTGTGCAGCATTAAGGTTGTTCTTACCAAATAAAGACGATTATTTCGTTTTAATTTTATCATAAAAATGTGATTTGAGTAAATTATCCCTGATATAGTTACTTAAATATGCAATAGTTCACTTACGACGTAGAAAAACATAGAAAAACGTTGCGTACAGTTGGATGCATTTCTTTTATTTATGGTTGAAAATTAGTCTGCTTGCAATGGAATCTTCCCAATATAGTGAAAACAAACCTTTACCTGACTTCAGATCTCTGCTTTAATTGCAGTTACCATTCCCATAGCAATCCTGAAGCAGTTTTAAAAAAAGCTTCATGGAATCCCAATCTGATTCCTCGGGATTTTCTGATTATTCTAAGTTAAACCTGGTATGTATTCATTGCAAATATATATTATCCTGAGAAAACTCAAGCGTAGTAGAATTTGTCAGTAAGTTCTGTTTTATCACGTTTTTACTAGTCCGAAAACAAAAATAAAAATAATCTGTTGAGATTGGAAGTTTGCCAAGTGTTTGTTGGGAGTTTTGCTGTTGGATTGTGGGACAGCACACGCGATTTTTGCGATTGTATATACGACGGTTGCTGAATTTACATATGAAAAAAGAGTAAAAAAATGGCGAATCACTGCACTGGCTTTTGTAAAGCATCACTTTGTGCTGTCCCTTGTTTTAAAAACTATCATACAAATATTAACATTTAACTTCTTTCATTTGCTGGTCCTAATTCGGGATAGCAAACTGATGGTAAATTAAATGTATTTTTGCACAGAAAAATAAAATTTCAACTTAAACTTGTGTATTATGTTTTGTTTTAGTTCCTTCTATTTATTAATGAAATAACAAAAATATGCTGATTTTTTGCATTTTTTTTCCAAACAAATTGATAAAGGGAATGGTTGAAATCAAGCTAAAAGAGTAAGAATGGAAGAGGAGAAAACTGCAACGAGAAAAGAATAATAATATCTATTTTTAATTGTTAAATGCCATTAAACTCTAAAATACTTTTGTTCTATATTATATACAATCTGATTTATATTAAACAATAACGCAAATGCGACAATAGGCCGATGAAATTTCCTTTTTTCGTTGGCAACAAAAACTGAGATAGTTATAATACGCTGGGAAAAGAAAGCATCTAGTATGCGTAATGGGGTTAAGAGTAAACTATTTCCATTCAGATATTTCTCAGACAGGCAACAGATATCTGCATTAAACTGAGTTTCAAGTTGAGAAGAATTGAAATATCTATATATATATATATATTTCTCGTACACGGCACCAAAAAAAAAAGCCTCATTGCAACTCCCCGAATGGCAACGTTAGAAAATCGACCAATGATTGCTGCTAAAAATGTCACATGACAAATGTCACATGAGGTGGCTTAACATATAGCGCTTTTAAAAACGGAAACAATAACCAGAGTGAGCATTATCAGGTTGTTCAATTCAGACTCATGCCTTAAAAACATGATAATATTTAATTTAAACTCAATTAGGAATTAATTAGGCTGGCCTTCTCCATGACTATAAATAAGTCACAAGGTCAGACTTTTGAGAAAATCAGTTTAGTATAGACTAAACAAGTTTTTAGTCATGGACAACTTTATGTTGGCCTGTCAAGAGTTAAGTCATTTGACAGCCTTTCAGTAATTGCTCCAAGATGCCAAATCTATAATTGTGTTTTCAAAGAAATTCTAAATGCTTAGTGTTAATTTCTTAGAGCTTTGCAGAAAAAAATGTTTTTTGGAAAAAATTTAATTGAAACTTCTATTGGCAGTAGGCAAGGGGAACTGCCAAAATCAAAACTCCCCTATTAGAAATGCAGCATGGCGACCTCCGCGTGGTATTTCTCGGGTAATGCCATGCATTTCAATTTATTGTATGTAAAACATCCTTATTTTGTTCTAAAATGTTATGTACTTTATCACAAATGTTAATTAATATAGAAATTGATTTCAATAATGCTGATCACCAAAAAATATTTCATTTGGTGATAAAACAAATTTTTGTGCTCTTGAAAATGAAAGACTTTTTGAGGGTTATTATCTCACAAGGAAAAGTTAGGGTTTAAAGTTTATATTTTCAAATAATAAAAAAAATTTCTAAAACTTTCAGAATTTCCAGCATTAACTTATTTATTATACACATTTAGTTGAATTTAGGTGAGTAACTGCAATATTTGATAATTTATTTTGCTAATATGTTTCTCATTTAGCTAATGTTTTGAATTTTTCACCATCTACAATGTAAATAGCTAATATACTTTTTAAAAAGCCAATAAGAACATTGATAGAATTCTTCTACATAAGTACAATACTATGTCTTTGATGATAAAATACTATGTCTTTGATGATAATATACTATGTCTTTGTGCTAGAACATTGTGTTCATTGGCAAGCGAGCGCAGCGAGCCATGGTTCACGGCGTGAACCACATAGGATTCCGTAGCAATACTCGGGGGTTGGCGAGCGTTAGCGAGCAGGGGGCGGAGCCTCCTAGTTGAAAATAAATAGTTAAAAAAAAAGCAAACTCTTCAGTATTTTTCTTTAAATCATGCTAATTAATTAATTCAGTTAATAATAATAATAATTTAAAACTAGATATTTTTCGATAATGTCTCATAAACAACACAGGAGAGACATGAAACTTATCAACTCAGGTCATGAAAAATACGCTGTTAATTGTTTCAACCTAAATTTTGTTATTTTGCTTTTTCCGAAAATAATAAATAAATGAATCGGCTGGGATAGCCTGGTCGGTAGGGCGCTGGGCCCATGTCCGAGAGTTCGTGGGTTCGAACCCTGACAGCCGAAGACTCCCCATGTAGTAAAGTGACTGATGCACGTTAAATATGTCGAGTCGCAAAAGTCTTCCATGTACCCATAACAAATCAAAACCTCTGGGGGTACTGAATCGGAGATCGATCGTTCTCTGATTCAGGTCAAAATTACGATCTATGGATGAATGAATGGATGTATGAATGGGTCCGTCCTATAAACGGGTGCGACGTATGGTGTGGCAGAAGTCGAATTCTTGGCCATAGATGGCGCCACTGGAAAACAAAAACAATCACACCCCCTCTGCCGAGAGCCCCTGAATTAGACAGGCCGACTTATCATCTATTTTTGGAGCAAAAAGCTAAAGTAAGCACAATACTAACATAACGTTTACTTGCGAAATTGTTTGCTCCTATATTGATAGGTCAGCTCTGATAGTATAGGAGCCTTACCACTACCTAAACAGGGATACGTAAACGACAACAATAAATAAATAAAAAAATACGAGTTTATACTACAATTAAAGACTTAAAAACCATTGTGTTTCTAAACACCGAAATTTATAATCGTGCAATTAGGGACATTCCATGAATTATTTGCTCTTCCTATAATTTACAAGTAGTACTCAAATGTATAAAAATCAAATCGTAATAAATGAAAAGCGTATGAAATGCTTATTAACTGAAAAGTTTACAAGATTTATACGTTACATATTTACATATTTTTAGAACTTCATTATATAAAAGTGTCATACAAAGATAGACTAAAATATTAGAGGGACCGGAAAGCAATGTCGTTTCGGTACATTTAATATTTGTTATAGCGATTTTATTTATAATCAATAATGCATTCACCCTCGTTTGCAGCACCCTTTCAATGCCGGATCTAAAATGAAACGAAATGGATAGAAGAAAAAAAATAATTGGTTTTTAGGACTAACGTATATTTAATGAGCTAAAACGGCATTACTTTCCGATCCCCCTGATATAAAAGCATTTAGTCAGCAGAGGAATTAAAAACAAATTGCGAAGAAATCAGAAAGGAACCTGGGATTGGCAAGTACAGCGAGCAGGGAATGGAGACCTTTAGCTGTTAAGTACTAATTTATATTTTGAACCATTTCCCGATTTTACCTAATTAAAATTTGTTGTGCTTAATATAAGTAATCTCTGTTAACCTATTTACTTCCGAGTACAATCGTTCAAACTACAACATCTAGTATATTTATTTTGCAATAAAGTAGATACCTACAGTTGCATGAATTTCCTTTTACTTGTGTGTGTAAATGAGTCCATTTGCGATTATATCCTCTCATTGTAGGGAAAATAGACTTTTATTTTGTCCTCCCACTCAGCTTCATTACATTTACCATTCCACCCAGCAAAGAAAAGCAATTCTACTGCAGTTTCAAGAAAAGAACTTGACTGAAAATTTCACTCCAATTCCTTTAAAATCCAGCCAAGAGATTAAATGAAGGAAGATAGAAGAACTTGAAAGTTAATGGTATTTTCTGAAGTTTGGTCCCACGTTACCATTTTACAAATATGTAATCAACTATTTTAACTAATAGTTATGCCAATTGAAATTTTTATTAAATTATTTTCAAAAAAAATATGTATTGTGTGAAAATTGCATACTTATATTTCTATAAATATACGGCATTTATTTTTGTTGACCATCAAGTGAATATATTTCATATATATTTATATATATATATATATATATATATATATATATATATATATATATATATAATATATATACTTACTTATCCTCTACGTGCCTTGGGCACTTAAGGTTAAGGCCTCCAGCATATCCCTCCAACGCCTCCTGTCTTTAGCAATAGATCTTGCTTCCTCCCAGCCAGATATTCCACATTCTTTTAATTCGCCCAAAAACATGCGCTGGATGGTAAGTCTGGGTCTTCCTCTTGTTCTCTTACCATCAGGGGCCCATGTAAGCGCAACAGATGAAATTTTTTCTTTGGGCATTCTAAGGATATGTCCGAGCCAGCTCCATCTTCGTTTTTTAATTTCATCTTCGATTGTTTTTATTTTAGCTTTCTTTAATAGATTTTGATTTGATACTTTGTAAGGCCAGAAAATTTTAAAAATAAATCTTAAACATTTGTTTTGAAAGGTTTCTAATTTTTGTATTTCGATCTTAGTCTGTTTCCAGGTTTCTGCGCCATATAATAGTACTGCTCTAACAATAGCTTTGTAAACAACTATTTTTGTCTTTATTTCAATATTTGACTCTCTCCAAAATTTATGTAATCCCTTAAAACATGTTCTTGCTTTGATTATTCTCTGTCTAATATCTTCGCTACTTCCACCTTTTTTATCTACAATAGAACCTAAATAGCTAAATGATTCTATGTCATCTATTTCGTGATTTTCGATTTTAATTTTGTCATTTTTCTTTTGATTTATTCTCATTACTTTAGTTTTCTTCTTGTTCATGAATAAACCTACACTATTTGAATATTTGTTGAATTTGTCTGTTTTAAGTTGAAGGTCTTAAGATCCAAATGTACAGACCTTCATATATATATATATATATATATATATATATATATATACATATATATATATATATATATATATATATATATATATATATATATATATATATATATATATATATATATATATATATATATATATATATATATATATATATATATATATATATATATATATATATATATATATATATATATATATATATATAAATATATATATATATATATACATATATATATATATATATATATATATATATATATATATATTGCGCTTAAGCTGCAAGTAAACAGAACTCATTAGATAAGTTCAAAATTAAGAATAAAACAAAGAAAAATTATAGACATATGAAAAAAAGGGGGGGGGGAATAATAAGTAAAAAATAACAAACAACAGTTTATATAAAACATATATAATAATAATAAAAAAATAAAAATAAAAAAAAGGATGAAATTTTATTTAAAAAACCGGAAAAATAGAACCGGGGAAAAAAAGATATAATCTTTTCTTCAGCCCACACGATTATATCCGCAAAACAGAGTGCTTTCTGATATTGTATCAATTAAGCCAAAGCAAAATATATTAATACAATAGTGTGAGGAGCACTCAAAAAATTTTTTTATAAAAATAACAACAAATAAAATAGATCACAAAAAGTAAAAATAGCATGTAAAAACAGAAAATAAAATAAAATAAAAACATTTAAAAGGGACTATAAGGCGGGTAGCAAAATCAGATCAACTTACAAGGACAGAAAATTTTTCAAGAATGATTTAAAATTTTTCCGCAGAAAGATTGCCAGATTACAAAATATGAAAACAAAAGCGCAAATTGAGTGTAACAAGAGGGTTTTAAAGTGTCGTTCTTACTGCACTGCTGAAGTGATTTGTTATTCTGAGCTTTGATTTGTTAGTTACCAAGGATGGGCCCGAAATGGATGTGCGCAAGGTAGTATTATACTGGATAATTTTAAAAAATTGATCATAAATAGTTTTAAAAGATAGATGTTTATTTAAGAAAAAATATAAAATAGAAAAGAGAAACATAAATTGCCTGTTTTGCAAATAATTTTAGCCGCCGATTTGCACAATATGGATTAGCACATAGAAAAATTATTTAAATTATCAAAGAAAAAAAAATTTAATAGATAATTTTAACACGGATTTGCCCGAAATTGATTTGCAAAATGATCTATTAAAAAAAATGTTTTCTTTTTTAAAAATTTTTAATAGATAATTTTAACACGGATTTGCCCGAAACGGATTTGCAAAATTATCTATTAAATTTTTTTTTTCTTTGATAATTTAAATAATTTTTCTATGTGCTAATCCATATTGTGCAAATCCGCGGCTAAAATTATTTGCAAAACAGGCAATTTATGCTTCTCTTTTCTATTTTATATTTTTTCTTAAATAAAAATCTATCTTTTAAAACTATTTATGATAAATTTTTAAAATTATCCAGTATAATATTACCTTGCGCACATCCATTTCGGGCCCATCCTTGGTAACTAACAAATCAAAGCTCAGAATAACAAATCACTTCAGCAGTGCAGTAAGAACGAAGCCCTCTTGTCACACTAGCTTTTGATGCGCTTTTGTTTTCATCTTTTGTAATCTGGCAATCTTTCTGCGAAAACATTTTTAAATCATTCTTGAAAAATTTTCTGTCCTTGTAAGTTGATCTGATTTTGCTACTCGCTTTATAGTCCCTTTTAAATGTTTTTTATTTTATTTTATTTTCTGTTTTTACATGCTATTTTTACTTTTTGTGATCTATTTTATTTGTTGTTATTTTTATAAAAAAAATTTTTGAGTGCTCCTCACACTATTGTATTAATATATTTTGCTTTGGCTTTATTGATACAATATCAGAAAGTACTTTGTTTTGCGGATATAATCGTGTGGGATGAAGAAAAGATTATATCTTTTTTTCCCGGTTTTATTTTTCCGGTTTTTTAAATAAAATTTCATCCTTTTTTTCTTTTTTTTTAAATTTTTTTTTTTTTTCATTTATTATATATATTTCATATAAACTGTTGTTTGTTATTTTTTACTTATTATTCCCCCCCCCCCTTTTTTTTCATATGTCTATAATTTTTCTTTGTTTTATTCTTCATTTTGAACTTCATTTTATATATATATATATATATAAATTCAATTTGAAACCAAATCTAGAATACTATAAAATTATGCATGCATTAATAAAGATATATGAAGATATAATATTATTATAACTTTTTAATCTCAATAATTTTTTAGTGCATTTAAAAAAAAAATTGTTTTAATTTGTTGCAAGAAATTTTACTCATATTGAAAAAAAAATTTGAAGTGTTTTAAAAAATAAATTGGCGAAACAAAACTAATACAACTAAAAAAAGTGCAACTTGAAAAGTGGTTGGAAATTTGATTGCATTTATTTCTCTTATAACGCAAACAATTTGTTTCGCGGAATAAACTGACTGAAAGAGTTTATGTTCGTTAACTTAATATCTTTAACAAAAACAATTGTAGCTTTCAATCTTTTCCAACTTTATTGTCTCTTGAGTAATGTCAAATTTTCGTAAATCTTATAAAAGTCATTTAACTTGATATCATTTCCTGAATTCCCTTTGTAGGTTATTCCCAAAATAGTTGTTTTCTTAAAAATATATTCTAGAACATAAAAGAAAAATAGAATTTCTTTAAACTCTTTAATAAGAAATACTTTATGTGGTACTTAAAAATGTTTTTATTTTACTTACAAAATAAAAATATAGTTTACGATGCTATAGATCAATACGCAATGCCGCTTAAAATGTAATCTTTGCAAAAAAATCTAAAAATACCACAAGAAGCTATAAAATTAATATTTTAGAGTAACTATAAATCATATCAAGAAGGAATCTTTAAAAAATTTTTAAAAGGTATTCCTATGAGATTTTTTCCAAAGCAATTCGAAAGATTATTTATATATACATAAAAAATCATATCTGTACATAAAAAGTTTTCAAACTTAACAAAACACTATCCCTACTCATAACTATAAGAAAAATTGAAAAACATTTCTATTATCACTACGTTTTGTTTTATTTATCCTTTAATGAGAGCGGAATATTTTTATTATCATTGTTAAAACTTGCCGTTTTGAAAAATGTTTTTTAAAAAAAATTTTTAATTGAGTACAAACTTTTCTTTTCTTCTGGAAATAAGTGTACTTTTTCTATATATTGATTTGAGGAGAGATTTTTTCTTAATAAAATGATTGGAATTTTTTTAAATAAATATTCATTTAGAACCGTAAAGAATTTTTATAAAAATCAGAAAAATTTTAGAACTGAAATATTTTTTAAACAACTTTTTGGCAAATTAAAATTTTTTAAAAACTGTTGTTTCTAAACTTTCTGTTTTGACTCTTAATAATACAACAAAATTTGAATAAGTAAATGTATACTACGAAATATAATAATGGAATATATTGGTAAAGTAAGAAATTGTGCTGCTTCATGTTAAAAGTTACTGTTTTGAGGAAAAAACTACCAAAAGCAAGCACTAATATAAAAATAAGACACAGAAGGCTTTTGAAAAATCAAGAAAATAATTCAAATGTGATTAACGTAAAAATTAGATTTTTTTTGTTATTTGCAAATGTTAGAGTTTAATAAGTTTTATATATATATATATATATATAAACAGTGGGTGTTCCATGTTAAGTAGCAGAAATGAGAAAAAATTTTAAGTAGCTTAAATACGACTTTTTTAAAATTCTCAAGGACTATTCGATCGATTTCGATCAAATTTTGCAGGTAAAATTGCATTCTTCAAAATTATATGAAATATGGTATGCATAACAATTAAATTTTTTTCGACTATTATAGCATAAGAAAATGAAATTATTAAATATTTTATAAACGTAGTGTTTTTGTGTGGGATCAACGCTGGATAAAATACTTTTATAATTGTGGGCAAATAATTTTGCATTTGCGCAATTCAAAATATAGTCTGTACTAATTAATTAGCTTTTTTAAGGTCGCCCTCTCGAACCATTGAGATTTGAACCATTGAGACATGAATATCCGATCATTAGATCAAAAGTTAATCAGGGTCATCAGGCTTTTTTAATTTTTTTTCTTTATTTTGCATTATACATTCAATTTTTAACGGAAGCGTGATCAAAATGCGTTATAGCGTATTCAATTGATTAACGCAGTGTTTCTTAATCAGAAAAACGCCGTTAGAATTCTTACCTACTCTTTACACATAATTGTCGTTCTGAAAAAAAAATTTTTTTTGAAAAATTCAATACCTCTCTTGCAATGGCACAATAGAGAAATGATTGTACCATAGTGACTTCAAAAACTGAGCCAAATTACTTAAATTTTTTCTCGTACATGAATAGCGCCATCGAGTGGTCGGAGCTTGAACTAATTTCGACAATGCAGATTTCATTTTTCAATATTTCGTATAGCATATACAAAAAGTTTTCATTTTCATTTGTCGAACGAATTCTTCAGATGTCTAAACAGAATAACCTTGATTATAACCACCCTGCATTTAATGAAATAGATGGAGGAACAAACAGAATAAAGCTCAATTGTAATAAAAATAGAAGCTCGTTTATCTGAACTACGGAGTTAATTGAAAACGACATAACGTCTTTGTTAATCAGACATTTTCATTGAATAAATAGATAAAAATCCCATGGATTTCTAATGTTCGTGGATTTGTATCTTTAATCTTTTGTTTCACAATATTTAGATATATATTTTAGATTTACACTTAAAAGCATTTATGAAGGCCACCCAGCCCCCATTTTGTCTTTTATGTATAAAGCTAATTTCCGATTTTTAGTGTTCATTACTCCCTTAAAGTCTTCTGTATTTTGCATTTATGATTAGAATCAGGTAAATATTTCGCATGAATTTCAGTAATGCAGCATTTAAAAACGTCCATCAGAATTCGAACGTTGTTTGCATGTTGACATAAGCGTTTGACATCCAGAAAAAAAATCCAACTGTGTGCCCCAATTAGAAGCCCAACTGCTGCATCTGGAACGTCAATTTTCGTTTCCCTCGAAAAGGAAATCGTGATTTCGTAATTTGAAGAGGTAATCGAAGAAAGATAATCCTCATTCTCGAAATCCTCTCTAAAAAATGCCATGTTGGCCAAATGTGTTTTTGCAAACATAGTTACAACATTTTTACTTCATGGTTAAATAAAAATTCGCTATTTAGTTACAAAAAAACTCTATTTTATTTCGTTTTTAAATTTTTTGCTCTTGGTTGAAGCACGTTTCGTTAAAAATAACCCATCAACGAAATTTTTTATTCTATAATAAAAAGCCTTTTTTTTCTATGATAAGACTCAAAATAAAGGAGAAAAACACAGATATTCAAAAAAACATTACAAACAAGTTACAGCAAGGAAACGACGCAATAGTTTACCAATAAAGTAAGAGTACAAGCTTGAACTAGGCAATCAAGCAAATAAATGGGGATAGAAGCATGTGCATTGAGGTAAATCGAGAATTCGAAGGAATTGAGAAAAGTTGAAAAGCAATGCCTCAATTATTCATCTCTTTGAAATATCCCATTGGTCCCTTGCAAATCTGAAACACAAAATAGTCTTAACATAAACCTAACTTATATTTTTCGATATATTATTTATTTAATCTCCTTCGAGCCAAACAAATTTGTATTTTTATTGGTGTTTTCTGAATAGCTCTTTCATGAAAAATATGATGAAATTCGGTTTTGCTTCTATTTTTGTTTCTAATAATTCTTTACTCCCTTCAAATCAATTCGGTATTAAAGTGAGTGTTGCTGAAAAGGCTTTCAATCGATTTTCAATATGTGTGGAGGTGGTTACTTTCAAGACTTCCCAAAATCTTTATTACGAAAGGTAGTTTTTGGAGTATTTGAAGAAGTGCCGTGAAACTTTGCTAAAAATATTATATGGTAGCAAACTATTCGATTTCTTTTCAAATCTGTTCAATTAGTGTAGTGATTACATGCTTAGCGAGATCTATATATTGCATTTTATAGAATAAAATGGGATGTTTTACTTTCACGTTATGTGTATTACTTATTTGTTACATTACATAATATTATATGGGAATAAACAAACAAACTAAACAGAATATATTTTTGTAGAACTTCAAATATACTAAAAAAAGCAATAATGCAATAAGCTAATCGTTTTCTTTTCAAATCTGTTCAATTAGTGTAGTGGTTACATGCTTAGCGAGATATATATATTGCATTTTATAGAATAAAATAGGATGTTTTACTTTTACGTTATGTGTATTACTTATTTGTTACATTACATAATATTATATGGGAATAAACAAACAAACTAAACAGAATATATTTTTGTAGAACTTGAAATAGACTATAAAAGCTATAATGTAACAAGCTAATCGTTTTCTTTTCAAATCTGTTCAATTAGTGTAGTGGTTACATGCTTAGCGAGATATATATATATTGCATTTTATAGAATAAAATAGGATGTTTTACTTTTACGTTATGTGTATTACTTATTTGTTACATTACATAATATTATATGGGAATAAACAAACAAACTAAACAGAATATATTTTTGTAGAACTTCAAATAGACTATAAAAGCTATAATGTAACAAGCTAATCGTTTTCTTTTCAAATCTGTTCAGTTAGTGTAGTGGTTACATGCTTAGCGAGATCTATATATTGCATTTTATAGAATAAAATAGGATGTTTTACTTTTACGTAATGTGTATTACTTATTTGTTACATTACGTAATATTATATGTGAATAAACAAACAAACTAAACAGAATATATTTTTGTAGAAACCTCAAATATACTAAAAAAGCTATAAAGCAACAAGCTAATCGTTTTCTTTTCAAATCAGTTCAGTTAGTGTAGTGGATACAAGCTACGCATGATCTATATATTGCATTTTATAGAATAAAATAGGATGTTTTACTTTTACGTAATGTGTATTACTTATTTGTTACATTACGTAATATTATATGTGAATAAACAAACAAACTAAACAGAATATATTTTTGTAGAAACCTCAAATATACTAAAAAAGCTATAATGCAACAAGCTAATCGTTTTCTTTTCAAATCAGTTCAGTTAGTGTAGTGGATACAAGCTACGCATGATCTATATATTGCATTTTATAGAATAAAATAGGATGTTTTACTTTTACGTAATGTGTATTACTTATTTGTTACATTACATAATATTATATGGAAATAAACAAACAAACTAAACAGAATATATTTTTGTAGAACTTCAAATATACTAAAAAAGCTATAAAGCAACAAGCTAATCGTTTTCTTTTCAAATCAGTTCATCTAGTGTAGTGGATACAAGCTACGCGTGATCTATATATTGCATTTTATAGAATAAAATAGGATGTTTTACTTTTACGTAATGTGTATTACTTATTTGTTACATTACATAATATTATATGGGAATAAACAAACAAACTAAACAGAATATATTTTTGTAGAACTTCAAATATACTAAAAAAGCTATAATGCAACAAGCTAATCGTTTTCTTTTCAAATCAGTTCAGTTAGTGTAGTGGATACAAGCTACGCGTGATCTATATATTGCATTTTATAGAATAAAATAGGTTGTTTTACTTTTACGTAATGTGTATTACTTATTTGTTACATTACATAATATTATATGGGAATAAACAAACAAACTAAACAAAATATATTTTTGTAGAACTTCAAATATACTAAAAAAGCTATAATGCAACAAGCTAATCGTTTTCTTTTCAAATCAGTTCAGTTAGTGTAGTGGATACAAGCTACGCGTGATCTATATATTGCATTTTATAGAATAAAATAGGATGTTTTACTTTTACGTAATGTGTATTACTTATTTGTTACATTACATAATATTATATGGAAATAAACAAACAAACTAAACAGAATATATTTTTGTAGAACTTCAAATATACTAAAAAAGCTATAAAGCAACAAGCTAATCGTTTTCTTTTCAAATCAGTTCATCTAGTGTAGTGGATACAAGCTACGCGTGATCTATATATTGCATTTTATAGAATAAAATAGGATGTTTTACTTTTACGTAATGTGTATTACTTATTTGTTACATTACATAATATTATATGGGAATAAACAAACAAACTAAACAGAATATATTTTTGTAGAACTTCAAATATACTAAAAAAGCTATAATGCAACAAGCTAATCGTTTTCTTTTCAAATCAGTTCAGTTAGTGTAGTGGATACAAGCTACGCGTGATCTATATATTGCATTTTATAGAATAAAATAGGTTGTTTTACTTTTACGTAATGTGTATTACTTATTTGTTACATTACATAATATTATATGGGAATAAACAAACAAACTAAACAAAATATATTTTTGTAGAACTTCAAATATACTAAAAAAGCTATAATGCAACAAGCTAATCGTTTTCTTTTCAAATCAGTTCAGTTAGTGTAGTGGATACAAGCTACGCGTGATCTATATATTGCATTTTATAGAATAAAATAGGTTGTTTTACTTTTACGTAATGTGTATTACTTATTTGTTACATTACATAATATTATATGGGAATAAACAAACAAACTAAACAAAATATATTTTTGTAGAACTTCAAATATACTAAAAAAGCTATAAAGCAACAAGCTAATCGTTTTCTTTTCAAATCAGTTCAGTTAGTGTAGTGGATACAAGCTACGCGTGATCTATATATTGCATTTTATAGAATAAAATAGGTTGTTTTACTTTTACGTAATGTGTATTACTTATTTGTTACATTACATAATATTATATGGGAATAAACAAACAAACTAAACAAAATATATTTTTGTAGAACTTCAAATATACTAAAAAAGCTATAATGCAACAAGCTAATCGTTTTCTTTTCAAATCAGTTCAGTTAGTGTAGTGGATACAAGCTACGCGTGATCTATATATTGCATTTTATAGAATAAAATAGGATGTTTTACTTTTACGTAATGTGTATTACTTATTTGTTACATTACATAATATTATATGGAAATAAACAAACAAACTAAACAGAATATATTTTTGTAGAACTTCAAATATACTAAAAAAGCTATAAAGCAACAAGCTAATCGTTTTCTTTTCAAATCAGTTCATCTAGTGTAGTGGATACAAGCTACGCGTGATCTATATATTGCATTTTATAGAATAAAATAGGATGTTTTACTTTTACGTAATGTGTATTACTTATTTGTTACATTACATAATATTATATGGGAATAAACAAACAAACTAAACAGAATATATTTTTGTAGAACTTCAAATATACTAAAAAAGCTATAATGCAACAAGCTAATCGTTTTCTTTTCAAATCAGTTCAGTTAGTGTAGTGGATACAAGCTACGCGTGATCTATATATTGCATTTTATAGAATAAAATAGGTTGTTTTACTTTTACGTAATGTGTATTACTTATTTGTTACATTACATAATATTATATGGGAATAAACAAACAAACTAAACAAAATATATTTTTGTAGAACTTCAAATATACTAAAAAAGCTATAATGCAACAAGCTAATCGTTTTCTTTTCAAATCAGTTCAGTTAGTGTAGTGGATACAAGCTACGCGTGATCTATATATTGCATTTTATAGAATAAAATAGGATGTTTTACTTTTACGTAATGTGTATTACTTATTTGTTACATTACATAATATTATATGGAAATAAACAAACAAACTAAACAGAATATATTTTTGTAGAACTTCAAATATACTAAAAAAGCTATAAAGCAACAAGCTAATCGTTTTCTTTTCAAATCAGTTCATCTAGTGTAGTGGATACAAGCTACGCGTGATCTATATATTGCATTTTATAGAATAAAATAGGATGTTTTACTTTTACGTAATGTGTATTACTTATTTGTTACATTACATAATATTATATGGGAATAAACAAACAAACTAAACAGAATATATTTTTGTAGAACTTCAAATATACTAAAAAAGCTATAATGCAACAAGCTAATCGTTTTCTTTTCAAATCAGTTCAGTTAGTGTAGTGGATACAAGCTACGCGTGATCTATATATTGCATTTTATAGAATAAAATAGGTTGTTTTACTTTTACGTAATGTGTATTACTTATTTGTTACATTACATAATATTATATGGGAATAAACAAACAAACTAAACAAAATATATTTTTGTAGAACTTCAAATATACTAAAAAAGCTATAATGCAACAAGCTAATCGTTTTCTTTTCAAATCAGTTCAGTTAGTGTAGTGGATACAAGCTACGCGTGATCTATATATTGCATTTTATAGAATAAAATAGGTTGTTTTACTTTTACGTAATGTGTATTACTTATTTGTTACATTACATAATATTATATGGGAATAAACTAACAAACTAAACAAAATATATTTTTGTAGAACTTCAAATATACTAAAAAAGCTATAAAGCAACAAGCTAATCGTTTTCTTTTCAAATCAGTTCAGTTAGTGTAGTGGATACAAGCTACGCGTGATCTATATATTGCATTTTATAGAATAAAATAGGTTGTTTTACTTTTACGTAATGTGTATTACTTATTTGTTACATTACATAATATTATATGGGAATAAACAAACAAACTAAACAAAATATATTTTTGTAGAACTTCAAATATACTAAAAAAGCTATAATGCAACAAGCTAATCGTTTTCTTTTCAAATCAGTTCAGTTAGTGTAGTGGATACAAGCTACGCGTGATCTATATATTGCATTTTATAGAATAAAATAGGATGTTTTACTTTTACGTAATGTGTATTACTTATTTGTTACATTACATAATATTATATGGAAATAAACAAACAAACTAAACAGAATATATTTTTGTAGAACTTCAAATATACTAAAAAAGCTATAAAGCAACAAGCTAATCGTTTTCTTTTCAAATCAGTTCATCTAGTGTAGTGGATACAAGCTACGCGTGATCTATATATTGCATTTTATAGAATAAAATAGGATGTTTTACTTTTACGTAATGTGTATTACTTATTTGTTACATTACATAATATTATATGGGAATAAACAAACAAACTAAACAGAATATATTTTTGTAGAACTTCAAATATACTAAAAAAGCTATAATGCAACAAGCTAATCGTTTTCTTTTCAAATCAGTTCAGTTAGTGTAGTGGATACAAGCTACGCGTGATCTATATATTGCATTTTATAGAATAAAATAGGTTGTTTTACTTTTACGTAATGTGTATTACTTATTTGTTACATTACATAATATTATATGGGAATAAACAAACAAACTAAACAAAATATATTTTTGTAGAACTTCAAATATACTAAAAAAGCTATAATGCAACAAGCTAATCGTTTTCTTTTCAAATCAGTTCAGTTAGTGTAGTGGATACATGTTACGCGTGATCTACATATTGCATTTTATAGAATAAAATAGGTTGTTTTACTTTTACGTAATGTGTATTACTTATTTGTTACATTACATAATATTATATGGGAATAAACAAACAAACTAAACAAAATATATTTTTGTAGAACTTCAAATATACTAAAAAAGCTATAATGCAACAAGCTAATCGTTTTCTTTTCAAATCAGTTCAGTTAGTGTAGTGGATACAAGCTACGCGTGATCTATATATTGCATTTTATAGAATAAAATAGGTTGTTTTACTTTTACGTAATGTGTATTACTTATTTGTTACATTACATAATATTATATGGGAATAAACAAACAAACTAAACAGAATATATTTTTGTAGAACTTCAAATATACTAAAAAAGCTATAATGCAACAAGCTAATCGTTTTCTTTTCAAATCAGTTCAGTTAGTGTAGTGGATACAAGCTACGCGTGATCTATATATTGCATTTTATAGAATAAAATAGGTTGTTTTACTTTTACGTAATGTGTATTACTTATTTGTTACATTACATAATATTATATGGGAATAAACAAACAAACTAAACAGAATATATTTTTGTAGAACTTCAAATATACTAAAAAAGCTATAATGCAACAAGCTAATCGTTTTCTTTTCAAATCAGTTCAGTTAGTGTAGTGGATACAAGCTACGCGTGATCTATATATTGCATTTTATAGAATAAAATAGGTTGTTTTACTTTTACGTAATGTGTATTACTTATTTGTTACATTACATAATATTATATGGGAATAAACAAACAAACTAAACAAAATATATTTTTGTAGAACTTCAAATATACTAAAAAAGCTATAATGCAACAAGCTAATCGTTTTCTTTTCAAATCAGTTCAGTTAGTGTAGTGGATACAAGCTACGCGTGATCTATATATTGCATTTTATAGAATAAAATAGGTTGTTTTACTTTTACGTAATGTGTATTACTTATTTGTTACATTACATAATATTATATGGGAATAAACAAACAAACTAAACAAAATATATTTTTGTAGAACTTCAAATATACTAAAAAAGCTATAAAGCAACAAGCTAATCGTTTTCTTTTCAAATCAGTTCAGTTAGTGTAGTGGATACAAGCTACGCGTGATCTATATATTGCATTTTATAGAATAAAATAGGTTGTTTTACTTTTACGTAATGTGTATTACTTATTTGTTACATTACATAATATTATATGGGAATAAACAAACAAACTAAACAAAATATATTTTTGTAGAACTTCAAATATACTAAAAAAGCTATAATGCAACAAGCTAATCGTTTTCTTTTCAAATCAGTTCAGTTAGTGTAGTGGATACAAGCTACGCGTGATCTATATATTGCATTTTATAGAATAAAATAGGATGTTTTACTTTTACGTAATGTGTATTACTTATTTGTTACATTACATAATATTATATGGAAATAAACAAACAAACTAAACAGAATATATTTTTGTAGAACTTCAAATATACTAAAAAAGCTATAAAGCAACAAGCTAATCGTTTTCTTTTCAAATCAGTTCATCTAGTGTAGTGGATACAAGCTACGCGTGATCTATATATTGCATTTTATAGAATAAAATAGGATGTTTTACTTTTACGTAATGTGTATTACTTATTTGTTACATTACATAATATTATATGGGAATAAACAAACAAACTAAACAGAATATATTTTTGTAGAACTTCAAATATACTAAAAAAGCTATAATGCAACAAGCTAATCGTTTTCTTTTCAAATCAGTTCAGTTAGTGTAGTGGATACAAGCTACGCGTGATCTATATATTGCATTTTATAGAATAAAATAGGTTGTTTTACTTTTACGTAATGTGTATTACTTATTTGTTACATTACATAATATTATATGGGAATAAACAAACAAACTAAACAAAATATATTTTTGTAGAACTTCAAATATACTAAAAAAGCTATAATGCAACAAGCTAATCGTTTTCTTTTCAAATCAGTTCAGTTAGTGTAGTGGATACATGTTACGCGTGATCTACATATTGCATTTTGCAGTATTAATTGATGATAAAGAAAAAGAAACTAAATATTATAGAATATTTTATTTTTTAAATAACACGTGGTACCTATTTGTTACATTGCGTAATATTATATGTGGATTAAAAAAACAAACAAAACAGAGTATCTTTTTTGTAGAAAACGCAAATATACTTTGAAAAGAATAATGCAACAAACTATTCATTTTCTTTCAAATCAGTTTAATTAGTGTAGTAGTTACAATCTACGCGTGGTCTATATATTACATTTTACAGTATTAATTAATGATAAGACATATTAATTGACAGTTTTTAACGGATCTTATGTATTTTTGCATTATTGATTTCTAATCTGCAATAGGTTAGTCTCTTCATGATACAGTTATTTTAATGGTGAAAAAGGTATAATAGAAATATTTCTAATTTTCTCTCTTACCTGGTTCAATCTTTTTACCAGACTTCTCTACTGCGTCACTTGCCTTCAAAAGAAAACGAATTCTAATAATATAACATATTTAATGAGAGAACGGACCTAACATAAAAACGATCATCCTTCATAGAAATCAAACTAAAACAAAAGAGAAAAAAACATTAATGTTCGTTCAGTTCTAGCGCCATCTGTGGGCATTCAAGTTAATCTGTTTCAAATGGCATTTGCAGTCTATTTTTTGTTGAAATGTACAAGTTTAATAACAAAATATATGACAGGGGGTAGCGCAAAACCTGCGACAAACTTCTAGAGGAGTTAGGGTACATCGTTAGGATTAAAATTTCAGAGAAACCCAGTCTCGGAAATGTCGTCATACGAAGCTAGGAGAGCTTCCCCATTGTGAGCTCCCTCTTCCGGCATTACTGGAGAGGTTATATTCGGGAACTCCGCTAGTTACGTTTGACGACATTCTCTGTTTGGGAATCATATGCACTTTCAATCCTAACGATCCTACTGTATAATAATGATATTTTTGGTTATAAAAAAGCGTAATTTTGATTCCTAAAACAAAAGTATATGGTAGTCAAAACATTTATTAAGTTATTTGCTTAACGGTTTATCAGAAATTCTGGTTTTCTAAATTGTTTTTATTATTACACATTGAGTAAAAAGTACCAAATTGTAAAGCAAATTCAACCGAATAAACGACTTATCTACTATGCCTAAAGAAATCGTAATAAAATTACCAAAATTTATCGCATTCACCAAATTTAATCACACATTATAAGGCCATATTTCTTTGTTAACCCCTTGGCATACGAAGACGTCTGGGAGACGACATTTCGTTCTTATTTTAAAACAATAATTGACGTTTCTCAGACGTCTTTAACACGAAGATGCCAGCTTGCTCCGAACAGCAAATAAATACTTTTAAGTGATAGTTTATTAATTGTGATTCTTGGTTTAATAAATTCTATTTAGCAGATTTTTATCCACCACTATTTCTAAATAATTCGTAGGCTTATATGGTTCACCACTTTATGGTAGTTATGTCATACCTCATCCCAGAAACAATAAATTCAACCAATAATCAAGAAGTTAGCTGCATCATACAAAAACTGAAAAACAATAAAGCTCCAGGTGAGGACGGGATAAAGAATAAGATGATAAAACTATTACCAAACAACTACATCTGCAAAATCACGCATATTTTTAATGTCTGCCTTGCTCATAATTACTACCCACAAATCTGGAAAAACGCATCAGTCATTCTATTTCTCAAGAAAAATAAGAACCCAAGCTGCCCTGAGAGTTATCGCCCAATCAGTCTACTTAACATACTTGGAAAAATATACGAAAAAAATCATCTACAATAGAATAAAACCACTTCTTACAGCCCTCCCCGACGAACAGTATGGATTCCGACAAAAACTAGATACCACCAAACAGTTACTCCGAATAATAGACTATACTGGCAGAGCAATCATAAATAAAGAAACAATAGCCTTCCTGATGATCGACATATCCAAAGCATTTGATAAAGTATGGCACACTGGTACAATATATAAACTCATACAGCTGAATTTTCAACCCGGCATAATCAAACTCCTATCCTGCTATATTTCTAATAGAACATTTCAAATCACCATCAAAAACAAAAAATCCACAAAGAGAAACATCACAGCCGGAGTACCACAGGGCAGCATTCTGGGACCGATATTATACATATTATACACTTATGATTTTCCTATAAACAAAGCCGATTATAACAGCATAACAGCCTATTACGCAGACGATACCGGTATTATTATTAAATCCAGAAACCCAAATCATGCTCTTCAAAAACTACAAGACCACATAGACGAAATAGAAGACTGGTGCTTAAAATGGAAAACTGCAGTGAATGCTGGAAAATCACAAATATTAATTACACAAAAAAGAAGAATTAAAATACTTCCACAACTTCAACCAAAAATGTTCAACATACCAATACCAATAGTTAAAAAAGCAAATTATCTTGGCCTTATAATCAATAGCAAACTCACCTGGAATGATCACATCAAAAGCACAATATATAAAGCAAATGCAGCAATAATAGCCATACAACCATTAATATATAATCAGAATATGTCACTTAAACTAAAGAAGCTACTATATACAGCAATGATCCGCCCAATACTTACCTATGCCTCACCTGCCTGGACAACGATACCTCAACATCTACTGAAGAAATTAAACCAATGCCAAAACAAGATCCTTAGAAAAATAACCTGTGCAAGATGGTTCATCCGGAATACCAATATACATGCAGACCTCAAAATACCAACTCTATCACAGCATATATACAAGCTAAACGCAGATTTTTTCGATAAAGCCATAGAATGTAAAACAGCAAATTTTAATGAAATCTTTAAATTTGAAAATTATATCAAAGATAAAAACTACAGACCAATAGCTGCACATTTCACCTCCGACGCGTCATATCATAACTATCAAAACAAATAATTTCATCAACCTTTCTGAAAATAACGTTTCCTCATGCTGATACAATTCTGAACAACTCCAAAATCAAACAAACACAGTTTAGAGCAAGCTGCTCAATTTATTTTTGATTCCTTTTTAGTTATTCAAGCAAAGAGCTTGAAACATTCATAAAAGCAACTCCATTGCCTGCTTACCTCATTGCTCAACCAAAACTGTTCTAAAATTCCAGATGAATGGGATAGGGGCCGCTTCGCGGCCCAGGTGCCCAATAAAATCGAAACACTAGGACTAGGTAGTTACGTCATTGACAAATTTGATCAGTATTTTATTAAATTGAACAGAAATTTCTTAGACAAGGCATTAATTTGTGACGCCGCCGATTTCAACAAATTTTTTGACTGCATCAACCTAGTTGAGGATGCTAATATCAGACCTTTGGCTCACTTTTTTACTTATGATGTAATTCTCACACTGCACTGAGTTAAAACGCACAGATTGTCGAAACCTTGTGAAAGAGCAACCCCTTGTGGGTCTGATCAGGGCGAGATAAATCTGAGTCATTTTTAGTGTAGAGAGCAACCTGACACGAGTGGTAACCAGGACGGTCGGATCTCTACTTTAACAGAGGTACACTTTTTTGTTAATGAATTTTTTAATGATCTTGTCGTTTCTCATCTTGAATTTTGCTAACTCTTCTCATATTTTGTAAATAGTTATTCTTTTTGTAAATATTGTTCCCCTACTTGTAAATATATATATTGTATTTTTCTATACATTCAAGTATTTATTTCTTATTGCCTTTTTCTCTACCTTAACATGTGCATACCCTCCAACTTATGAGGATTTTGAAAATAATTCTTTCTAGTGGTAGCGAACCAAAGTAGAAATTTTTAAAGCAAATGGATCTCTCATAAAACTTTTATCAGAACTTAAGAATCTAGCCATATGGCCTGCACTTTTATAAGTAATAGTGGACAAGTTACGCTAAAATTAATTTTTTTTAAATATTAAGACATTAATTTTGCTACCGTCTGAAAAGAAGATTTCTGAAACTACGGAAATTCCGTAGCAGTTGGAGGGTATGCATGTGCCATTTAATTGTTGCATTTCATGTAATCTGTCTATTGTTTTTGCTTAATTACTCATTACAGGATGAATGGGAAAGGGACCATTATTGGCCTCAGGATCCCAGCTAGACTAAACAGAACAGAACAGTAGTTTTGTTTAATATCAGTCACCTCAGAGACTCTGTATACAAACTGTTTATATATTTATTTTGTTCGTAATTTCACGATAAATGGGATATGGGTCTTCTGCGCGGCTGAGGTGCCCAGCTTTTGTTAAATAAAGTAAGTCAAAGTAGTTATGTCATGTTATACCTTTTAAAAAGCGAGCAAAAATAGTCAAATATTTGCACATTTTAGTTTGTAGTTATTTACCGTTTTTTTTAATTATTTTAGCTTGTCAGGAGCAGTTGGCATCACTGTCAACATTCCGTTGCGATTTGCTGTTTACAGTGCAATCAAAGATTATCTCTATATCAAGAAATTAATAATTACGCACAGTTTAGAGTTTTAAAATGATATGACAAGGGTTAATGTTAAAAAAATTATTATCAAGATGCTTAGGTAAAAAATACCAATATTGTTCCCATAGACCGAGAAACACCATAGATTTTACCATATTCTTGTAGTTTTGACCATACTTTTTTTTCTCAGTGTGGCAAAAAATTGTAGTAAGTTAAATCTATTTTTTAAACTGTTATAATTCGCAAGAAAACAGAATTGATTTGAGGTTATTTTTAACAAAATGAAACTGTCTTTCTCTTTCTCCTAATTTACTACGCAAGCTATATTATCGATTGATAAATTCAGAGACTGCGTATATCGACGTTATGTTTCAGAAAACAGATTTGCATCCTCATGAATATGAAGATTAAGTAATATTTTGTTGTTTATAATTCACATTCGAAATTTCTTGCTGCATCTAAATCACTTCAGAGTTAAAGAGAATTGAGTGAGCTTTCAATTGATTTTCGATAGAGAGTGGGCTGTTTATTTTCAAATATTGAAGAGAGGCAATTGTTATGAAAAGAAGTTTTAAGACGCTCCGCCAAACAAAAGGAATTGTTATTGCTTTGTACTTACAAGTTTTGTTATGAAGTAGAAAGAACTGACTTTCTTTTAATAACTCAAAGGCTTCGAAATAATTGTTTTGGATAAATATTAAAAGCAGGTACTTAAAAGTTTTATGAATAATAACACAGCCTCATTTTTGGTCATTTAGACGCAATAGTTATTATTTAGTGCAATGAAAATTAGAGAATTGATCCTGATTTTTTGAAATCTTTCAGTGAAAAGCTTGATTAATTCTAAAATTTACTGATAATTTAAACATTATGATTATTTTAATAAATAATGTAAAATCGTTATATTCATTCTTTGTGTTACGTAATTATATAAATTTTTTAGAATCCCAGAATCATTACTTAAAATGAAAACCAAATGCAAACTAAGGTTTTCATAAAAACATTTGGGTGAGAAAAATAGGGTACTTTTCTGATGTCTTGGTACTAAACAAAGATTTGTGTCAGATACTGCATCAAATTAGCGTTAGAATTGATTTCGGAACTGTTAATTTTCTTGCTAATTAATCGTTATCTGTTTTAGATAAAATTTGAATCGTTACTCACAGCTCAGTTGGATATATATATATATATATGTATATATATATATATATATATATATATATATATATATATATATATATATATATATATATATATATATATATATATATATATATATATATATTATTATTATTATTATTATTATTATTATTATTATTATTATTATTATTATTATTATTATTATTATTATTAGAGAAAACTACAAAAACATAGTTCAACAAATTTTTATTCTTAATAATAATTTAGAATAATAATTTTTTTTTATTCTAACATTCATTGAATTGTGAACAAAATATGAATAAAAATAAAATTAGATAGAATAGTAGAAACACCTGAATCTTATCTATCAGCACAAATGCAAATTAAGTCGAAAAAAGGGAAAAATTCTACCTATTGCAGCGATTTTGTTTACGTGTTGAGATTCAAAAAATAACCCTCTTATCTAAAACAAATCTTTTAATAGAAATTTCTGGATTACGTTCTATACACAATTATGTATACAGCTCTAGAGTTCTAGAAAAATTATTATCACTTTCCCCCGAACACTACATCAATAATAATCACAGAATTCTCTTCTCAATAGAGACGGCACTAGGCCCGCTCTTCGTCTTAATCTCTGCTCTCTCTAAACTAAATCTGGCCTCTTCTGTAAAAATCCAGTTTTTCTAACGCTTCAACACCTGCTTGGAGTTCTAAGAATCTTGAAGGGTGACTCCGGATGCCAGATATGGAGTTTTAAGAATTTTGAAGAGAGACTCCAGATTCCTGATATGGAGTTCTAAGAATCTTGAAGGGAGACTCCAGATGCCAGATATGGAGTTCTCAGAATCTTGAAAGGTGACTCCGGATGCCAGATATGGAGTTCTAAGAATCTTGAAAGGTGACTCCGGATGCCAGATATGGAGTTCTAAGAAACTTGAAGGGAGACTCCAGATGCCAGATATGGAGTTCTCAGAATCTTGAAAGGTGACTCCGGATGCCAGATATGGAGTTCTCAGAATCTTGAAAGGTGACTCCGGATGCCAGATATGGAGTTCTAAGAATCTTGAAAAGAGACTCCTCATGCCAGATATGGAGTTCTAAGAATTTTGAAGGGAGACTCCAGATTCCTGATATGGAGTTCTAAGAATCTTGAAGGGAGACTCCAGATGCCAGATATGGAGTTCTAAAAATCTTGAAAGGTGACTCCGGATGCCAGATATGGAGTTCTAAGAATCTTGAAAAGAGACTCCTGATGCCAGATATGGAGTTCTAAGAATTTTGAAGGGAGACTCCAGATTCCTGATATGGAGTTCTAAGAATCATGAAGGGTGACTCCAGATGCCAGATATGGAGTTCTAAGAATCTTGAAAAGAGACTCCTGATGCCAGATATGGAGTTCTAAGAATTTTGAAGGGAGACTCCAGATTCCTGACATGGAGTTCTAAGAATCTTGAAGGGAGACTCCAGATGCCAGATATGGAGTTCTAAGAATCTTGAAAGGTGACTCCGGATGCCAGATATGGAGTTCTAAGAATCTTGAAAAGAGACTCCTGATGCCAGATATGGAGTTGTAAGAATTTTGAAGGGAGACTCCAGATTCCTGATATGGAGTTCTAAGAATCTTGAAGGGTGACTCCAGATGCCAGATATGGAGTTCTGAGAATCTTGAAAAGAGACTCCAGATGCCAGATATGGAGTTCTAAGAATTTTGGAGGGGGTCTCCGGATGCCAGATGGGAAAGAATTGGGGGGTCACTATTCATGATGTTACACTATGTTCATTTCATGGTACAGAAGGGCAAAATTCAACAAATGAGTTGAGTGAGACTAATAACGTGTTTGATTTGTATTAGCCTGAGACTAATAACGTGCCTGATTCTAATAATGTGTCTGATTTGCAATTACTGAACATCCATATTAGAAAATGATATGGGAATTAGTTGATTGATGAAGTAAGAAAAGAAAAAGATTTATATGAAGATTAAAAGCAGCAATCTCTATTTTTTAGACTCAAAATGGGCCACCGTTCAAATTAAACAAGTAAGGGGGAAATGAACGCTACACCCAACTCTTTGAGTTGATGACCTATCTTAGTATAGTGCTATGGGATAAGCACTTCACCCCATTTTGGATCGAAGAACTCTAGTCACGGGATGAGCGCTACACCCCACATCTTCGATATAGATAAGAGTTCAACCCCACTGATAAGATCTTATTTGAGATGAAATAGCATGGCTTGGACTAAGCAAATGCTTCTTAAGACTTTTAGGTATTTATTTCTGCACAGCTATATGTATGTTTGAAAACTTTGACTCTAACTTTTTAATCTGAAACAAGTTTCAAATTAATTCCTTTTGGCAAATAATTATAAAAAATTCGCAAACTGTCCTCCTTAATTTTAATATGTATGCTCTAAACGTATCAATGTTTGGAATTAAATTTACTTCTTTAAAATTTTGATTTTATATTTTTTTACGTATGCGGGTATTTCTGAAAGAATTGGTGCTCACTTCTTTTAAAATAATCAAGTTTCAAATGAGTTCCTCATTGCAAAACAAGTATAAAAAATTCACAAATTGTCCTCGTTTGATGGCATCATTAGTTGCTGTAAACAAATCCCTCTTAAAACTTTTGAATACTTATTTCTTCACACATGGGTATTTTCAGAAAAAAAGACGCTCAATTTGTAATCTAGAACAAGTTTCAAATGATATCCCTTGTTGCAAAAAATTATAGGAAATTCGAAGTTTAAAGCGTCTCACTTTATCTTTTTAAAAACTTTGTAAATTCATTTCTTGACACATATGGGTATTTCTGAAAAAAAATTGAGACTTACTACATAATCTGAAATAAATTTAAAATTATTTCCAGATTGCAAAATTTTTTTAAAAAAAATGGCAAGTCTTTCATTACTTTAATTATACATATTTGCTCTTAGCATGAGTAAACGATACCTTCTTAAAAAAATTTGAGTACTTACAGTCTCTGGTCAAATTATAAGACGCACTACTGCAAAATTACTGCAGTTTGTAAACTGCAGTAATTTTGCAGTTGCACCAACTTCAAAATTTTTACTTTTAATATACAAATGGTGGTGCCATCTATCGTGAGTGATAGAAAATACTATAGTTTTTGTTTAAAAAAAAATTCATTTTGAAAAAAAATATTTTCGATCGAATTTTTTTTTTTAATATTGGACTATTTTAAATTTAATTACCTATACATTAAGTATAATACTAATGAAAGTTTCCGTTGTGAATCTGTCGACACAAAGTATCTTGGGAATCGAACTCGTTTCCTGTCAGGTGTGAGATTAACCGATTAGCCCTCTCGGCTATACCCCTGTGTCAAGGAGATACCAAAGAATTAAATAGTTTCATGAGCTGGGTCTTGTTGGCAAGGAAAAAGTTTTTATTTGTTAAATCAAATAAGGGGAAACACAGTTAAGAAATTTTCTCATGGTTAACTGTTTGAATATCATCATTTTATGGTCATTTAATTGTTTTTATTGCATACGACGGTAAAATAACAATTAAATGATTAGTTAAGAGTGTTTTTTATGAAAAATTCCTAGCAATGTAGATTTAAGTTTTTTTTCCCCTAAGTTTTGTTATTTTTCTTTTAAGTTTACTTTTTAAAAGTAAGGAGCTCTAAACGAATTTTTAAAGTAAGCAGTTTTATAAGTATTATGCTCATTTAGGTTTAATTGAAAATACTATGAGTTATTTTTTTTTTCAAACAAAATTATTTTTTTAATTTGTAAAACTTTATTTCCAAGCACTAAAAAAAAGTATATTGTTTTAAATTGCCTAAATTTATTTAAGACAAATTTCTGAAACAGAGTGAAACTAATAAATGTTTGAAGGAGAGGTTTGAAGCTAAAAAATCTGGATTAATTATCCCTTTTCAAATTCAATTTTGTAAACTCTTTTGATATCAAATTGTTTAAAATCCAAACTAAATATTTGTTTCGATTAGAAAAAATAAGTATAATTTTTGTTCCGCAATAATCCTAGCTTAGTATGAATTCGAATAAAAAAATTAACTAATTAACATTAAATGCTTGCCTTCACTTTAATACTACTTTTACCATAAACTTTGCGCAAACATAGTTTTCTTAAGTCAAAAAGAAATATATAATAAAAATTAATAAAAATAAAATTAGTAATAAAATTACTAAAATACCGAAATATTTAAATACCTTTATATTTAATTACTTTAGGCTTATTTTAAATCAATTTAATTGTGTCAAAATCTTACTTAAAAGTTTTTGACGCTTCTGAATTATAAATAATCAAGTATATATTTTATGAATTTTACCTTTTATGAACATAGATAGTGTACGTTATTTTCGTTATCAACATATATGTTTAGAATATTTATCTAATTATGAGAAATTAATTCATAATGAAAAAAAAGACATAAACATTATAAAAAGTTGATATACCAACCGAGAAAACAAAATTGAAAACATCAAACTCTTTCTATTTTACAACAATACAAAGTAACTGCAGTTTTTCTGCAGATTCATCAAAAAGTATACTTCTGAAACAATGACTGCATTATTACTTCAAATTTACTGCAGAATAACCACGGATTTAAAGTTTCAATTTTTTCGAAATTTTTGATTTTAAAGTGACCTCACTTAAACTGCAGTAATTTTGTAGAACTATAGCTCAAAGTTTTTTTGAAATAAATTACTGAGAAATTACTTCACATTAGCTGCAAAATGACTGCAGTGTTTTTGCAGTTAAGATTGCACTACAGAAAATCTGCAGTTAACTCCAGAAAAACTACAAAATTACTTCAGTTCTGCAGAAAAACTGCAGTTTATTTTTAGCTGGGTTTATTCAGGAGAGTTTTTATATACTTCCTATTTGTATTTATTTTTAACATATTGCATTACAATGCTAACCAATTGATACACGAACGTGAACAAGGTTAAACCAGTTTCTGTCGCGAAAAACAATAGAGCTGTTTACTATCACCTGATAGTTAAAATTTTACACAGAATCTTACAGTGCGTCTAATAATTTGCCCAGGAACTGTAAGAATATTCTTTATCCTTGGTAAATACGGAATCTTGCTAAGTATAAGGTATAAATTGATTAATGAAGTAGCTAACTTTATAGGCTACTCTTTGAAAAAGGCCTCAAGAAAGTTAACAAAATATATTACTAGTTTTCGTAGAGGCTTACAGATATAGTTTTTATTTACATCAAAACTTAGCTGATTAATATCTACTGAAAGTAATGACGTCAAATATATCTTATAGTTTCTAAGAGGATATATCACTGGGTTAAGTAATCTGCTGTCGGTATCAGGCGGGAAGAAACTTATCAACGCGTATAAAGAAAAATACCTCTTAATCTTGAAAGAGCAGAGAAAGATATAGGGAAAAATTGCAATAAAAGTATTATTAAAAGAGACATCAAGAAAAATTTAAAAGAAATCGTGGAATATGTAAGGAAAAACTTGAGGAATAATTTTAGAATGAGATACAGAAAAAATTTGAGATCAAAATGTGATAGACAAAGATGTAGGGTAAATTAAAATAAATTTGCTAGCTATTAGAGAGAGAAATATTAAAGATTAAAATGTTATTAAGAGAGATGTCGGGAGAACTTGAAATAAAAATGCCATTTTTTAATATTTCAATACTGAAACAAGCATTTCACGAAATTGAGCAAAATTGTCTTAAAACATCCTTCAAAACAAATAATTGTCGAATTTGGAACCCCATCTATTCAAAATTGAAATAGCATAAGCTCAATTCTAAAAACAAGTGCAGGTGAAGGGAGAAATAGAGATATTACTTGATTTAAAACTTCATTCACTTCAAAAATATACAAATTGGAAATAACAGTTGACCTGTCTCAAGCGCTCAAAATTAGATGCCCATTTCCAAGACTTGACAGGAGTCAATGAGAAGAAACCTAAAACGGTAATAAAGGTGAAGCCAAGAGAGAAAAAAGGATGAATAACAGAACAAGAGATATAGTGACCAATAAGGGTGAATCAGAGTAAAAGGCATTTCAACACGCTAAGGAGTGGTGGTGAGGAACTAATGTCGTTAACAAGGGAGGGAGATGTTCGTTTGCTGCCAGCAGGATTCAAACCAAGGACGACCTCGTTCGTGTTAGGATGCTTTAGCCACCATAGTTGTACGCCCCATATAGCGAATAAAAATCCAAAATTAGAGCAAAATCTGCCGAATTGTTCCTAAAATGTCTACCTTTCTCAAAATCCGATTTCTCAGAAACTATTCGATCAATTATGCTCAAAATTTGTATTTTGAATTTAAAGTTACAAAATTTAAAATGATATAAAAAGTGTATACTTTACAATTCAATTTTTTTGCCATTATAAAACAGATTAATAAAAAAAATAATAAATATTTATTAAAAGTTAAATTTTTTCATGGAATTATCTTTGGATAACTAAATCTTATAATTGTGATCAAAAAATTTATCAATTGACTTAAAAAGTTCTCGAGATATGATGAAATACGCAAAAGTAAAATTAGAATTAAGGGGTCCAAACCTTGGACCTCTTTTGTGATCAAACTATTAGGACCATCTTTCCCAGATTGCGGCTACCCCATATATTTTGGGTGTCAGAAATTCAAATCCATAGTAAAAAAGGTATGCTTATTCGGAGAAAATACATTTTTGTGTCTGATTTCACAACTTAAAAAATATCGTTTGTGCTTATTAATTAACATAATAGATGTCAACTCTTCGAATTTTTAAGATTTTTTCCAAGAACGTGAAGATCCAATCATCAGAACAAAAGTTATTCAAGTTGGTCCGTATTTTATTTCGAGTACTGCACACCTATTTTAGTTATAGCATCCTATCATGAACCCTGAGGCCCTCGGTTAAATCCAACCTTCAACCAGCAACGATTTCTCTCACATATTTCTTCTTCCACATGCATTTTGCTCAAAAATAAGTTTATGCTGTTTTAATTTCAAATATATATGGGGGTTATACATGGGCGGCTATTATTTGTTTTGGAGCTATTTGGACTCAATTTTGCTCAGTTTTGCTTTTTATTGCAGTTTTAATGAAAAATCGAACATCTTAATAACTTTTGATCTAGTGTTAAAATTTTCCACGTATGTTAAAAAGCTCACTTACAGTTATGTTTACTGCAGAATCACTGAATTACTGTAATCTATATATATATTTCTCTTACATGGCGACAAAAAAAGCCTCATTACATTTCCCCGAATGGCAACGCTAGAAAATCGATAGATGATTGCTGCTAAAAATGTCACGTGCCAAATCTAGCTGAGGTGGCTCAACATATAGCGCTTTCAAAAACGGAAACTGAAATAACAAATCAGCTGCAGCAATCTCATACTATTAAGCTAGGCAGAAGTAAGTAGTCTTTGTCGATAGATCTCTATTTTAGTATTTTGTCGAAAGCACTTTTTTTCACGAATTTATATATTACGAATTTATTTGACGGTTTTTGATTTATATCACGAATTTATTTGTTTTATTATCGTTATTAGTTATTTATTGAAAAATGAGTCCCAGTCAAGGTGTCTTTATATGAATTCAAATTTATTTTAATGACTTAGTATTTACTAAAAAGATGCAATTTTGTTTTTAAAAAAAAGTTGTTATATGGATTTGAATGATTGTTTTGAATTTTTAGAATTTTGTGCATTTGCAATGTACCTAAGTTAGTAGCGAGCGAAGCGAGCTTTGTTTGCGAAGCAAACCATATATTGGCGAGTGCTAGCGAGCAAGGGGCGCAACCCACTAGTGAATAAATATTACTGTAAGGAAAAGTTTACGATAAGCACGGATTTAATGTTAAGATCTATTTTACGGATGATGCATCCAGGTGCTTTTTACCGTAATTTGATTCAAAATTGTTTGCAATGCACTCTTATTAACTTATGAGTTTGGTCATATAGATGCTTATTAATTGGCACAGAAAATTTTTTAAATTATGAAAACATAAACAAAAACTCAACTTTTCTGAATAAAATTATTTTTTGCGGCGGATCTGAATTCGTGATCTTCAAAATTGAATTGCAGCCGCAATCTGCAAAAAAAGATCTCAATAATATAATTAAAATCACAAAATCGGGTCTCCTTAAATTAACTTTTGATGTTATGCTATTTAATTAAATATTATATTTTAATTTAAATTTGAAATCTATTTAAACTTTTTTTTCGCAATTAAATTTAGCTTAATTTATGAAACTGCCTTAAAAATAAAAATGTGGTCGCAAGTTTTAAAAATTAAATTTCAATCTATATATATATTTCAATATATATTTCAATATATATATTTTCAGCAATCTATATATATATTTATCTTACACGGCGACAAAAAAACCTCATTACTACTCCCCGAATGACAACGCCAGAAAATCGACCAATGATTGCCTCTAAAAATGTCACATGCCAAATCTAGCTGAGATGGCTCAACATATAGCGCTTTAAAAACGGAAACTGAAATAACCAGAGAGAGCATAAGCTAGACAGAAGTGAGTAGTCTTTGTAGATAGATCTCTATTTTAGTATTTTGTTGAAAGCGCTTTTTTTCACGAATTTATTTGACTATTTTTGATTTATATCACGAATTTATTTGTTTTACTAAAATTTATTTGTTTATGCAGGTTTTTCCATTGCAATTCACTTATTTCAATTTTTAATAGACTTAATTATAGCCAAAATTTTAACCTTTTTAAAAAGATATCAGTTTTAGAAATTTTATCTTAAGATTTTATACTATAGCACATTTCTAGTAGGTTTAACGAATTACATGTCATTTATTTGAATGCAAATTTATTTTAATGACTTAGTATTTACTAAAAAGATGTAATTTTTTATTTTTTTAAAGTTGTTATATGGATTTGAATGATTGTTTTGAATTCTTAGAATTTTGTGCATTTGCAATGTACCTAAGTTAGTAGCGAGCGGAGCGATCTTGTTTTGCGAAGCAAACAGTATAAGATTGCGTAGCGATTTTCGGGGGTTGGCGAGCGCTAGCGAGCAAGGGGCGCAGCCCACTAGTTGTTTTTAAAGCCGCTTCACTGTGTTGAACTTGAGTTTTCTATTTTGTTTAGCTATTTTCTTGGAAACAATAAAAATAGTTAATAAGTTTTTTTTTCTTTTTAAAAAATATATAGTTTGTCTAAAATAAGTACTCGTACTCCTTCAGACGTTTGTCTGAACCTGGGGCGGTGATTATGTTAAAGAGGTATGACTATTTCAAGTTGGGATACTGTTTTTGGAATGGTTTCGGTTTATAATGCTTTCTTTAAGTGCACGGTTAAAAATTCCGGATTAAATTACGGTAAAAAGTACCGGCACTCAGCATGCCGGTACTTTTTACCGGAACAAGTGAGCGAACAAAAAATCTGATATACCGTAATAGTTAGAGTAATGATTGGTGTAAAATCACCGGATCACTCTAATTAAATAAATATTATTGTAACATTTGTGGTATAATATTTTGCAGAAATAAGGGAATTTTACTGTAAACTGGATGTTACGGATGATGCACCTAAAGTGTCGGTACTATACCTTTATTATACCGTAAATAGAAGCGGAATTTTTTACAGTGTAGGAGAGCAATGGTAATTGTTATCATTAACCTAAAATCAATTTCAATGTAGTTTAAATATTATCACACTTAGAAAATCGCATTTTTATACCATGCAATCTCTCATATTTTACGACTCAAATGTTAAACTATAATATTAGTTATCTGAATAAATTTTTTTTAATAAAATCATTCTATATAAAAATAATAAACATAAAGTAAAATAACTTATACAAAGCTTAATCCATACTATGCTTTCATAAACATGAATGGAAAATATAAGAAATAATCAATCTAAGCATCTTAAGATATCTTTCATATAAGAATACATCAGATAAGCTCAGAGGAAATTGGCTCTGCGTAACAACATTGAAGAACAAAAGCCTTTCCTATTGAAAAAAATATGATAAATATAAAAATGGAGTTCCAATATTATTCGTTATCCTTATTAGTTCTATTGATTGACTGGTAGAATATAAAACTCTATAATATCTATCTATATATAAAATTCTAATAATGGTTCCGTAGTTTTCGATTGCTGTTGGTACATTTTTATTGGCTGGAAAATCACATGTTAAGATCCAGTTTTGTCATTAATTTTTATATTTTTGTGGTTGTCATCAGCATAAAATTAATAAAAGATATTAAGCTTTGGTTTTCCGGTAAAATATTTTTATATTCCATATTTAAAATTATTTACCTGAAATATTTATAAATTTTTACTCTGCTATTATTAAGTTTTTGATTTTGATCGTTTTCTATGATAAGAAATTAAATTTAAAAAATTGAATTCCCTGATTTCACCTTATAGCGCTACCTTTAAGGATAAACATATTTCAATCGGTGTCTAACATTATTGACTGTTGAACTATTATTACTTTTGATGTATATTACAATAATAAGCTGTAATAAATTACTGTTAAAAAAGATTCGTTAATTAATTTAGAAGTTCCTAGAACAAACCGTTTGGTAAGCGAAAATGTTATATTAGGAATGTTAGATTGTGAACTCACCAAATTTGTTACGCTTTTAATTTCAAATATTATTTTAAGGAAGTAATTACTAAGCAAAACTATTTATGTTTACTAATAGATATTAATAGAATCATAGGGGGAATAGAATCATACGAGATCTTTTATGCTTTTTGCGAATCCAATTTTAATCAAAATAAACATTTAATTTTAAGAAATAAATGTTGGCCATGGGAAGTGAGGGAACAAGCATAAGCAAACAAAGTTTTTTAAAGTATATGTATTTAAATTTAATAATTTCAACTAAAGTAGTAAAAAGTGTTTTACATAAGAAACAACAATTATTACTAAGTAATCATCAGGGTTGATGAGTTACCGCGAATAGGGGCTTATCCCATAACTATAATATGATTATTATAAATATATCATAAAAACTGCCCTATTATTTTTACAAAAAATTCTAGCTTATTATTATACGCTGTTGTTACGTACGATAAAAATGATACGGTAAAAATGTATTTTATTGTATGAAATACCACGAAAATTTTAGAAGAAATTTAACTTTCTTTCCTAAAAACAGTATTTTAGGTAAATCGTATTTATGATTTGAGTTTATATTTCTGATGAAGATATATAAACACAAAATAAGAGAATATACACACAACACAAAACAAGGGTGATAAAGAAACAAGATAAACAACAAGAAACAAGATTAAAAAATTTGAGAGCTTTACCAATTTTTTTCAAATATTTTGAAAACAGCTAAAATGCTAAGTGTTTTTGACTATCAATAGGACCTTAGTTCATACAATAAGAAATAATACAAAACAAAGCTCAGAAAACACTTCATTTTATTTGATCGCAATTTAATGACCTTAAGAAAATTATGATTTTATTTTTCATAATTTTACGTTTGTAATATTTATTATTATTTGCAGCTCAATTAAGTTTCAGAAATTTTATTTTTGTAGCGAAAATACATCACAAAGTAATTTATGCAGCTTCTCAAAAAATATAACTCAATAAAAATCATCACTTGTTTTTATATTTTTTAAAACATTGATTGTTCTTTAAACTAAAACAAAAAAATATAAATAAAAATCGGAACTTCAAAAAGAAGGGAAACGGATTATTTAACCTTTTTATGCAATATAAATTAGATAAATGTATTAAACTCATAGCTTAAATTTTATAACCCAGCTTTTTTTAACGACAACAGCAGATTTAGACTTTTTTAAACAAAAGCATCAGACAAAAAATTAGCTTTTTTCATACAAAAATTAAAAGCATGAGAATTATATTTTTCCCTAAAAGGAGGCTCCTGTTAAGGTTCTCACCTCAGGGAAGAAAGTTATATACAATAGTGTTTATTAAATAAACAGTAAAACATTATTTAAATAAAAATTTGAAGTAAAAAGTTTTTCATTTTAAATAAAAAGTCATTTAAACATTCCTTTCTTTTTATGGACCAAATTTCCGGCACTGATTATGAAAGATACCCAAGAGCGAAATTCCTTTTTGTATTTCACAGCTCTGTGGAAATTAGTCTTAAGCTGTTTCTCTGCTTCTTCTTGGGTTACTTTCATTTAAAATTATTTTTAAGCAGAATGTTAACTGTCATTGCTTTAAATTTCTATAATCGGAGCATTTTCAGCACGTTTGCGCTTACTGCAATTCTGCCATGAAATGTAAAATTAATTTTCCTCTTTTTATATCAAACTTTAAATGAAAATTCCCCCTTCCTATTATTCTTTGCAAGCAAAATTTTCAATTGTTGGCAGTTCAGTTAAAACACTCGAAATTTCAATTATTTTATTTTAAAGTCATTTCATTAAATTTTTGTTTATTGAGTATTTATGTTGGGTTACGCATTTTTTGTTTAAGTTCAAGTAAATGGCTACGGTCAGTGTGCGGGTGCGTGACCACTTGGATCAGCCTGCGTAAGGACCGAGGGTGTGCGGTATGGGTCCTCGTTAAACTGTTCTACCGTAAAGTGCTCGACTTCGCGTGCAGGTCATCGGGCTACCGAAGCGGGGGTGCTATCCCCTCTGCAGAGGATCAAAATTGCGATGGCATGTCTTCGGATCATCCTCAGGGATGCTTCCCAGACCGTCGCCAATAGCCCATTGTGCAACTATAGTGCGACGTAAATGAACAACAACAACAGCAGTTCAAGTAAAATGCATTAGATAACTATGCTCACTACATGTCCAGGGTGGCTCAGAGAATAGATTGCTCGCTTTTCAATGAGGCAATTGAATCCCAGGGATGGTTTATCGGTTCGTAGACTGCTCCTATCTCGCATCGTCCAGGGCTCTGAAATTAAATATTCACAGTAGTAGGCAGAATGATAATGGCTTTGAGTCCAATTTTTTGGTAATTTTAGGGAGATTCATAAAGTTTATCCCCATGAAACTCAAATGCAGGTAAGTTTAATCAAAAAGTTTTCCAAGGAAACAAATTCCATTCTATTTAACGACCTATTTTGAACATCTGATCCAATTTTGAGTTTATGACAAGCAATGTTCAACTCTGTAGCCTTGTACTTTTGAACACAATCCAAAGGACAAGGAAACTCCTGGATCAAGTATTGGCAGAATTATGTCTTCTTGGAAGACTTTTTAATTAAACTAGCCAGAATTTGCGTTGTATAGAGTTTATCATGATTTGTCTATCACTGTGGATATTTAACATCAGAATTGTAATCGGTACGAACAAGGTGCTGAATTCATATGGTCCAGCCATCTTTGGGATTCAAAATCCAGCAAAATTCATTGGGGGGAGCGAATTCTCTATCCTCTTATCCACCACAGCTCAAAAGAAAGCAAATTTGTTCCAATATTTGAATGCTTGAAGTTCCATTTTCTTTTCAGATGCGTTCTAAATTTCAAACCTACGGAGTTATACGCGCATCGCCTCATATTCAAAATGTGTTAGCTGTTTGACAATGGCAGAGATGCCAACTTACTCCGGACAGCGAATAAATATTTTTAAGTGGTAGCTTATTAATTGTAATTATTGGTTAAATATATTCAATTTATTGGATTTTTATCTACCACTGTTTCTAAATTATTCGTAGGTTTACATAATTCACCACTTTTTATAGTTATGTCACTCTAAACTTTTTAAAAAGCAGGTAAAATTAGTCAAGTATTTGCAACGTTTACTACGTAGTTACTTACCGATTTTTAAATTATTTTGGCGTGTCCGAAGCAGTTGGCATCTCTGCAATGGCTGTAAATATGAAAATAAACGAATAAAAAAAAAATAACAAAAAATTTTTTAAAAATAAATTTAAAAAAAAGATTATACAATAGGCTGTAAGTTATCACAAAATTTAACCACGTGTACAGAATAGAACGTTTTAGAAAAAAAGGTATAATCAACTTTATTTTCAACAACAATTTAAATATAGTTTATACTGTTATATCTAGATTTATATGCTACAAGTAATCTAACTTTAATCTAATTTTCTACAATAAGGGGGATATAAAAGCAATCTCGCGCTTTTTGTGACCAGTAACAGTAAATTCCCGCTCAAGTGCGAATAAAAGGAAATCGACACGAATAATGTGACTCCATATGGGGAAATAATGCAATTGTTCTAGAATTTTCTGCCTAGGCTTTACTTGGAATCCAGCGTAAATCTCAGAACGCCGATATGAGACTCGTAAACCAATTTACCTTCTCCCCTGGTATACTATTGTTAGGAACATTGTTTTTCCCGGCCATGTAATAATTTAACAATACCAATTAAATGTTCGTCAATTCCTTTCCAAAATTATTATTTTCAATTTCCAATATAGCATTTCATTAAAAAAATTTTATCTGAAAAAGAATACATTGGTACTTAAACAAATTCATAACGTTTTCCCTTTTTTATAATATATAAACCAATTAGTTATACTGTAGTGCTTTCTGTTTTAAAAATTTGAATATATTCCGATAGAGTGTATTGTAATCCAGAATTAAAATTAATTTTATTATTGTTATGTTTGGCACATTATTAACTACTCTCGGTAATATTTAAAGGTCAAAAACTCGTGTGAAACACATGATTATTCAATAGATCTTTTTGAATCACCACACTACCATATGAGCTCCCTCATCAGAGTCAACATGGGGAAGCTCGATTGTTGAAGATATCTTAGTAAATTTTCATATCAATTATCAGTAGAAAATAAATTAGCATGCATTTTTAATGAGTGTAAGTTATGTTATTAAGTAAAGATTAGTAAAACTAGTATTAATGTTTGTAATAAAAAAAATATGCAATTTTCTTTCCTTAGCGTCAGATTGGGTGACTTTGTGCAGGAATTTTCAGTTTTCCAACTTTGATCTAATAAAAAAAATAGTTAAAAGATGCTGAATTGTACAGTATCTAATCTAAATTTGTTGTTAGCCACCTGGGAATTAATTGCACGTAGTTAAGAGCTGATTTGAAATGTTAATTATTTGTAAACAATAAATTTTTTTGTCGTATGCCTGTTTAGGCAAAGGGGGCGCGATTGTTCCTGTTTTTCAGTGGCGCCATCTATGGCCAGTAATTTGACTTCTGCCACGCCATTCACACAACCACAACCCGTTTATGGGCGGGTCACATTCACACACAAAGGAGAAAGACATAATACACACAGAGAGAGAAAGAAACATCCATGCCTTGCCCGGGATTCGAACCCAGGACCTTTCTGATGCAAGGACAGTTCCCTGCCCCCTACACAGGCCGGTCAGCAAACAATCAATTAGTCGAATCAAATGTCACCCCGGGATGGGGTGACTTTGTGCAATGTAATAAAATAATGACTTATTTCAGTTATTTTCATTCACTTTGACTTAAAATCGTTTAATAAAACAATATTTAATATTGTTAACGTACAATACAAGTATATTATATATACGTATGTACTATGTATTAACAAATCTACTTAAGATGAACATAAAAACTTTAATTTTTTGATTTTTTTTGGCATTTTTGGATTTCTTCTTATTAATTAAATCTTAGGTAACTTTTTTTATGATTTCCAGGTACAATCAAACATTTGATATGAATTGACATGAATGAACAGATTGAGCAGAATTCCCTCATTTAATGCCTCCAAATTACCTCCAACTCTGCAACTCGAAATGATATTTTCTTATTAACTGTCTCTTATTAAATGTCTTTAACAATTAAAATATGGAAATTGAAATGAAAAATAACAATATGAAAATGAAAAATAATATTCACCGTGAGATTTCAAATGCTTCACAGGAATTTTGTTCGAAATCGCGTTTCGGTGAATTCCGAACTTTTTTGGCGCTTTCGAAACGGATAAACCATTTTTTACTTCCCCCAAACATTTTTCTAACGCTTCTTTGGTGTAATCGCAATAATTTCTTGCTCCAGACTTTCTTTTATAAGTCCTTGGCATGTTTTGCTCTGGAAAAAAAATTGCACAAAGTCACCCCAGGGTGCATTTTTTATTAATTATCAAATAACTAACATTATAATAATTAAAAACAAAAAATTATGCATGATTTGTAATCTCAATTGATTGCCGACTTTTAAAGTATAACCTACCTTCTTGGCCAGGATAACTAGAACTTCTTCAACCGAACAGACTTCCCAGCCTCCGATTTTGCGACGTTAAGAAATTTGAACTGTGACTAACTTGAGTTCACAATTTTCCAAGAACGATGATGTTTACATTGCCAGTTCTTGGTAAACCATTAGTTCGTTATGTTGACAGCTCAAATCAGTTGATACCGAGCTTAAAAAAATACCCCTAGATGACTCGACGCAAAAATTGAAAAAATTGACAAGTTTGCACAAAGTCACCCCATTTGAGGGTACCTCATATTCGACAAAACAAAGAAAGTACAAGATGCACTTTAAAAAAAATATATTATAATAAATTTAAAAACTAGTATAATTTAAGGCTATGAGGATAAAGTAACGTTAACAAATATTTTTTTTTAGTTTTGTTAGTAAAATAAAATACCATGACTTGCTCAAGTTTTATTTTAAGTAATTTCTGAACTTTTAAATATTATCTTTGAAATAACAAAAAATTTCTTAGAAAGTAAAAAATTCCTTACTCACATAAGTTATAAGTTATGAGCAAGAAGCAAAATTCTTACAAATCCTCTTAAAGTTTTAATAAAAAAAGTATTTGATTCTCTAAGTGAACAAACAAAGTAAACTAATATTAATGGTAAACTAATATTAAAGTAACGTTAACAAATATTTTTTTGAGTTTTGTTAGTAAAATAAAATACCATGACTTGCTCAAGTTTTATTTTAAGTAATTTCTGAACTTTCAAATATTATCTTTGAAATAACAAAAAAATTCTTAGAAAGTTAAAAATTCTTTACTCACATAAGTTATAAGTTATGAGCAAGAAGCAAAATTCTTACAAATCCTCTTAAAGTTTTAATAAAAAAAAGTATTTGTTTCTCTAAGTGAACAAACAAAGTAAACTAATATTAATAGTCGAGGAAAACTATTAAATTTCTTATATTGCTCAATAATATATAATTTTCAAGGAAACTTAAATCTTAATGGCAAAGAAATGGTATTCCTATAAAGTTTCCAAAAGGAAGCTAACAATCAGTTCGCTTTTGTTAGAAATTTTTATTATTTAACTATTATTTCAAAAAATAACAAAGATGCATCATTATTGAAGTTAGACCGTTAGATCTTGTTCTTTTAGAAAAATGATGGTTTTCTGTTTGATATTCTCTAGAAGACTTAACTGGTTTTAACTCAAACAAAATTATTTGTCTACAGCATTATTGTTAACACTGTTTATTGTTATTATTTATTATTTTTATTTAAAACATATTAAGGAAGTTTTTCAAAGCACTTTAGTAAAAAAAAAATACAAAAATCAAATTTTAAATACCTTAAATTAAAAACACTGTAATTTTACTCTCTCTATATATATACAATTGTAGCAAAATATTGTCTCGTCTTTAATAAAGACTCATAGCTCATTTGTTTAGTGTTTAACTTCGTTCGACGTCGCCATTGGACGATATTTTTCTACCTTGATGAAAATCAAAAAAATGTATATAATTCTCAATATTTGTTAGATTTTATGACCTCAGACAAGGAAGCGTTGGCGTAACTTTTTAAATATTAAAAGAATAAATCACAAATACTTTTCAATTTAGAATAACCCGGACCTTATTTCATATTTCCATATATTGTTCATAAAAGGGACAGGTTAAAGGAGAGCCAAATTTACCCAAGAGATTATAAACAACAGTTAAGAACAGAAAATTATTCTAAAAATAATATTTTTTGCGTTAATGTGGTGACCAAGCTTTTAAATGTAAGCCTTGAAGCATCTCGCACACTAATGAAATATTACATAAGCTAACTGTAACTTGCACCATTTTCTACAAAAGGGATTTATCTAAGCATCTTGATATCTATATATTGCCAAACGATATCAAAATGAAATACATACTTCGAATAAATACTTTTAGTAAAGTGTATAAGCGTGACTTAAACAAATAATATTCGGCCTTCCTGCAGACGCTAGTATGTGACAGATATACTTAAGACCAATTTAGTTTTATGCTTATTAATCTTAATGGATGTATTTTTAAGTACGAAATATTAAAATCAGCTATTCGTTATGCTAATTACAACACTATTTTCAGATGTTTTCTGTAAAATTTCACTTCTGACAATAGAGTATCATTTAGGTATGAAAGACATGCCTTCTGAAAGTTTAGGTGAACATAACCCATCAATAAGCGTTCTTAGTAAGGAAAAACTGAAACTAGTATTTTTTTCCTAATAAAATAACCTAGATCATTCCATTATGTTTTTAAATTTAATTATATACACACACAGACACACACACACATATATATATATATATATATATATATATATATATATATATATATATATATATATATATATATATATATATATATATATATATATATATATATATATATATATATATATATATATATATATATATATATATATATATATATATATATATATATATATATATATATATATATATATATATATATATATATATATATATATATTCTTGAATCTAAAGAGAGCAAGAACAATTAATTTATTTCAGAATCAGAACGAAAGAATTGAGCGATAAAGGGAACTTTGAGGGCAGAAATAGGTTTCAAAGGAAATTCTTTATTCACGTACTTTTAAAAAGTTCGAAAAGAATACTGGTTTTGGGGGTTTTTAATGAGGGTTTTTAAGTAAAATCGAAAGAAAAAGAGAAGCTAAGAAACCCAGTTATTTGTTATATTAACCGCATTTTTTAATTTCCTTCCAAACCCGAAGTCCATGCAAAAAAGCATGTTTTTTTAATTTATAATATGAACCATTAAAGAAAACTAACTTTTCATAAAAGAAAAATTAAAATTTTCAACCAAGAAAGATATGAATTGTGAATTTATTCTCGGAATTTATTTTTATCAATCGATTTATTTCATCAAGTGATACAGCCTTTAGTATCCATTATCTGTTAGCAGTTCTTAAAATATTGGGCTGCAAAGAAAATATTTCAAAGAAAATCAAAATGATCAAATGAATAATTTAACATCATGTTGGACGTCAAAGAAAGCATTTTGAGAAAACATATAAGTTTTATCAAATCTCTTTGAATCATAAAAAAAAAATCTTTGAAATTTAAAGGTTCTCTTTTTGTTATTTGGCATTTTGTGTAAACCGCAGGCATACTTTTGATAGACAGATTTTTGAAGTAAAAAGTCAAAACTTTACTGCCTTTGGTAAACTATTTTGCTAAAAAATCAGGCTCATATTTTCTAAGCATGTTAAAGATATTAAATTGAATTTTTCACGGTTTTTAAAGATAGGATTAAAAGAAAAGTTAGAAAAGAATATAAATCTTGTATATTTATATTCTTTCTTGCTACACTTGCTACGAAAAACCTTAGTTTTAAAATAGTTGAGTTCATAACTGAAAAAAAATTTCATATACAAATTTATTCACATTCACATACTTCGATTTTTTTTTTAAATATGAATGATTTGAAATATAAGTCGTAGTGGTTGTTCCGATTGAATAATTAAAGAGATAATAAATAATTAAAAATAAATTCAGTTTCTACTACTTTTAAAATTTTCAGTCGCCCATTCCACCTTAAAACAGTACTTCAAGATGAATACGTTAGATACTTAACTCTTCTAAGTAAGACGTTTACTCTAGAAAACTTCCTTTGTATTAGATGCAATTTGTCTGGGAAAGTTTATATAGCTGAACTGTTGTCTACTTTGAAAGTATCATGCAGGGTTGCGACTTAACCGGGAAAATTACGAAACTGGTAGTATGAACATATCATTTTTATCTTTCCTTCGTTGAAATTAAATTCTCCATGACAACCACAATTTATTAAGGAGTAAAACATATATATTTACTTCATCTGTATTAAGCCATATCCTCCAACTTATGAGGATTTTGAAAATAATTCTTTCTAGTGGTAGCGAACCAAAGTAGAAGTTTTTAAAGCAAATGGATCTCTCATAAAACTTTTATCAGAACTTAAGAATCTAGCCATATGGCCTGCACTTTTATAAGTAATAGTGGACAAGTTACGCTAAAATAAATGTTTTTTAAATATTAAGACATTAATTTTGCTACCGTCTGAAAAGAAGATTTCTGAAACTACGGAAATTCCGTAGCAGTTGGAGGGTATGTTAAGCATACATGCCAACTTTTGATCCGTTCATCTATGTTTTTTCCCAGTGGTAGTAAAATAGAATTAAAATTTCATTTGTAAGAAGCAAAAAAGGCTTTAGCTAACAACCATGATAGTAACACATATTAAGGTTTATGCTTAATTCTTTTAAGATTAGTAGAGATCAAAATCATTTTTAAAATAAGTTTATAAAAGAAAAAATAGTATATATTTACTACCACTTTAAATATAAAAATATAATTTAACGCCAAATGCCTAAAAGTTGGCAGGTATGTAGTCGAAGCGCATTTTATGTAATATCTCTATTGTTTTTGATGTTCTCATTACAGGATGATTGAAAAAAGGGCCATTATTGGCCTCAGGAGCCCAGCTAGACCAACCAGACCAGATATAGTCAAAGCACAAAAACGTTTGCTTCTGCTAATATAAAATTCTAAATATTCTTGCAACCGGATTTTTACCTTTTACGGTACAGTAGAAGACCTGATCATCAGCTGTTAAAAATGGTTTCACTTCTTTTTCGTCATTAGTAAAAATTCAATAATATTCCAGTAATAATATGATATTACTGGAATAACAATGAACAATTATCCCAGCATCAGGGATTCTACAGGCGACTAAAAATTTAAAATATGATATAAAATAGAAATCCTTTTTATTTATTTAATCTATTTAATTATTCAATCGCAGGCATCATGACTTAAATTGCAAATTATTCACATTTAAAGCGAAAACATTCTTTATTTTGCTTTCATTAATAAATTGAAAGAAATATGTTAAGAAAAAGTTGCTAATTTTAATCTCCTGTAGTAGGTTTTTGATTTTTATTAGTCACCACTTTTTACATTTTTAGTTGCCTGTGGTATCCGTGAAGTTTTAATATACCTTAAAAAGTGCTCGCAGTGTTGGTGGTATTGAAGTTTGAAAGATATTTTTTTAAATGTACAAAGAGTTTAGCTATAAATTTTTTTTTAAATATTTGCAGTTAAAAAAAAGACTGTTTCCGCCGCATTAGAATAGTTACATTTGTTTGTCCATCTTCTTTAAGCGAAATGTGGGGTATAAAGTTACGATAGCATAAAAAGTTACTATAAGTTTCGAGATATCATTAATCGCCATGATTTCGACTACTTTTTAACATTTATAAAACTAATAGTTACATGCTAATACATAAAATAACAAAATTAATGAAACTAAAATAATATTTTTAAAAACTACGTTTTTCAAATGGAATAAAAATAAGGATGATAGCTCTATTTTTGTCAAATATAACCGAAAAATTCTAGGACACATCATTGTCATATCAAAACGTATGGCGTTTTACAATTGAAAACTCCCCCCAAATCTTACGAAAGTGATACGCATCACGCTTTCTGTTTCAAACGATAATAAAATTCTCTTAATTTTAGTTCATTTGAAAACGATTGATAATTTTTAGTTTAATATATAAGATTTTATATACATAAACTTTCCTAATTATATTTTTCAGTGGGCATACTGTAATAAAAGTTTTAAAGAAGAATATAAGATAGAGGAAAAAAACCTAGAAGGATAAATGTACTTTTATGAGCCGATTTTAATGAGCGAGTTTCTTTGAAACTTAGTTTCTTTTTGATGTTTCCTTTTAGTAAGATTCTGTTGGATTAATATAGTTATTTTTTTCAAAAATTTTTTTTTTAATTAGAAAACGATAAAACAATGAAAAGAAAAGATAACCTTTTTAAGGTGCGGCAAAGAGTAAAAATTGAGAACAATTTTCTCGCTTTTGTTTTTTGAAGTTAATGCGCATGGATCCCTTATTCGGTAAAGTAATTACTTGAGTACGTATTAAAAAAAGCTTTCAAAAGCCTGTAGGGAACTATTCTGTTGGTTAAAATTCTTTAACGAGGTTAATGAAATAACTTGCATGCTCTGTGTTCTTCTTTTCTTTAGATATTGCATAGCTCGAAAGTATTATGCAAAAATAGGTACGTAACATCACAGTACCGAAGTTATTTACGAACCTTTTTGGTATTTATGAGTCAGTTACTTTAAATATTAAAATAGGAAATATTTTTAATGGTTTTCAGCCATATTGGTCACCCCTCTAAAATCGTTCAATTCATAACGTTATATAAAATATATGCAAGGGTTGGATAAAAATATGGAAACACTTCTTTACTTACGCTATGTAAACATTTTTTGCTTTTAGTAGCAAATGTTTTAAAGTTCAGATGGAAGAGTTTGCGTCTAAAACCTGTTGACACAATTCGGTAAATCATGCTTGAAGCTTTTAGTAGTGATTTCCTTTATAGCCAATGCAAATTTTTTGGAAACAAAATGAGCATAGGAAGTTAAAAGCTTATTTCTTTTTTCAGTGACGCTGTGTCGTAAGTACCACTATAAATATTAAATACCAAATCACTAGTATATAAAATATTCAAGCAGATATTTGAGGAAGCATAACACACAGAAGCTCCCGGACAGCAAATAAATATTTTATACTGGTGGTTTATCAATTGTGATTCTTGGCTTAACGAATTCAATTTAATAGATTTTAATCCTCAACACTATTTCTAAATAATTCGTAGGCTTATATAATTCACCACCTTTTATTAGGTATGTCATGCTATACCGGAATAAATAAATAAAGAAAATAAATGAGCTTAAAATAAAATAAATAAGTAAAACAGTAAATAAACAGCATAAATCAACTAGTGCAGAGGTGGCGAACCTTTATACACCAACGTACCATTTTCTCTAAAAAATTGCTTAATGAGATCATAGACGTGCCGTCAAATAATTTTGACTTCGTGATTATTGGGAAAATAATTATACTAAATACTATCAACTCAAAACTCTTTACATTGAGAAAAAAAACATTTTGCAATATCTCAGTTATACGCGTAATTCAACTTTCAAGTAACATCAGTGTGACTTGTGTTGTTGCAGATTAGATGACAAATAAATTATATTAGGTTGTAAGATGTTAGTTTAAGCAGGACTATTAATTTTTTTTTTGCTGGTTATTTATTGTTAGCTTGTTTTTTATGCTTATTAATTGTTTTTTAGCATTATTTTTTTATTAATAATTGTTTATTATTTTGTTTATTTTTTGTGAATTTTAATTTAATTGTTACATATGCTTCATAGTGTAACAACAATTGTGATCGGTGGAGTGCCCAAAATATTGTGTCGCGTGCCATTGGTTCACCATCCTTGAACTAATGGTACCTTTCATAGAGTTCTATTACAGATAAAATTCTGGGAAGAGAGTAATGAGGCGTAACTACCACTATAAATATTAAATACCAAATCAACAGTCTATAAGACATGTTAACTTGATCCTATCTTGAGGTATCTTTAGATAGATAAAGGTTAACATAGTCGAACCTAACATATCTTCGCCAACCTCATCACTGTAATCAAATAGGCATTATAATACAGTCGAACCTCGATATCTCGAACTTGAAGGGAGAGGAGAAAAATTCGAGATACAGAAAATTCAAATTATCGAAAATCACATATTATCGATGGTAGAATAAAGAAACATGCTCTTTGCATACCTTATTTACTATTCCATATGTATTCTAAAAACACTTTTTACGCTTTCATTTAAAGAAAGATTCAATTGTTGTTTGCTTTAGAGATGCGTAAGAAAGTTTGTCTGTAACACTTTCTAAGTGGACTATAGCTTTAAATGTCTCCTCTGATAGATGTGGCTGCCTCTCAAATAAATCTCCTTACAGTGTCCACTGCAGAAAGTGCTTGTTTGTTAGTAACATTGGGTGGTAAATCTTCAATTTCCTCATCCTCTTTTTCTGATAGTTCACAAGAAGCTTTCGTTTGAGCGATGATATCATTGACATGCCACTGACCACACACTGTTATTGCATCATCTACGTTTACAAAGTTATGAAATTCCAAGTCATCAAGTTTCATGAGTCCGGTTAATCTGTCCCAATCATTTTCAGCAGAATTAACGATATTGATTGTTTGACTACTTTCGTGATCTTTAATGAATACAGCCTTCTTGAAGTCATTCATTATCGTAGAGAGAGACACATCATTCCATTCCACTGACGTCTTTATGTCCTTTTTTTTTAAAGTTTATCATTATGAGAATTGGTTTTCTATTCTTAAATTTTTTTTTGGAATATATTTTTTATTTTCAGAAAAAAAATCTACACTATTTATGGAGAAAAAAATTCAAGTTATCGAGGGGTTAGAAAAAAAAATTCGTGAAATCAAGTTTCTTTTAGCATTGAGTACATAGGAAATTTGAAGGGAATTTTTATTTCTTCGAGATATCGAAAAATTCGTGAAATCGAGGTTCGAGTTAGAGAGGTTCGACTGCATAAACATTACAAACCTCCAAAATGATTTCTAAATTTCTGGCAATAAATCCAAAAAGAACTTATGTAAGAATTTCCTCTCCTGATTTGGGTCCATCCGAACATTTGCATGAGTTTAAGTGACATCTTCACTAAAAACTTCAAATATAATCTTTCAAATTGTGCCAACAGTTTTGCCATGAAAATTCTCCCAAAACATTTACTGCTAAAAGAAGGTAAAGAATGTACATATGTTGCATAGATATGGCAAACATTGTATCCCATGCAAAACATGTGAATATTTTTTATTGACAAATATAGAAATCTATAAAATAAATGATATTGTTGGCTTTTATATATCACACTTTTGAATTCCTGTGGCTGGGTGGCGTAGTTGGTTTGCCGTCGGCCTTCTGAGCTCAAGTCTGCGGATTCGATCCCCGGCCCAGACACCAGATTTTCGGGATGCAGAAAATCCTCAGCGGCCATGTCGTATGATTATGCGGCATGTAAAACTGGAGTACCTTATTGGCTCTTGGCATTTCCGGCTAAATTAAATTCCTAGTGCGCTTTAACATCCAAATAGAGTCTCGGTGCTGCCATCTAGTGTGGCAGAAACTAGACGTCCAAATTAACATGACCAACGGTATCTCACCCATTGTGGTGGTCCTGAAAGAGTGGATACCACCTCTGGAGAGCGCACTAGGTCTGCTCATCGGTAAGACTGATTGTGCAGCTCATTGGAAATAAAATAAAATAAAAAAATAAAAAAACTTTTGAGTTCCAAAATTCCAAAAATCATACTTAATTTAAATTTTATTCTTAATTTCAAAATTTTTACAAAAGCATTATTTCTTTAACAAAAATAAATGTTAATAAATATTACGACTCGAAATGTATTTAAAATTTTAAAAATATATTGAAAAATATTTTTATACCAGGACTGAAACTCTATTCTTTATACGTATAAACAATGAAACATCAAAATCTGGTAAAAAAGCGGTATCATTTCATATTGCTTTCAGAAAAAGTTAATCCATGACAAACAATACTTTTTAACGGTGATCACATTATATTAGGCTGTTTCTTACCCGAGAAGAAGAAGCAGCCTGGTATTCTGAATTTTAGTTTATAATTATGGCTTGTTTGATAGTTTATAATTACGAATTAAGACCATATTTTACTCCATCCAAAAAATGGTTTTTCTTGTAGGAAATATCACATCACAAACATTCTTACACACCACATTTTCATAACAGGCATTTCGCATAATGTGATTTTTTTCTAAACACTAGAAAGCTTAGTGTCTTTGCTTCGCGAAAGTGTCCTACCACTACTTTTTTAGCATAAAAAAGTATTCTCGTCCCCCTTGCTAAAGAATAAGTTCCTGCTACGAAGGCACCATAGTCAGACAATATTCCCATATATATAATCAAACTTATTAATTCTTGCATCACCAAAAAGGAAATTTACACTAAACCTAAACAAAGTCTATTCTAAAACCGAAATTATTAGGGCAGATGTGTCCTAAGAAAACTTCATAGGGACCATTCTATACCTCATTTACAATTCTGATTTTCTAGCTAATGAAAACATACAGGAGATGACAGCTGTCAGGGTCACGTGATGTAATAACACGCATTTTCTGATGTTGCGAGCTAAAAGCTTGATATTATAGATATGATCATTTCTTTTTTTTGTTTTGGTTTTTGGAAGGATGGATAAAAAAGAATAATAAAATGGTGAATTAGTTTTTGTAGAATTTTGCGTTATTTCTTTTGTAAAAGGTTACGACTGACAAATGCGCGGGGAAACCCCAATGGATTTCGAAATAAAAGATTGGTAGTTGTTTGTTCTATGAATTTCAAGTTGTTTGATGGAAGATAGTGAGTTATTTAGATTGTCTTGAAATTGGTTTAGGAAGTGGCATTTTTTTTTGTAAGAAGGTGCAGTTTAGAAAGTAGTAGGTGAAAAATGGCATTTTTAGGAAGAGCTTTAAAAGTAGATTTGAAGTGTTTGGCGGAAGAGTTAGGAGAAACGGCAACGGAAGACATGAGAGTTACCGAATTAAAGAAGATTATATTGGCAAGTACGGAGTACGAAGAGGAGTTTGTGAAGGAATTATTAAAAAGAATAGTTAGTGGAAGAGAAGAAATAAAGCGCCAACAAAAAGAAGATGAAATTAGGCGACAAGAATATGAAATTAAGCAACAGGAAAGGGAAGACGAATTAAAGCGGCGAGAACAGGAAAGGGAAGATGAATTAAAGAGGCGAGAACAGGAAAGGGAAGGTGAATTAAAGCGGCGAGAACAGGAAAGGGAAGATGAATTAAAGCGGCAAGAAAAGGAATATGAATTGGAGAGGTTGAAGATAGAAGCTTCATTGGTACATACTGGTACTATAGGAGAGACGAGCAGCTCTCGAAATGAAGAAGCAAGAGAACATGTACCTGGTGGATTGCAAAAATTAATGCGTACTTTTGATCCAAAAGAAGGTGATATAAGTTTTTATCTAATATTGTTTGAAAGACAAGCACGAAGAGTCCATATAAAAGAAGAAGATTGGGTAACGCATCTTGTTGGATTATTGCCTCTAGAAATGGCGAATTTAATTGCAAGGGAGCCTGAAGAAAAAGCAAATGATTATAAACATGTAAAATGTATGTTATTGAAAAGGTTTAAATTGAGCCCAGAAGCATTTAAAATAAAGTTTAAGAGACATTGTAAAGCGGCTGAGAGCACTTGGCGAGATTTTGGATTTGAATTGGCGAACTATTTTAACGAATGGGTTTCGGGACTAAAAATTAATGATTTCGACAGCCTGAAACAACTTGTCATTGTCGAACAGATAAAAGAACGAGTACCTGGAGACATACAAAATCATTTTATTGATGAGTGGAGTAGAATTTGCTCAGTTGACACACTTGCTGAGAAGTTAGATGAGTACGAGAATGCAAGGAAATATAACCAAACTACTAAATTCATTGCTTCTCAACCATATAGGAACTTATACCGGGAAAAACCAAACATGGTTAGTAGAAGATATCATACATTTGGTGAAGGATATAAACATGAGCATAACAACCATGGCAGAATTGATAAGCGGAGTTCTTCCCAAAATCCAGTCACATGTTTTAATTGTGGACGAGTAGGACACTTGGCACGATTTTGTCGAGATAATAAAGAGAGGAGAAGAAACATTGAAGGCAAAGTGGCCGAGGTTCAAGTATCGGAAGGGCAAGTATCCGAAGTTAAGGTACTCAGAAATGGAAATATCGAAAGCAAAGTAGTCACTGCAAGATTTAACGGTGAAGTCATGATAGGAAACAAAAAATGTAAAGGCGTTCAACCAAAAATAGCTGCCCTTAAGAAAGTTAGAATTTCATATAATGGAAATGAATACGAAGCTGTAGTAGATTCTGGTGCACAAATAAGTGTATTTAAAAACGATATAGTGGGTAAGGAAGTGGATTACAAAGGACATATAATACTACAACCTGCGTTTGGCGAAAGTCTAAAAGCTGAATTAAAAGAAGTGGAAATCGCTTTGGTAACGGAAGGATATATTACGCCTATAATTAAAACGATGATAGCAGCCGTCAATGGGTTAAATGCTGACATTTTGTTGGATGCTGAAACTTATGAGGCATTATTAGAACAAAAAAGAGTATACAATCCCAGTTTTACTGCTGCTATGAAGCTAAGATCAGATTCCCGAAAGGAGCAGTTATATATGAGTGCAAGTGACGGAGAAGAGCAGCAGGAGCCAACAGTAGGTGAATGCGGTGATAAAAAGAATGGAAATGAAACCGAACGATTCAAGATACAACAACAAAGTTGCGATACTCTCCAAGAAGCATGGAAATTGGGGAAGCAAAATAAAGGAGGGTATGTGATACAAAATAATATACTATGCCATGAAGAGCTGTTGGACGGGAATAGAATACAACAATTAGTAATTCCCGAAATTAGAAAAGGTAAAATACTAGAAATTGCCCACGAGTCAGTATTCGGAGCACATCTAGGAGCTCGTAAAACAATTCAAAGAATTAAATTTTCCTTTTATTGGCCAGGGATGGTCAAGGAAATTAAAGCTTATTGTAGCTCATGTCATGGGTGCCAAGGTAGAAGAGTTGTTCGTTCAGTAGACAAAATTCCGATAACACCTGTGTCACGTCCTGAACTTCCATTCCAAGTGGTGAACGTAGATCTAATTGGTCCTCTAGATCCAGTATCAGCACAAGGACATAAATATATCCTTTGTTTGATGGACCAACATTCAAGATGGCCTGAAGCAGTCCCGCTCAAATCGTTAACGGCAAGGAATACATGTGAAGCACTGCTCGAAATATTCTGTAGGACAGGAATTCCAGAAGTAATCGTGGTGGATAATGCGACAAATTTTACGGCAAGTTTAACGCAAGAGTTTTTGAAGGTTTTAGGAGCTTGTCCGCGATTTTCAACGCCATACCATCCGGAAGGGAACGGATTGATTGAAAGATGGAACCAAACTTTCAAAAATATGCTACATCACATTATTAGAGAAGTAGGAAGAAATTGGCATCGACACATACCATTTGTACTATGGGCTTATCGAGAAGTTCCAAATGCAACTACAGGAGTACCACCTTTTCTGCTAATGTACGGGAGAGAACCGAAAGGCCCGTTATCTATATTGAAGTCAATTTGGGCCGGAGATATGTTTTTACCTTTGAATATGAAAGGATCAGCGGAGGAATATTTAAAAGAGTTAAAAGGAAAATTAGAAATAGCAACCGAAAAGGCAAGGTTAACAAGTGATGTGCAACAAAGTAATTATGCCAAATATTACAATAGAAGGAAAAATTACCGGGAATTTGCGCCAGGAGATCAAGTACTTGTGCTAATGCATGATTCATCCAATTCATTATATGCCAGATGGATAGGTCCAGTAAAGGTAATTAGAAGAGTGAAACCGAATTCGTATTATTTGCAAATGCCTGAAGGAAATTTAAGATTATTGCATGTTAACAAAATGAGAGAATACAAAGCGAGAATTCAAACAGTTGGAGTTGTCTATGATATTGATGATGAATTTGGTGAAATATACGAAACACCAACTCTTCCTACAGATGTGGAAAGCTATGAAGCATTGAAAGGATTAAATTTGGATTACTTACCCAAAATGCAACAAAATCAATTGAAAGATCTTTTACATAGACGCAAAACGTTGTTTTCGGGGAAGATAAGGATAGCTAAAGTTGGGAAACATGCGATAAAGCTGAAAGCTGAGGAGGATACGATGAAACCAAAAACGTATAAGATACCAGAAAACTTAAAGGGGAAAGTGGATGCACAGATCAATGAATTGCTAGCGTTAGGACTGATTGAACCGGTGGTAAGTGAGATAGCACACCCGGTAGTATGTGTTCATAAGAAAGACGGAACAATCAGGTTATGCATTGATTTCAGAAGTTTGAATGCTCTTACCGTTCCGGATGCATATCCAATGCAAAATATGATGGAGTTGAATTTCTTAGTAGGAAAGAAGAAATTCATTACTGTGCTAGATATGTTGAAGGGATATTGGGCTATACCGATGGAGAACGGCAGCAAACACCTCACAGCATTCCGAACTCACCGAGGCCAGTACCAATGGAATGTATTACCCTTTGGATTAAGAAATGCTGCTGCAACCTACCAAAGAGCTATGTCTAAAGTGGTTCAGTCCATGTCTGATTTCACTTGTGCTTATATCGATGATTTAGCAGTATTTTCTGATACGTGGGAGGAACATTTGATTCATCTTGAAGAAGTTTTTAAGAGATTGGAATATTTTAATTTCTCCGTGAACTTGAGAAAGTGCGAATTTGCTAGACAAAAGGTTAAATACTTAGGACATATTATTGGTTCAGGTAAACATGCTCCTGACAAAGAACGAATAAGAGTAATACAGAAATTAGAGGCACCCAAAACCAAAAAACAACTGAGAAGTGCTTTGGGATTATGCAACTTTTACAGGCAGTATATTCCAAACTTCGCAAAGATTGCTCTTCCACTAACAGAGCTTACTAAAAAGAAAGTTCCTAATGAGATTCCTTGGAGCGAAGAAGCTGAGAAGGCATTCAAGGAATTGAAGACGTCGCTATGTAAGATCGCAGAGTTACAAGTCCCAGACATAGAGAAACCATACTACTTGCATACGGATGCATCTCAAAATGCGGTCGGATGTTGTTTAGGTCAGTTAGATGAAGAAGGAAATATTCGTCCCATAGCTTTCGGTAGCCAGAAGCTGAATTCAACTCAACAGAAATGGTCTACAATTGAAAGGGAAGCTTATGCTATTATTTGGGCTTTGCAGAGATTTGAAACCTTACTCTGTGGTGCTAAGATTATTTTATTAACTGATCATAATCCCCTAGTATTTCTGACGAGTGCGACACCCAAAGCCCGAGGTTGCAGAGATGGGCGTTAGCCATTCAACGCCATGATATTGAGGCAAGTCACATCAAAGGATCGAAACTTAGTAATGCAGATGCATTGTCCAGACTGTAAATATAAACTAAAATAAGACTCTGAACATTTTTCCTATTATTATTATTAGGTGATTAAAGTAAATACCTAGTGTTAAGTTAAACCTAAGATTCAGTGAATATTTGGGTGAATGTGAAACATAGTTTGTTTATGTGTAAAGTGTGACCCTTAAATTATTTGCCATATTCGATCTTTGGATCTAATATGACTCTGGGGGGAAGGTGTCAGGGTCACGTGATGTAATAACACGCATTTTCTGATGTTGCGAGCTAAAAGCTTGATATTATAGATATGATCATTTCTTTTTTTTGTTTTGGTTTTTGGAAGGATGGATAAAAAAGAATAATAAAATGGTGAATTAGTTTTTGTAGAATTTTGCGTTATTTCTTTTGTAAAAGGTTACGACTGACAACAGCTTACTATGAAGACGACGCAGCCGTGATATGGCAGTCACGACAACCCAATCACGTTATCATAAAACTCCAAAGAGCTAACGAAAACATAAAGGAGATGACAGCTAACTATGAAGACGACGCTGCCATGATATGTCAGTCACGACAACCCTATCACGTCATCAAAAAACTCCAAATAGATAATGAAAACATACAGGAAATGACAGCTTACTATGAAGACTACACAGCCATGAAATGGCTGTCACGACAATCCAATCAGGTCATCAAAAAACTCCAAATAGCTAATGAAAACATACAGAAGATGACAGCTTACTAAATCTCAAAAGCGCAAAATCTATATCGTCAACAACAAATTACGATAAGTTCTGAAATATTGTATATATATATATATATATATATATATATATATATATATATATATATATATATATATATATATATATATATATATATATATATATATATATATATATATATATATATATTATAAAATTTAAATTTCCATTCCATATTTACTGTTCAGTTGGTGACTGACAGCTTATTTGCCACGATTAGTCGCCGTGGCGAATACTAACATGGCCTTACACGCTGAGATGTTTTGTGCTCTTTACTTTATATTATCAATAAATAATAGAAAAAATAATAATAAAAGACTAAACAGCAGTTTTCAATGAAATGTAAGACTGTATCCCTGCATCACTTACTCATTTTTAAAGTATTGTGCGACATAAGTTCTTATTTTTCTAACAATCCAAAACGTTTGCTTTTTTTTATAGGGTTTTAGATTTTATAGGGTTATAGATTAATATAGGATTTTTCTGTATAGGGTTATAAAATAATAGAGGATTTTTCTGTATGGGGTTATAATTTTATGTATCAATTTAATTCAATCTTTTTTAATCACACTTTTCCTCAATTCTTATATTTTATTTATTGCAATGGGATTTCAGGCTTTTTTTAGCGCAACATATTTAGATAATAAGAAAAAGTAAAATTATATAATAGTTTTTTTAAAGATATGTTAAATTATTATGTTACTTTGTATTATCAATAAATAATAGAAAAAATAATGATATATAACTAAACAGCAGTTTTCAAGGAAATGTAAGACTGTGTCCCTGCATCACTTACTCATTTTTAAAGTATTGTGCAACATAAGTTCTTATTTTTCTAACAATCCAAAACGTTTGCTTTTTTATATAGGGTTTTACATTTTATAGGGTTATAGATTAATATAGGATTTTTCTGTATAGGGTTATAAAATAATATAGGATTTTTCTGTATGGGGTTATAATTTTATGTATCAATTTAATTCAATCTTTCTTAATCACACTTTTCTTCAATTCTTATTTTTCATTTATTGCAATGGGATTTCAGGCTTTTTTTAGCGCTACATGTTTAGATAATAAGAAAAAGTAAAATTATATAATAGTTTTTTTAAATATATGTTAAATTATTATGTTACTTTATATTATCAATAAATAATAGAAAAAATAATAATAAATAACTAAACAGCAGTTTTCAAGGAAATGAAAGACTGTGTCCCTGCATCACTTACTCATTTTTAAAGTACTCGTATTGTGCAACATAAGTTCTTATTTTTCTAACAATCCAAAACGTTTGCTTTTTTATATAGGGTTTTAGATTTTATAGGGTTATAGAATAATATAGGATTTTTCTGTATAGGGTTATAAAATAATATAGGATTTTTCTGTATGGGGTTATAATTTTATGTATCAATTTAATTCAATCTTTCTTAATCACACTTTTCTTCAATTCTTATTTTTCATTTATTGCAATGGGATTTCTAGCTTTTTTTAGCGCAACATCTTTAGATAATAAGAAAAAGTAAAATATATAACAGTTTTTTTTAAAGATATGTTAAGTTATAATTCTGAAATGGCTTTCCAGTGTTCAATCAAACATTAGATTATATAAGTTTTAATATGTTTAATTTAATATTACGCCGTAAATTGCAAGCTTTATTGTACAATTCAATTTAGTTTTACGTATCATATTTTTCTTCAATTCAATTTCACATATTATGTTGGGACACCTTGCCCTTTCTGTGCTCTTTCTCTAGATAACAGAAAGAAATAAAAAGCTTATATATATATAAAAATAATGAGTAATAGTTTTTTTAAAAAAATATATTAAGCTATAATTCTGCTCTATTTTCCACTTTTCAAACATTGTATACTTTAAGTTGTAATTTGATTAATTATCCAAAACATATGTCTACCACTTTATCTGTTATAGTTTGGCATAAATAACAAAATGAATGTAAAAAATAAATTCAATTGTGTCTACAAAATATGGTCCAATGTTTCTTCCTATTATGTCAAAAAGTTGAGTTACTCTAATAAAAAATATATTTTGGACTTTTCAAACATTTCAAGTGACCTGTGGCGATTTATTTTAAATCAACCTTGCGTTAATACAAAAAAATAAAAATAAAATATTTGAGTCTTTTTGACTCACATAACAGCAGAATTTGATATTTTCTGAGATTGTACTTTCAGAAAAGATATTTCTTAAATAAGTAAAAAAAAAAGAAGTTTTTTTTCCATATTTCGAGAACTTCTTAAAAGCATCGACAAATACGTATAAAATTTCTAACTTCAGAATATATATTTTATACGCAAAAATATTTCTTGAAAAGTAACGTGATTTTATAGGTAATGTAGGTAGTGAATTGAAATATGCTGTACTTTTTACTCTTAATTCTATTTAGGAATCCTTTCCTTCTTTCTCAGAAAAAAAAATCTTTTTAAAGTTTCTTTTTAGTAAATAACATTAAATATCGGTAGTCAAAGACTTCATTTATTTAATAATTTAGATTATGATAAAATTATCTGCAAAAAATTATTTAAATAAATTTTTACTAAACTTTCTTTGATTTTGAAAAGAACCGTCTCCTGGTAAATTATAACCGTAGTTGAACAGCAGACCCAATTTTTGAGTTTACGACTACTAATGTTCAACTACGTTGCCTTGTAATTTTGAACCCAATCGAAAAGACAAGGAAACTCCTGGATCAAGTATTGGGAGAAATTTGATTTCGTGGAGGACTTTTTGATGGAGCTAACCAGCATTTGCGTTACATGCAGAGGAGGACTACGAAAACCTCCCACGGTAAGCCTGATGTCAAGGGGACTCTAACCCATGATCCGTCTACCACTGAGGATATTTCACAGCAGCACTGTGGTCGGTGCAAGCCGGATGAGAAATTCGTATCGACTGGGATTCGAACCAGATTCACCTCATTGGAAGGCGAATGCTCTATCCCCTGAGCCCTCGCGGCTCGTCTCATGGTATATACTTCGAGCGAACATTTCATCAAACTGACGAAATACTATTGTTACTTTGTCGACGAAACAATTTTCATCAAAAAAGGAACATTTCGCCATTCTATTCTCCCCAACCCCCCAAAAAATAATGCCTAATGCATCTAACTATTCCAATAATCACTTTATCGCGGTCACCATATAGCTCGGTCAATGTTGCCTTACTAACACGAGAAATATAAATAGAGCAAAAAGATAAATTACATGCATGCCCGAAGCAGGATTTGAACCCAGAATCTACCTAGAGCAACTCCATGATCACCATACATGCTCATTTCGACACCCTAGTTTATATCGTCTGATCTTTTTCCTAGTTTCGTTATTCTAGTTCACAATCTCCCCAAAAGCACACCATGAGGTTTCGAGTTGAAGAAACATTTTCGTTATAGATTTGAGAGTTTTCATTTCGTCACAAATCACGTAATTTCATGACGAAATAAGCTCAAGGATTGCTGAATCGTTAAAAGGGAGAGTTTTAATTCTGAGAGTGTTAAACATTAAATTCTATAGACAAAATGAATAATAAAATATTAGTTGAAAAAAGTTTTTGCACATATACAAATTTAAGGTTGTTAATATTTAATTTTAATGCATTCAATATTTACATCCTGAGTAATTTCGAATGCATTTCCTCTTAATTAATGTATGTAAGTTAGAGCGAAACTGAAAATAAAAAAATGGTACAATTTCGAAGAAAATTTTGATTTAGAGTTCATCAATTCGTAATTCTGTTATTCCAAATACTTAATTCAGTTTTAGTTCAATTTCATGATTAATATAATCAACATTTTCTAACATAATTTAATTTACATCTGTATTTCTTTTTCAATCAAGTTGTAAACAATTATTTCTCATCATTTGGATATAGAAAACTTTTAAAAATACGTAAATTTAAGCAAATTTTTTAAATGATTAATGAATAATCATATTATTATGGAAAATTAATGTCAGAACGTTTATTAAGAAGAGAAAGTTATGACCTGATAAAAATATTTTATGTTGTTATCAGTTTATTAATATATTCATTTGAAGTAATTTTTACAGCTGAAATATTATTGTAAATACTGCTTGGCATGAGATTAATTTTAAATTTGTCCTGAAAATTTAAATTATGTTTGATTTATTTCTTCACATTAATTCCAATTATTTTTTAAAAAATTATCTAATCAATATAGAATTGCGAATAAATTGAATCAACAATTGTGAGAATTTTCAAGTTTATTTTAATTTTTTGAGTCAGACTTTTTTATTTTATTTACTCCCTGAAATGTTACTGTAGAAATCATCAACAATTAATATAAATAAAATGCTATAACTATACGTTTTTGTACATGTCCAATTCTTTCTTCGATAATAAAATATTTTGTTATAAAATATTTTTAATTTTGAAACTAAATCATTTAAGTGTTATTCAAATTAGTTTATTTTTAAGAAGCCAAATTTAACAATGGTAACATTTTTTTTAAAAATTTAAAAAAAAGTAAGAAATGTAAAAATAAAATGTCTACAAATTAATTACTTAAATTGAAAACATAGTCAGCCGAAATCTTATTGTTAAACAATACCTTTTAATAAAGAAAAACGTTCCTTAAATATGTTTATTCAGTAAATAAATTAATTAAACTCTGACAGCATTGAATCAGCTTAAATTCATGAAAATTTGTTTATTTTATTCTCTTCTTTTTCTTATTTTGTATGCTAACGTGAGCTTGAGCTAATAATCGTTAAGTATTCATATATCATTAACAGAAGTAAATAAGCGCCTTAGTTGCAAAATGCGGTAAAGAGAATTGTTTTATTTTAATTATTAAAAAGAATAGCATAAAAAATTTATCGTCCATTTAATATGTTAATGTGTCATCTAATTCAAGTGAGAATTTATTTTCTTTCTGTTTTATCTTCCTTCTAATGACGTGGGTAGTTTCTATTTTTCAACTAATTTCCGTTCAAATAAAGGATAGATTTAATTATAATTTGGAAAAAAATTATCCTTTTGTATACTTTGATACGAATACAATTTTGAATGTATAGTCATCACTATTGATATTATTCTTGTTAAATTTTCTTTAATGCAATATTGAATTTCATGGCATTTAATTTGACAATGGTAAATAAATGTTTTAAGCTTTTTAATTTAAATCTTTTTTCAAAGATTTTTTACTATGAAATGCATTGAAGAGAATAGATAGTATTTTGCCTTGAATAAATGTATATGTACTTTTATATGCATACATTAATATTCACTACAATGTTTAAAAATGTTTAAAAAATTTCAAAAATAAAATTTAGTTTTTATGATATTCTTTTTCTTTAAATTTATCATCAACATCTGAAATATATTTTTAAACTATCAAAAAATAAAGTTACACAATTAAAATATGTATGTATTTCTGATTTTTTTATTGTTATCATTTATGTTTTGGAGATATATTATTTAAAAGGACGAAATTAATAATGCCAAACAATGCTATAAGAGCGCAACAAATTAACTGGCTTATCAAAAATCGAAAACCATATAATGTCGGTTTATATGGAATTAGTAGTGTTTTTCATCACGTTGTTTAGCTCTACTGTCTCACATTAGTCGTTTATTAATGCTATTCGTTCAGGCTAATATGAGACTCTGTTTAATTTTTGCATGTTGAGTGTCTCATAAAGAAAAGTATTTGATTTGTTTAATAAGTGCCTCGCATAAAATAAGTGTCTTTTTTGTTTAATAAGGTCTCCTATTAGTGCCATTTGCAAAATTTTTACTTTTGCAGACAATAACGTTCTAAAATCCAGGCAATTAGGAAAATCTTACTTTACAGTTAAAAAATTTTAAAAAGGCAAACAAAAATCTTGAAATGTTTTAATTATTTTTTTTCCGTTTGAAATTAAATAAAGTATACTTCATAGATTCACCATTAAATTTCAAGATGTAATTTTAATGAAAAACAAGTTATTGCAAACTGAAAAAACATGCAAAATCAACCATCCATTTTAATGTTAAATGTTACAAGGCAGAAAAGTGCCGTTATTTTAAATCAAATATCTTTTTTTACTTTACATTACTTTCTTCGACCTTTTCTTTTGAATAATTCAGAGTTCAGAACTTTGGGTGACTCGATGTTATGTAGATTTATTTAAATTTTAATCGAATCTGGAAAACCCAATAACAGAGCTATTCAAATTCAAGATATTCTTCTACTTTGTACACTTAAAGGACATCTTTTAGCAAATAAGATACTCTCTATGCATCAAATATCAAAAATAATATATATATATATATATATATATATATATATATATATATATATATATATATATATATATATATATATATATATATATATATATATATATATATATATATATATATATATATATATTTATATATATATGAAGATAATACAAAGGAAAATTACAGACAAATGAAAAAAAGGAGGAAAAAGAAAATTAATAATAAAAATAAAAATAACAAAAACTGGAGAAAAAAAAGGAAATAAAATCCGAAAAAAAGGATAGAATTCTTTTAAAAAATCCGGAAAATAAGAGATATAATCTTTTCATCAGCCCACACGATTATATCCTCAAAAAAGAGTGCTTTCTAATATTGTATCAACATAGGCAAAGCAAAATATATCAATACAATAGCGTGAGGAGCACTCAGAAATTTTTTACAAAAATTACGACAAATAAAATAGAACACAATTTGCTTGAACACTTATTGTTTTTCTTAATTTTCTTCGTGTTTTTTTTTATTTATTTATTATGCTATATATATACAATAGTGGTCAGGAATTGTTATACACTGCTGGACAATTGCTAAGGACGGATAACACTATCATCCATAGCAACTACAAAATGAAGGGAAGCAAAATGTGGAAAATTAGAATAAGTGCGGGATATAGTAAGAAGGGCTATGCGTATGTAAATTTTTTTTCCACGTTTGTTCATCACGTAATAGCGCTGATAAGAGCTTTAAAGGTTTTGACGCGTTGTGGAGAGTTGTTGTTTCAAGTCAAATTTTTACAGGAAAGATTTAGTTGACGAACTTGAAATTTTCGGCATGTCTTCCCGATATTACTTAGATGATTTTAAGCGTGGCCGAATTATTGGAAAGATCGAAGAAGGGCGAAAAATAAGAGACGTTGCCAGGGAGTTCGACGTCGCTGACGGTGTTGTTTAACGGCTGTGGAAATCTTTTAAAACTACTGGAATGTGTAGTAAGCGGCAAGGGGGAGGTCGTGTTAGAAGTAAGACGCCTGCTGAAGACAGATACATCGTCCTATCAGTAAAAAGGAACGGGAGCACCACAGCTCAGCAGGTGGCAAATCAGTTTCAAGCTACCACAGGAAAGCAGATCTCCCGAAAAACTGTTGCCAGACGTTTGAGGGGAGGAGGACTATACGCCCGCAGAACTGTTGTGTGCGTCCCTTTGACCAGACAGCACCGTACTGTACGTTTGCAATGGTGCCGTGAGCATCACAATTGGACTGAACAGGACTGGGCATGCGTACTCTTCTCAGATGAGAGTAGGTTCAGTCTGTCATCGGATTGTAGACGCCAACTGATCTGGCGCGAGAGTGGTACTGGTTATCGTCCAGAAAATATTCAGGAAAGGGACCGATATCCGACATGCAGTGTCATGGTGTGGGCCAGCATCATGATCAATGGCCGCACGCGCCTACATGTGGTTGCGAATGGGACTATGACGGGCCAACGATACTTTGATGAAGTTCTACTTCCTCATGTTCGTCTTTTCCGTGGTGCTGTCGGTGATAAATTTGTTTTTATGGGCGACAACGCAACATGTCATCGAACACTCGCTGTTCAGGATTGTTTAGACAGCGAGGGTATTCAACGCCTCATATGGCAATCACGTTCTCTAGATCTAAACCCCATTGAAAATGTTTGAGATGCTTTGGGGAGGCAATTTGCTGGTTGAAACTATCCTCCGACAAACAAGAACACCCTCATCCGTGCACTGACAGAGGAATGGGATAAATTGCCTCAACAGCTGCTGGATAATGTTGTGCAAAGTATGATACGACCTGTAGAATGTTGCATCACACTCCACGGTGGACATATCCCGTACTAACACCTTTCTTCAAGTTGCCTGCTGACATTTAAATGCATTGTTCCATTATTCCGTACGCAGCATCAAACGAACATTTTTTTTCTTTCAGATGTTTCATAGCTTTTGTACTTTCCAGAACAATGAATGTTCTTTATTCTAATGTCTGAACAGTGTGGCAACTATACTTTATCCTACTAGGTCTCATGTCTCGCTTAATGTTATGCTACATTGCAATTTGTGATCCGTCCTTAGCAATTGTCCAGCAGTGTACTATCATTTAGTTAAAAAAAAACTCTACGATTTATTAATTTCAAGTAAATACAGTGTGTAAGACCTTTTGTTGCTTAAAAGATAAATAGACGTTCTTTTTACCTGAAAAAGTAAAATTTAATATTTATGATACTTTTAAAAGTTCTGTCAGTTTGCTCTATATATCAAGGATATACCAATTTTTGATCAAACTGTTTCATTTATTAATTTTGTTATTTTTCCTATTTTACCCCACTTTCAGTAATAAAACCACAAACCTAATATTTATCCACCTCCTTCCAACCTTTTACCTAAAACGAGAAAGAAAAGTCGTTTAAAGCACTTTTTTCTACGGTATGACAAATGATTCTAAAAAGAAGATTTATGGTGAACCATTAAAATACTTTCCTTTATTTTATGAAAAATAAAGGTAGCCACTGGGCCAATCATCAGGAGCGTGAAGATGGAATGGTCTGTGGAATGTTCGAATGTTCCTCCTTGAGCGATATTAAATTGACAGTCAGAGAAATAACTCACTCCTTTTTTTTGCTCGAATGGGATGGTATGCTAGCCATAAAATTCGATCGTAACGTTAATGTGACTTATAGAGGCTACGATGACCTCCTTACGTGTTGAAATAAGGGTAATGTTCTGGATTTTATTAAAATAGAAAGGAAACAGGGATAGTTGAACTGATAAAGCAATAGATTTTATTTCAAAGATCCATTAATTATTCAAGGGAAATAGATTTTTTTTCTCATTTCTATCATCTGGGTATACGTTGTTATATTTGAGAAATACTTCACTAGTTATCCTGTTATCTATTATGACAAAAAATTTAGGTAATAACAGAAAATAGTTTAGACGCAAGTTTATCAAAAATGAGAAATATATAGAGGTAGAAATGTAGCTTTCTAATATTGCTAATGTTGATCTAAACCAAAGAATTTATTATCATTAGTCAATGAATAATTATCATTAGTGATAATTATCATTAGAGGATCATTAGTCGTGATTTCTAATCTTTCGATCTCATGACCTACAGCTAAGTGAAGCAACCATATTAACTAATTAAACTACCTTCCATGGTTCTCTTGATAAAACACAACTCAACCACAACCTAAATCCAATGCCCATTACCTAACGAAGAGCCCAGTTTCAATTTTACAGTTTTTCTTTTTCAGTTGTGAAACCATGCTAGTGGTAAATGGTTAAAAAAGCCATATATAATTCTTTTTAATCATAGTAGTTGTAAACGGTTTGAAAATCATAAAGGAAAAAATGTTCTTTACTTAAAATTTACCGTTAATTGGATGGACAAATTGCTGCTAGTTACTGTAATTTTGCTGCAATGTTGGATTAAAAATTCAAACTGTGTAAAAAGCCTGATGTACTTATCTATTTAAATTTGCTTCGTCCGGTCTTTAAGCAAAACTGTTTACTTTGTTACATTCAAATGTCACCCGTACTATCTTGGATAAAATGTGCATAACTGGTGATTTTTAGTGAGAAGTTGACCAAAAGTTTTTCCCTTTCTTCCAATCGGGCATGGAACTTGAAAAAAAATTTGCAAAATGGCAATCAAATTTGTAAAAACCGAATCAAATTTTGACATACTTACTGTTTGCTATGTTCAAAGTATAGTTGAAAACTACTTTAGGATTTTCTTGTATTTAATACAAAATATATATATCTATAATTAGAAATTTAATTTTCCTACTTTTGTAGGGATAAATTACGCATTCATAAAAATTTTACATTTATCCTAAATTATGCACTGTTATATATTTAAAATAAATGATAAAGTCCACGGAATTAAGTTTAATCTAAAAATTGTTTTTCCTTGTGCACTTTAAAAAATTCTGAATCAAATTTGCTCAAAAGTAACGGCTCTCATTGGACCAGGGCTTTTTACCTTAAAATCCATTTTTATTATAAAAGTTTAGGAATAAAAAATATAATATATTTCTAATTTTTACAGTAATATTTACTATAAAATCATTAAACTACTGTAATTAAGTAAGTATTACTTTAAATATTAGAGAAAAGAATTTTCGGTAAAAATGTATTCTAGCAGAAAATTGATTTTACAGATGTTGCACTCATGGTGTCAATACTTTAAATCAGAATTCGATTAAAAAACTTTACGGTGTACCACGCAGTAAAAAGTATTTATCCATTTTGAAAAATAATATCCTGTTAATTTGTTTCCTCGATTAATTGATATGGTAAATTATAATAATTTTAAATTTTAATTTTATTTAATCTGAATTTTTTAGTTTATCTAGTTGCATTAGTTTATCTTCAAAGAGTCAAAGTTTCATGTGGTCTTAGAGTTAAATGTAAATTATAATTTTTGCAATATTAAATTATTTTTCCTTGACAATTAATAAAGAGTTTGCAAGAATTAATTGGTATATATTTACTGTTTTCAAAAAAATATATTACATATCCTATATACGACGTTGTCAACTTAAAAATTACAGCTCAATCAATACTGTACTGAAAATAAAACATGTTTCAAATAACATCTTATTATATATTCAGCAAATTTTCGGTACGTCATGTACAAATTACAAATACTATATGGTTAATGTTGGTTCAATTTTCTCATTATATATGTTGAAATACTAATTTCTTGAATGACCTTATTTGGATATGCTAAATAGCATTTTTATGTGGATTAATTTCTAGTTGAAGCGAACAAAATTTTAATTAGTGAACGAATTAACTAATTTATGAATTAACGATATGAATTATAATCGTGTGAAAATGTTGTTAAAAATAACTAACAGTTGCACTCTATTGGAAACAAAAACGATGACGCAATTGTTTTTATTGATTCAATATGAAAAGTTAAATGTGAATAGTATATGAAATAGTCAAGTGTGAATAGTTAAAGTTAATTTAGGACTCTTGCAAGTTAAAAAAGTGTTCAGGATATTGATATAAAAACTAGGTCAGCTCAGAGAATTTTATTTGTTAAAACTTTTTTCACACATAAAAGTTTTATCCGCTTATTGAATACAATAACAATAACAAATAAATTTGTCATTTTATCCCAAAAAATTAATTGATAAAACGTTTACTTCAAAGTAAACGCGGAAATTTTTAAACATGTGAATCATATATTATTTCCTTTTGTAACAACACGGTTACGACAGTTTGTATGATTCATAATCGTATCCGAACTTACTTAGTCTTTTTTTATGATACTTCTGCCGATAAATTAATGAAAGTCATGAAAATAAATGAGAATTTTGAGCTGTGATAAATGGTCACGTGGTATTTAAAATGGGCTAGAGTCGCAACTTTAATAAATCAGCCTTCATATGAAAGATGTAAATGGGAAGAGAATTTTTTTTTCTGTTTGAAAATGAGGTGATAAAACTTCACATTTCTGCTACATTTGAAATTTCAGTAAATTGTGAAAAGGAAAATGCATTGGAAATTGATGATGGACAAAATACTGTGAAATTAAAATGAATTCTCCTAATGAACTACACATTATAAAATATTGATGTAATTATCCTCGCTAAGAAAGTTAGCAGTGTAAGGTTGTTTTAAAGTCAGTCACAACTTTCATCACGAAACCCCGATAAGGTTTACAAATGATTAGTTTGATAAGGTTAATAAATTTTAATCAAAGTTGTTAACGATGTTATTTGTAATTTTAAATATAAGGTACTATGACAAACTCATGATATTAATATTTGTCAATTTAAAGACAACAGTTTAGTCACAAAAGTTCTATAATAAATTCTGATATAATAATGTTTTATAAATGTAATATAATAATGTTTAATAATGCTACTATAATAATTCATCTTATAGTGTTTAATAAATGCTAATCAAAGTTTAATAAGATGTTATTTGTAAATTTAAACATCAACTGTGTCAATCTATTGATATTAATATTTGTTAATTAAAAAGCAATAGTTTAGCTGTGAAAGTTTCTATAAATGTATAACTGAAAATATATATAATTACCATTCTATGTGTGGATTATTATAATAAAGAGTGAGCAACGTTCAGACATAAAAATAAGATAATTAAAAAAAACTTACGTTTTATTAAAATATTTTGGTATAGTTGCCAAATTAAAAAAGCAAACATTTCATTAACTTTTGATATAATTAAGGGATAAAATCATGCAATAAACTCTTTTGTTATTAAATAAAGATATAAGCTAGCTAGAAAACATCACTGATAATATTAATAAATGCTAATCATGTTGCTCAAGATGTTATTTGTAAATTTAAATAACAACTGCGTCAAACTCATTACATTAATATTTGTTAATTTAAAGGCAACAGTTTAGCTGTGAAAGTTTCTATAAATTTATAACTGGAAATATATATATAATAACCATTATGTGTGTGAATTGATAAAACACAGCATAGTAAACAACGTTCGAATATACAAATAAGATATTTTCAAATATTTAGTACATAGTTTAGACTGTACTAAATATTTGTACAGTTGCAAAAAAAGCGAATAATTTGAAACTTTTGATAAAATGCTAAAATCGCTCAATAAACTCCTTTGTTATTGAACAAAGCTATAAGCTTTAAAACATCACTGATATTATTAATAAAAGCTTATGTTTAATAAAGACTAATCAAAATTGCGCAGAATTTTTATTTGTAATTTTAAATATCATCTGCGTTAAACTCATTATATTTATATTAAAGACAATAGTTTAGTTGTGAAAGTTTCTATAAATACATAACTGGAAATATATATAATTAGCATTCTACGTGGGAATTAATAAAACACAACAAGAGTGAATAACGTTCAAATATAAAAATAAGAATTTTTTTTTTAAAAAAAGACTTACTTTTTATCAAAATATATAGGATAGTTGCAAAATAAAAAATCAACTATTCTAGTAACTTTTGATATAAAGAAGGGCTAAAATCGTGCAAAAAACTCCTTTCTTGGTGAATAAAGCTATAAGCTTGAAAACATCGCTGATGTTATTTTTTAAATATATGAAAAAGTATAGAATTATCTTCAGTTTAATATTTATCAATGGCAACTCTGTAAAAACTATCGTAAGAAGTACCGGCACTCAGGGTGCCTATACTTTTTGCTAAAAGCTAAATACATTTGGTACAAGATACATTTCGGTATGAGCCAGTACAAGCCAAATACTTCTATAGAATTTATTTGATTGCCATAATTTGCAACCTGCACAACACTAGCATAATTCACGACCTATTTTGAAACAGTAATATAAAACATATAAATTAGAAAACATTCTTTTAATTCAAACAACGAAGGCAATTCCCAACATCACTTTACTTGCACAAATACAAATTTAATGTAACATTTATAAAGGAAATAAAATATGTATTCATAAACAAACATATCATCTATGAAAATATTTGAGAAGTTTGTATCTTTTACAAGTAGCTATCTGAGGTAATGTTTTGAAACCAAATATGTATTCTTTCATGCTAAAGTACTATGTATTTATAAAGCCATGAAATTCAATATATGGATATTTGTAAAATAATATTTATTTTGAAATGTTTAGAGCACTGTCTACAATAACATCTCTCTAGGCGAACAATATTCAGAATTTATGTTATATCTATTTTCAAGAAAATGTTACTTCTATATGTTAGTCCATATTAGTCCCTTTTTATGTGGAATAAGCTCAAAAGAGACTGGTTTTAGTACAAGATATATTAATATTTTAAATAGTTTTACTGATCTGAAAATAAAAAAAGACAATAAAATAATTTTTAAACAAATTTTAAAAATAAATTTATATTATTTCCAGAAAAAAGTAATAAATCAAATATTGCGTGTAACTTGCAAAACTCTCGGCAAAAGTTTCAGATGTTGGGACATTTTATATTATGTTTATCTTAAAATATGCTGCTAGAATATCTTATTGAATTTTGAAATAAAGCTGATACATTGAAAAAAGTCCGTAGTTTTCTAATAACAATAATGGTTTGTTTCGTTTCATTAATGGTACTTAAAAAACCCCAATTTTTCATATTCTTTCCTTAAAATTTTTACTTAAAAAAACCTTGAAACACATCTTCAGATATTATCTATAGTAAATGAACATAATTAATGAAAAATTAGCTAATGCTTTAAAAACTAATTTTTTTTAAAAAGATACACGCAATATATTATTTATGGATCTGGTTCATTTCATCGACAATCACTTCATCGACAGACCATTTCATCGACACCACTTCATCGACAGGCCATTTAATCGACTAGGTCATTTCGTCGACAAGTCATTTCGTCGACAGGGTCATTTCGTCGACAGGGTCATTTCGTCGACAAGTCATTTCGTCGACAGGTTCATTTCGTCGACAAGTCATTTCGTCGACAGGGTCATTTCGTCGACAAGTCATTTCGTCGACAGGTTCATTTCGTCGACAAGTCATTTCGTCGACAGGGTCATTTCGTCGACAGGGTCATTTCGTCTACAGGGTCATTTTGTCTACAGGGTCATTTCGTCGACAAGTCAATTCGTCGACAAGGTCATTTCATCGACAGGGTGATTTCGTCGACAAGTGATTTCGTCGACAGGATCATTTCAACGACAGGGTCATTTCGTCGACAAGTGATTTCTTCGACAGGGTCATTTCGTCGACAAGTCAATTCATCGACAAGGTCATTTCATCGACAGGGTGATTTTGTCGACAAGTCATTTCATCGGCAAGGTCATTTCATCGACAGGGTCATTTCGTCGACAAGTGATTTCGTCGACAGGGTCATTTCGTCGACAAGTGATTTCGTCGACAGGGTCATTTCTTCGACAAGTCATTTCGTCGACAAGTCATTTCTTCGACAAGTTACTTCGTCGACTGGGTCATTTCGTTGATAGTGTCATGCGTAATTCTGAAACTATTTTAGAGATTTAATCTAAATATTTCTATTATTAATAAGAAAAATGCACTTATTTAATCTTATACTAAAGTAAAATTCTTTATGGCTGATTATTGTTCCAATTGCACTAAAAGAAGTTCGCTTTTTAAATTAATTAATAGGTAGTTGAGAAGCGTTTAAACGGTTGATGTATCGAAATCTACATTTCTATATCTAAATCGTAATAGCTCGACACTTATTTTCAGGATAGGTAAGGATTGTCCTCAGAACATTACCAAGCATGATATCCGGACCGTGGTCACTAGTTAATATTGTGTGACGTTAACAATGAAATTGTTTTTAATATCAAATCAAATTAATAAAATATATTTTTAGAATTAAAAGTAATAAAAATATATTACAATGAAAATTTAGACACTATTTCAAGCAGGGGAAAGCTAAATTTATTGCTGTAAAAATTTTGAACATTTTTACATAAATTTTAACAAAAACATAGATTTCAGTTGAATTCTCACAGAAATGAAAATAATCATAGACCTAATTATTATATTTGCATAAGTAGAAAAAAAAATTCGTCCCACAGTGGACTGATCGTTAAGACACGGTTCCCAGCAGATCACCGAAGTCAAGCACCACTGGCTGTGGTCAGTGTGCGGGTGGGTGACCACTTGGATCAGTCTGCGTAGGGACCGAGGGTGTGCGGTATGGGTCCGCGTTAAACTGTGCTACCGTAAAGTGCTCGACTTCGCGTGTGGGTCATCGGGCTACCGAAGCGGGGGTGCCATCCCCTCCGCAGAGGATCAAAACTGTGATGGCATGTCTTCGGATCATCCTCCGGGATGTTTCTCAGACCGTCGCCTATAGCCCATTGTGCAGCTCTAGTGTGACGTAAATTATCAGCAACAACAACAACTGAACAAGCCAGGAGGCTCAAAACTAAAATGCAGAAAAAATGAAAATAAGAAATGCATATATATTTAAAATATCAAATTTGTTCAGTAGACTACAAATGAGAAAAAATAATTATGAAAATTTTCACACATAGCAAAAACCACAAGGGCAAAATTTCACAAAATGTTCTATCAACATTCAAAATTCCACTTTTTTCGTTTTGGTAACAAAAATTCACATTTCTGTTTCAGAACACATATCAAACATAATGTTTAAAAACATTTCCATTTCCGATTACACTTTCTAAAGGACTTATTGCTCGCCTTTAAAATATATACTCTCACAGCAAATATTATTAATTTAAATAAATTTTTATTCTCTGGCAAGTCGAAAAGAAAAACATTTTAATATTTGAGTAAAAAAACAAGTTTGCTGAACTTATTTTAAAATAACATTAAATGAGAATAAAATCAGATGCATATGGATAACTCTCCTCAATTATAAACTCAAAAGTCAATTTATTTGTTATATCGTAATAAATTGCGTTTTTCCCCAAATGTTTTAGATCATAAAAACAAACTAGACAGGTTTCCTCCCCGCCTCTGATTTAGAATCATTTTTTATATCATTTCGATTGCATCGCATACCGAGAATGTGGAGTAATTGTAAGTTTTTTATTTATTTTTTTTACATTAACGAAGTTTATTTTATAAGGTAAAAGAACTTATAAATGTTTAGGGAACATATAGGATAAAATACATATTAAACTATTAAACGCCAAAACGTTATAAATAATTAATTAAATAAGAAATAAAATAAACTGGAAATGCGAGAACAAGATTTTTGTTTCAGATAATATTTCATTTAAATTTTATAAGAATTGTCAGAATCTTCCCTCTTCAGCAGCATAGTTGACAAAAACATGAGGAAGAGGATTAGAACATAAAATTTCATCAACATTATTTCCCAATATGTTTTCCAAGTTGGATTTTCATTTTATTTTTCCCCACATGCATTTTTTCCTAGATTTTTATAAAACTAGGAAGTTCAGCCCATTGCTCACTTCGCTCACCAACCTTCGTAATAGCCACTCATACAACTTAGTTTGTTTTTTTACTATATCGATCTTTTTTTTAAAGAGAAAATATGTCGACGAAACAACCCTGTCGAGGAAACGGCATGTCGACGAATTGACCTAGTCGATGAAATGGCCTGTCGATGAAGTGATTGTCGATGAAATGAATGCGACCCAAAAAATCATAAGACTAGTTTCAAAATTACGCACGACTTTGCCTACAAAATAATCTTTTCTTAATATTGTCGACGAAATGACCCTGTCGACAAAGCTACCCTGTCAACGAAATGATTTGTCGATGAAATGTCCCTGTCGAGGAAACGATCATGTCGACGAAATGACTTGTCGACGAAATGACCCTGTCGACGAAATGACTTGTCAACGAAATGACCCTGTCGACCAAATGATTTGTCGATGAAATGATTTTTGGACGAAATGACCCTGTCGACGAAATGATCCTGTCAATGAAAAGACCCTGTCGACGAAATGACTTGTTGACGAAATGACCCTGTCGACGAAATGACCCTGTCGAGGAAATGACCCTGTCAATGAAGAGACCCTGTCGACGAAATCACTTGTCGACGAAATCAATTGCCGAAGAAATGACCCTGTCGACGAAATCACTTGTCGACGAAATGACCCTGTCGACGAAATGACTTGTCGACGAAATGACCCTGTCGACGAAATGACTTGTCGACGAAATGAACCTGTCGACGAAATCACCCTGCGTCGCAATGGCCTGTCGACGAAGCAACCCTGTCGAGGAAACGGCATGTCGACGAAATGACCTAGTCGATGAAGTGATTGTCGATAAAATGAATGCGACCCAAAAAATCATAAGACTTGTTTCAAAATTACGCACGACTTTGCCTACAAAATAATCTTTTCTTAATATTGTCGACGAAATGACCCTGTCGACAAAACTACCCTGTCGATGAAATGATTTGTCGATGAAATGACCCTGTCGAGGAAACGATCATGTCGACGAAATGACTTGTCGACGAAATGACCCTGTCGACGAAATGACTTGTCAACGAAATGACCCTGTCGACGAAATGATTTGTCGATGAAATGATTTTTGGACGAAATGACCCTGTCGACGAAATGATCCTGTCAATGAAAAGACCCTGTCGACGAAATGACTTGTCGACGAAATGACCCTGTCGACTAAATGATTTGTCGACGAAAGGACCCTGTCGACGAAATGATTTGTCGATGAAATGATTTTTGGACGAAATGACCCTGCCGACGAAATGATCCTGTCAATGAAAAGACCCTGTCGACGAAATGACTTGTCGACGAAATGACCCTGTCGACTAAATGACTTGTCGACGAAATGACCCTGTCGACGAAATGATTTGTTGATGAAATGACCCTGTCGAGGAAACGATCATGTCGACGAAATGACTTGTCGACGAAATGACCCTGTCGACGAAATGACTTGTCAACGAAATGACCCTGTCGACGAAATGATTTGTCGATGAAATGATTTTTGGACGAAATGACCCTGTCGACGAAATGATCCTGTCAATGAAAAGACCCTGTCGACGAAATGACTTGTCGACGAAATGACCCTGTCGACTAAATGACTTGTCGACGAAATGACCCTGTCGACGAAATGACCCTGACGAGGAAATGACCCTGTCAATGAAAAGACCTTGTCGACGAAATCACTTGTCGACGAAATCAATTGCCGAAGAAATGACCCTGTCGACGAAATGACCCTGTCGACGAAATGACTTGTCGACGAAATGACTCTGTCGACGAAATGACTTGTCGATGAAATGACCCTGTCGACGAAATGACTTGTCGACGAAATGAACCTGTCGACGAAATCACCCTGCGTCGCAATGGCCTGTCGACGAAGCAACCCTGTCGAGGAAACGGCATGTCGACGAAATGACCTAGTCGATGAAGTGATTGTCGATAAAATGAATGCGACCCAAAAAATCATAAGACTTGTTTCAAAATTACGCACGACTTTGCCTACAAAATAATCTTTTCTTAATATTGTCGACGAAATGACCCTGTCGACAAAACTACCCTGTCGACGAAATGATTTGTCGATGAAATGACCCTGTCGAGGAAACGATCATGTCGACGAAATGACTTGTCGACGAAATGACCCTGTCGACGAAATGACTTGTCAACGAAATGACCCTGTCGACGAAATGATTTGTCGATGAAATGATTTTTGGACGAAATGACCCTGTCGACGAAATGATCCAGTCAATGAAAAGACCCTGTCGACGAAATGACTTGTCGACGAAATGACCCTGTCGACTAAATGATTTGTCGACGAAATGACCCTGTCGACGAAATGATTTGTCGATGAAATGATTTTTGGACGAAATGACCCTGCCGACGAAATGATCCTGTCAATGAAAAGACCCTGTCGACGAAATGACTTGTCGACGAGATGACCCTGTCGACTAAATGACTTGTCGACGAAATGACCCTGTCGACGAAATGACTTGTCAACGAAATGACCCTGTCGACGAAATGATTTGTCGATGAAATGATTTTTGGACGAAATGACCCTGTCGACGAAATGATCCTGTCAATGAAAAGACCCTGTCGACGAAATGACTTGTCGACGAAATGACCCTGTCGACTAAATGACTTGTCGACGAAATGACCCTGTCAACGAAATGACCCTGACGAGGAAATGACCCTGTCAATGAAAAGACCTTGTCGACGAAATCACTTGTCGACGAAATCAATTGCCGAAGAAATGACCCTGTCGACGAAATGACCCTGTCGACGAAATGACTTGTCGACGAAATGACTCTGTCGACGAAATGACTTGTCGACGAAATGACCCAGTCGACGAAATGACTTGTCGACGAAATGAACCTGTCGACGAAATCACCCTGCGTCGCAATGGCCTGTCGACGAAGCAACCCTGTCGAGGAAACGGCATGTCGACGAAATGACCTAGTCGATGAAGTGATTGTCGATAAAATGAATGCGACCCAAAAAATCATAAGACTTGTTTCAAAATTACGCACGACTTTGCCTACAAAATAATCTTTTCTTAATATTGTCGACGAAATGACCCTGTCGACAAAACTACCCTGTCGACGAAATGATTTGTCGATGAAATGACCCTGTCGAGGAAACGATCATGTCGACGAAATGACTTGTCGACGAAATGACCCTGTCGACGAAATGACTTGTCAACGAAATGACCCTGTCGACGAAATGATTTGTCGATGAAATGATTTTTGGACGAAATGACCCTGTCGACGAAATAATCCTGTCAATGAAAAGACCCTGTCGACGAAATGACTTGTCGACGAAATGACCCTGTTGACTAAAGATTTGTCGACGAAATGACCCTGTCGACGAAATGATTTGTCGATGAAATGATTTTTGGACGAAATGACCCTGCCGACGAAATGATCCTGTCAATGAAAAGACCCTGTCGACGAAATGACTTGTCGACGAAATGACCCTGTCGACTAAATGACTTGTCGACGAAATGACCCTGTCGACGAAATGATTTGTTGATGAAATGACCCTGTCGAGGAAACGATCATGTCGACGAAATGACTTGTCGACGAAATGACCCTGTCGACGAAATGACTTGTCAACGAAATGACCCTGTCGACTAAATGACTTGTCGACGAAATGACCCTGTCGACGAAATGACCATGACGAGGAAATGACCCTGTCAATGAAAAGACCTTGTCGACGAAATCACTTGTCGACGAAATTAATTGCCGAAGAAATGACCCTGTCGACGAAATGACCCTGTCGACGAAATGACTTGTCGACGAAATGACTCTGTCGACGAAATGACTCTGTCGACGAAATGACTTGTCGACGAAATGACCCTGTCGACGAAATGACCCTGTCGACGAAATGACTTGTCGACGAAATGACCCTGTCGACGAAATGACCCTGTCGACGAAATGACTTGTCGACGAAATGACCCTGTCGACGAAACAACCGTGTCGAGGAAACGGCCTGTCGACGAAATGACCTAGTCGATGAAACGGCCTGTCGAGGAAGTGGTGTCGATGAAATGGCCTGTCGATGAAGTGATTGTCGATGAAATGAATGCGACCCATTATGTTTCCCCATTATTTATAACTTTTACTTGTATCATAACAAGTATTTTATTTCTTACTCTTTCGTCTTAGGATTCATTAAGCCTTAGGAAAAAGTGCACATTTTTCTCCAGAAACACATTTTAAAAACAATACTATAAACAAAAAAACACGTGGTTTACTACAGCTTTGGAATTGCTACTTAAGCGACGTAACACCGATCCGCGTGCCATACACGCTGAAAACTGCACTTGTAAAATATAAATAAACATTGAAAAATGTTTATTTATATTATTATCTGTCAATAGAGCCATTTACAGTTTCTTCAGAGCGTAATATATTAAATATTTATCCAATTTTTTGAATCGGGAGCAAAAATTTTCTTTCGAAGTCTATGTCCAAAATTCAAAAACCTACAGCAAACGGTTCCGTATTTTTAAGAGATTCAAAATAGTGTTCTGGAACAAGGGCAAAAAATTTTTTAAAGAAAAAGAGAGAAACAGAGCTTGGTTAGTAAGACGTAATCACCTTAAGAACACACTATAGAATACACAAGTGGGGGACCTTTGTGCTAAAATACAAAACTAAAGCAAACAACGTTAAAGAGCACAAAAATATTTACAAAATACAGACAGCTGTTTCGGATTCTCAAAGGGCAACCTTCATCAGTGCAACAGAAACTGAAACTTTCTTTCTGTTGCATTGATGAAGGTTGCCCTTTGAGCATCCGAAACAGCTGTCTGTATTTTATAAATATTTTTGTGCTCGTTAACGTTGTTTGCTTTAGTTTCACACTATAGAATTCAAATCTGACTATTTTTATATATTTTTACCGCTGATTTTTGCTAAAAATTAATAATTACGCTTCAAAAAATAGCTGCTAAAAATTATTATGTATTTATTTTGATGCTGAAAAATTGGGTTGAAGCAGTAATTAAAAATCAAAAGTCACAATTGAAATGGTTTATAATGAATTGTGCTGCCATCTATTTATTAGAGAATAAATTAGACTAATTGAAGTTTCAAGAAAAATCACGATTGTATTTCTGTTTCACTTAAATAAAATTCAGAATGAACCTATCACAATGAATAGGTCACAATAATGAGATATTAAAATGCATTTAAAAAAGCTTCTATCTTATTAGTTGTAATTATGTACTTAACGTATCAGAATGAAATCACTGTTGAAATTTACTTTTGAAATTCATATTTGAAAGAAAACTTGATCGTAATGTTTCACAGACTATCAAAATAAAAACTGACTGATGTATCGAAGATTATCTATTATGATACACAGTATTATCTAATATGATACACAGTGATTACTTTATTATCATGCACGCTGTAAATTTTATTTTTGTATCAAAGAAATTAACCAAGGTTAAAAATAATGTAAATTTTATAAACTAGAAAATATTGCAATGTACCGTGAAACATTGATGTTTCCGTACGATATATTACAATATGAGACTCGAATATCTTTCGAGATGCTACATTTATTTGATATTATGAACTGTTTTACTTTTTTTTTTATATTTCTACATTACTACATTTCTTTGATTCATCATGCATTTCTTTGATATTACGATTCGTTATATACCATTAATCATAGTATATCATCAGTGTTAGTATTATCCATGATAACTAACGACTGATATTCATTAGTTGATAGTTTCATTTGTGAAACAAAACTATTTCCCAAGGTAAAAATAATACAATTAAATAACTTCAAAACAAAATAGTTATACATCGTTAAACATCAATATTTCTTAAAGTTAAATCGTGATATAATATTCGTGAAACAAAAAATATTTCCCAAGGTAAAAATAATACAATTAAATAACCTCAAAACAAAATAGTTATACATCGTTAATCATCAACATTTCTTAAAGTTAAATCGTGATATTAAAATTCTTATATTGTTCATCGCGAATCAAAACGTAAAAATTTTTTCAGTACTGTCCAACAAAACTTTCACACACAACACAAAAAAATTCTTAGTTATACCTTTGAATAATATTGGTGCATTTGTCAACCGAAAATTTTTCCCGAAGTAAAAAATAATATAAATTAAATAACCACAAAATAAAATAGTGATACATCGTGAATCATCAGCCTTTCTTAACGTTAAATCGTGAAATCAAAATTCATATATCGCTCAGATAGAATCAAAACGTTACATTTCTTTGATACAGAACATCAAAACTTTCCCACAAAAACTCTTATTTATATCTCATTAATATAAAGCCTAAGTGAAACTTTTTGTATTGGGTAAATGAATGCAATTTCTTTCAGAATAAATATTGTCTGGTTTATTTTATTTATGCAATAATGGAAGCAAAAAATCTTTGATTGCATCAAATCTCATAAAAAGGATATTTAATGGTTACTAAAAAGGCAACATATTATTTAGAAATGAACTTTCCTACTTCTACTCAGATATTTATTTTAATAATCTGAAGATGATTATTTTAAGTAAATCTCAAAGAGAGATATAAAATAAACGCACATGATGAAATTCGAGTCTAATAATTTCTGATTTCTACTTTATAAGGAACATCACTCGATCTTTAAGATAACGGAGCGTACTAACAACTTTATCATTTAGTGAAAAAGGTATACTACTCAAACATTCATTATTTCGCTTTATAAAGAAATAAAACCTCCATTTGATTTATATCCTCTGATTATTATTCCAAATGGGTATTATAGTATCGGACATAGTAGCAAAAAATGCGTTAACCACTGTAAAAAATATATATTCAAAATCGATAAAAAAAAATTTCGTTTTTGACGAAACCATTTCCTGGTATATACTCGGATCAAAAAATTTCGTCACAGTGACGAAATAAAACCATTCATTTCATCGAAGAAACAAATTTCAACAAAATTAAAGAAATACTTCATAGTATTTATTCCACAAAAAAAAAAAATCTCATAGTGCCTAACAGATCCAACTTTTCCAATAATCACTTCAACGTGGGCACCGAGGAGGTGGAACACAACAATACAAGGAAATATAGAGCATAATAAAAAATTACATCCATGCCCGGGACGGGATTCTTACCCTAGATCCTCCTGGTACGAGAGCAACTCCTACCACCATGCAGTCTTTTCTGCTTAGTTTGCACAATAATTCGTAAGTTAATAATTTTTACCTACATTTTGTCATTCTAGTTAACAATCTCCCACAATGCACTACGAAGAGGTTTCAAGTTGAGGAAGCATTTTTTTGGTATATTTGAGAGTTCACTTTTCGTCACAAATCACGTGATTTCATGACAAAATGATCTCAGTCAACATTCTATATCTCGCAAAAACTAGAACACTCTCATTCCAATCAGAATAATCTTCGCATTGGGGGCCAAAGCCTCCTTGCTCGATGTAGAACCAACCTCAACTCGCCGCCTCAATCAAAAATGCATTCAGGTAAATGCAAACAAAATTCAGTGTGTTTTTAAGCATACTATAGTATAATATGTTTAAAAATATATATTATCAATATAATTACAATATATAACTATGTCGATTAAAAAGCTATATGGGAAATAGAAAGAAGCACTAAGCAACGACGTTTTGAAGATATTAGTTTTAAATAAAGGTAGCAAAATCTTCCTATGTATTCAATTTGTTAAAAAGGGCCAAAATTGTACTGTAGTTAAATCACTGACCAATTGTGTTGGAACGGGGTTCTACCTTCGGTGAAGCCTTGAAGCCTACCCACCTTCAGATAGGTAAGTACCAGCTTGTCTGGGTCGGTATGCAATTCAGTCTACGTGTAATATATATATATATATAGTTATATATATAGTTATATATATATATATATATATATATATATATATATATATATATATATATATATATATATATATATATATATATATATATATAGTTATATATATAGTTATATATATATATATATATATATATATATATATATATATATATATATATATATATATATATATATATATATATATATATATATATATATATATATATATATATATATATGTAATACAGAAAGTAAATACTTTTGTATTAATAAAAGAATTAAATCTCTTTCGTTTTTATAAAATGTTTTTTTTTTCTTCTCTTCAACGAAATTGATGAAGGTCGGCGTTGGAGAGTAGGTTGTTCATATTTTATTGAAGTTAAATTTGAGCCTTGCTCTAAACTTTTTATTATGAAAACGAAAGAGATTTAATTTTTTTATTAATACAAAAGTATTTACTTTTTGTATTACATATATATATATATATAATTTAAAATAAGCTGAATAATATTTTTCGTCATTGTCATTCCTTTTAAATGCCTGCACTGTGATTTTTTTTAAAATGTCAGCTTCAGAATTAAAATAACGGCAGCTCATAGGACAAAAAAGAAAAAATAAAGAGGTTAAAAAAATCTGACGTTTATAAGTGGCTTTTCATTGACGTTTAAACTTATCACCATACCTAGTTCTTGACATTCTCTTTAAATCATTTTATTTTTGCTTTGTCTTAACTGCATCAAATAGTTGTAAAGTCACTGACAGCATTCACTGATTGATTAGCTTTATTGAAATTTTCTTTTTTTTATATATCTATTAACTTTTATAGGATCAACGTTTTTTTAAGCATCTTTAGTATCATCCCCAATAAAGAAATTTTCTCAATTAAGTACTGAAGTAATTCAATAAACAAAAACTGATTTATCCGCTCTGTTATTTAAGATTTCATATATTTATAAATAGATTAGTTTATGGAAATTAAAAAAAAAACACTGTTTGACAAGTTGAGTAGTGGTGAAGTAGGCAGAGAAGTTTAAAAGGATTAATTTTTATTTAATATTAGTAAAACATAATGCTTGCAATATGAATAAAAAGACTTTATTGAATTTCGGCGAACAAGTTGATTAAAACTTCAGGTTTTTTTAATTAAATTTTATCATCTTCGTAGTAAATTAAAAAAGCTTAAATTCCGTGTTTTGAGTTTCAATTGTTTCTGTATCATTGCCTTTAGTTGCTGCAGTTCTAAACAAATTTTTCTGTGTAAAATTGAATTATATTATCGATGACTTAAGCAGTTAAATATCATTGTAAATTTTATAGCATTTTTTAATCATTTTTTTTGGCATTTGTTGCATTTAAATAATCAAACAAATTCGACGCTCAAGGTACCTGAATGCGATAATGTATTCATTTTTACTACGTTTTTTCGTATGCAATTTGTTTTTATACTATGCTTTCATTTAAGATTTAATTCACAAAAATAAACTCTTTTATATTTTAAAAAAATCGATATATTTTGAAATTTAAAAATAATTAAAGTGACTAAATCTATCATTATTTTTAAGGGAAACATAAATTTAATTTTGTAAAGAAAAAGATTATAAGTTTTCAATATTCTTAAAAACAATAAACTAAAGACTTTAATACAAAAAAAAATTATAAGACAGGGTAATTAATAAGTCATATCCTAACCTTGTTTAAATAAAGTAAGAAATATAAAATCTATGATAGTCGAAATTGCTATTTACTTAAAAATCCTGTTTTATAATTAATGAGGAAATGAGGATAAAAAATATCAAATCCTGTTTTTTAAAGGAACTAAGAGAAGGTACCAGAGATACTCTCAGGGTTTTGTTGAATTCAAACTAGTTTCGATGTTTTTATCTTCTCCTACCGCAATGATGAATAGCAATATTTTGGTACAGTTTTTTTTTTACTTAAATATTTATTCGGGTCCTCTTATGTGCATATTTATCTGATTTCATTTTTGAGAAGGATTCCAAAAACATACATTTAGGTCATCATTACGATAAAACGTGCCTATACTTGACCTTTAACAATCGTTTTAAGAGAACTGGAAATAGATATGCAGTTTATTTACAGGAAATCAATAACATATTGAACATATTTATTTTTATTGGAAATATGTATGAATATGTGACATTTTTTACGGTACAACTTTTAAAAGTTAGATTTCCATTTTTTTATGATGTTAAGTTTATTTTTGTACGTATTGTTTGAGACACAATGTATAGATACTCTCAATAAAAAGTCAATTGTAGGTATATAATCATTAAAAATAGGAAATAATAATAATTAGATATTTAATACGCCATGATTAAAAAATTGATTATAAAAAAAATAACCAAGATTAATGTTGTTCCAAATGAAAATCAAAAAATATGTTATGATTATGAAAATTTAAAACCAGTCAAAAGAAAGATGGAAAACTTGATTAATTTTGCCTCCGAATAAAACTACAACAAGAGGAGAAAAATTACGCACAAATTTAATTTATTCAGACAAAAATAAGAACCAAGATAAATTTTGTTTTAATTGAAACAAAAAAGCATCAAATCATACAATGTACTAAATTATTGAAATAAAAATAGAAACTATGATTATTTTAATTTTAATTGAAACAAAAACAGTTTCAAATCATAGAAAATATTAAATTATTAAAATAAAAATCGAAGTCAAGATTAATTTTCTTTTGACTGAAACAAAAAAGTGTCGCATCACAGAAAATATTCAATTACTGAAATAAAAATAGAAACCGAAATAAATATTGATTCAGATGTAACAAGAAAAGAGAAAAAAAGACCTAAAAATGTTTTGAATTATAAAAATAAAAATAACCATTAAGATCAAGTTCGTTTTAATTTAAACGAAATATTGTTAAGTCACAGAAGATTTTTAAATTATTGTAATAAAAACGAAATAATTTTGTTTTAATTGAAACAATAAAAATTTAAAAACTCATGCAGTATTAAATAATTGAACCAAAAATAGTAAAAAAAGAATATTTTTAGGGTAAGATAATAGGATTACAATCAAGAAAATAGGAACATAGCGAAACAAAAAGAGCAGTACGTCCCGAAATCTACATTTTATATACTACATAATAACTATGGCCTAGACATATTTGGTGTTAAAAAACTCAAAATTTTTGAGCTTATTACTATATTTTAAATTTATTAAGTTTATTGATTGTTTTTACACACATCAAAGGGAGTAGTTAAATCTGATCACCAATATTTGGTAAAACTTACACCAATCTGCAGTTCGTTGGAGAAGAAGGTTATGTTTTTTGGAGCTCTGTAAATTCGATTAATAATTATTGCATATTTCAACAATTTAACTAAATTCTTCTGTGAAATGATGACAGAGCATGTTTTGAACTCATATGCTTTCAAATGCATAACAAAGGCTTTCGGAACATTATTAGTAGAAATTTAACTGTACAAATAATTGTACAATTTCAAGATAGTCAAAATATGGTGACAAATTTGGCCTTTTTTTACTCGTTGTTTCTCTCTTTTTTTACACTATTTACTGGTGATATGTGAGTTATTCTTGTCGGATTCATTTGAAAAACTGATCATTTATTTAATACCAACCTATTTAATACCAAACCTGTTAAATGATTTGAATCTATTCAATACCAAATAAATTTCAATCCTCTCTACTGTTAGATTAAGAATTCATTCACCCAGAAATTTCAAATCTTTTGTTGAATCATTTTTACAAACTACTGTTATAAACTTATATGAAATGCGTGTATGTTTTTAGTTACATAATAAGGATATAAAATCTCATAAAATCAATCTTTCATTTCATTTGTATAAATGTCTGTCATTTGTATAAAATACTTTAATAATATTTAAATTCTATTCACTTAAGTTCTGTCCAAATTCATTATAATAATCTGATTGTGCTGCATGTATATGTGATTAACAAAGTAATTTTATTTTATTAAGATATAATGTACATATGCTTCCTAAATTTATGATTTTTGCTTTATATTATACGGTAAGAATAATTTTACTGATTCTTATTTGAATCATATCCTACTGTAATTATAAATTTTAGTATCAATGAATAAAAAAAACATGGTAACAGTTACATTACACTGAGTAGTGAAAACTAGATGTTTCCGTACACCAAGAACTATATTTGGTTTTGATGCCGTTGAATACTTATTTAAATACAACTTTGGTGTATTTACCACCATTTTTAGTTTTTAAATACTCGAAAACATTTTACAGTGCATGGTTAACAAGGAAATGTGTGTTTCAAAGAAGCGTATATGATTTAAAATATTATTTATTTCATTAAGAGAACAATTTTAGAATTAAATATTCATTTAGAAGCCATGAAATTTAATACAGAAACCTATAAATACCTTTTTAAAAATTGAAATTCAGATTATTTTTTATTTAAAATTCTTTTGCTATTTAATAATTAGTTTATTCATTTTTAGGTTACAGATTTTGTAATAATTCCCTAATAATCAAAGATCTTTTGATTGTTTGTAACTACTAAAATATTTGTCTCTAAAATACCAATTCTGGAGTATTTTTCAACATGACCACTTAACGGCTAAAGAACGTCTGTATAAGTATATTAAGTGCCAAACATCGAACAAATACAAAAGTATTAATATTTGCCCTGATTAAGCAATGAGAAAAAGTTCTGCTTCTACATAAATGAATTAAGTGAAACAATTTAAAGAGGACCAAATATCGAACAAATACAAACTAATTAGGTAATGAGAAAAAGTTCTGCTTCTATATAAGTGGTTTAAGTGCCGAATATCGAAAAAGTGCTAAGCATTGAATATTTTCAAAAGTATTTATTTTCGGTTTATGTGAGAACTGGTTACGTGAGAACATATGAGGGTCTTAATCTTTTTCATAGTGTCGGTAAGACTGGTACATTAAAAACTGTCAGCAATACATTTATTACTCTTTGTTTGATACATTTTTCTAATCATATTCAAGATAAACACTAATACTGTCATTTTAGACATACTCACAATTTTTTTTGATCAAATTTTACGAAATTTTCTCCCATCTTTTCTCCCTATTATAAGTGTGTGTCAAAAATATTATGAGCAAATATTTAAAAAGTAAGATAATTTTCCAAAAGGACACTTCAATATATATGTATCAATATCGCATAAATTGTTTAAATTAAAACATAAGAAGTAATAATTGGTGACATATTTCACCCTATTTTATTTTCATTTCGGATCACTACCGTACTAAATTGGATTTCCAGTATTTCATTTGACGGTCGCAAAAGCAATCACGTCTCAAGAAAATAGCCGAAGATTTTTAAAAAAGTATTTTCTCCCTTTGTTAGTTTAAGAACTTTTTTTCTTGAACTCAATCACCTTAAGTAAAGTGACAAGAGATAGACGTTTTTAGTATCAATCAGATTAGGAAAAAAAAAAGAAATTGATCTTAAGGTATTTACTCAAACATTTTCTTCCATGATTGTATTCTTTTTTCAAATGATTGTAGTAAAATATTTTTTTTAAAACTTAAACACAAATTTATTTTCTAAGGTTCCAATAAACTGTGTTTTAAAATATCATTTTTTAGTAACAAAAAAAAATATTTATTTTGATTAAAAAAATCCCTATTATTTCATTTCAACAAAGGGTCATTTTACTTGAATAATTCATACACTGTAAAAAATTCCAGAACAAATTATGGCATAAAGGGCCGTCCGTAAAATCCATTTTTACTGTAAAATATTATATCGTTATTTTTTCAGTAATATTTATTTAATTAGAGTGATTCAGTGATTTTATGTAAATTATTACTATAAAAATTATGGCAAACCTGAATTTTATTCCGTAGCATGTTCCGGTAAAAATTGATTTTACGTTATATAGCACTGGCACCCTGCATGCCGGTTCTCTTTATTTTAATTTGATCAGGAATTTTTGCAGTGTACTATCATTTAGTGATTGATAAATGTAACCCCCTCTAGCGCGAATGCATGATGCGATACGATCGGGCATTGAGGCATCTAAGTTCTGTATGATATCTTGAGACATTTCGTTCCATATTTGCTGTAACCTTGCCTCTAGTTCATTCAAACTCGCGGGATGCCCAATTCGCCGTCCCAAATGATCCCAGATTAGCTCGATTGGAGACAAATATGGGGATCGGGCAGGCCAAGGAAGGGTAGTAACAGTACGGACACAGTCTTGTGACACCCTTGCCGTATGAGACCGAGCATTGTCTTGTTGAAAAATGGTTCCTGGGAGCCGTAGCATGAGTGGCAACACATGTGCCTGCAGGATTTCATGGACATACCGCTGGGCTGTCATGGTGCCACTAGGGGTGACCGTGTATTGTAGGCTGGCACCCCATGCAATCACACGAGCTGTGGGAGCGGTGTGTCGCTGTACAGCAAAGGCAGGATAGAGGCGTTCACCACGGAGTCTCCACACACAAACACGATTGTCATCACTGCTGAGATTGAATCTGGATTCGTCGCTAAAGACGACCTTGTTCCATTCCGCTGCAATTCAGTTTCCTCGTGCGCGGTCAAACTCCAAACGGAGGTGTCGATAGGTGGGCGTCATGAGCAGCACATGCAATGGGCGCTGCGACACCAACTGTCCCTCAGCCAGGCGCCTTCATATGGTTCGAGAAGACACAGGGGCCCCTAGTATTGTTCGGTGGCACCATGACAGCCCGGCGGTATGTCCATGAAATCCTGCAACCGCATGTGTTGCCACTCATGCAACGACACCCAGGAGCCATTTTTCAACAAGACAATGCTCGGCCTCATACGGCAAGGGTGTCACAAGACTGTGTCCGTACTGTTACTACCCTTCCTTGGCCTGCCCGATCCCCAGATTTGTCTCCCATCGGGAATATCTGGGATTATTTGGGATGGCGAGTTGGGCATCCCACAAGTTTGAACGAACTATAGGGAAGGTTACAGCAAATATGGAGCGAAATGTCTCAAGACATCATACAGAACTTAGATGCCGCAATGCCCGATCATATCGTATCGTGCATTCGCGCTAGAGGGGGTCCAACGGGGTATTAACTCCTCCGTTCTTTTGCCTTTATCCCTGAAATAAATTATCCTTTTTCTTTGATTTTGTAATCATTTACTTATAACAAAGTAGTCATTACGTATGAAAAATTTTGTTTCATTTTGACGACTTCTTCTTGGTGCGCTAATTTTTTTGTCCATGAGTGTATATATATATATATATATATATATATATATATATATATATATATATATATATATATATATATATATATATATATATATATATATATATATATATATATATATATATATATATATATATATATATTATGTAACATTATCAATCTCCATTAGCAAAGAATGTGAATTTATAACTTCAAAAAATAGGCACTTATTTACATTTATAATAAAGGATAATTCTAAACTGAAATACATTACTATTTCAAATAACTCTTAGTGCTTATTAAAATTTAAGTTTTGAATATAACCCCATTTAGATATTACTTTTTACTAACATCATGATTAAAATTTAGCAAAATGATTTGATTAAATATCTTAATATTTTGTTTGTTATTAAATAAATAAAAATAAGCAATTTGATGTGATGTTTGAAACTTTCAACATATGATCGCAATTTTTTCCCCATTATTTTGTTATTTCTCGTAATTGATTCGAAGTAATTCCATATTCTGAATTGATAATTCTAATAACTTTCATTTATGTTTGTTTATTTTTGTCAAACTCAAATATAGAATATAAGCAATTTAAAGTAATATTGCAAGCGTCACAATTATTACTTTATCGCATGTGTCACGCGTAGTTAAGCCATGCTTATTCTAATTGGTTCCTGCTTGAATGAATAAAAAGGATCGCCTAACTATAAAAATATTTTGCTATTTTTTTTCCATTTGCCAAATGAAAGTAAAAATTACTGAAAATAGACAACTATAAAAACATACTTTCATTTTATGAGTTGTATAAATGTTCATTTTTAAATGCAACTACGATTACTGCTGCCATCAGCAAAAAACAAATCATCGTCGAGACAAACATAAATCATTTTATTTATTTGACTAACGCTGCTTGTATTTTTGTCAGAAATACAGTTTTTTAAAATTATTTTTTAAAATGCATGAAATCTATGACGTGTCAGTCTTTTGAACGCGAAAGAAGTATCATATATTAAGAAAGATCCTGGTACCACCCTGCATCTATGAAATTTTTTTAAGACCCTAAAAAATACATTGTCTAATGCAAGTCTTTAGTCTGGAAAATATAACTAAGAAAATTATTATAAAGAATTTATTAAATTTTTATTCTGATTTTCAGTTTAAGCATATACTGTTAGAATTTTCATTCTGAAATTACGGTGAAATAACTGACAGCATCCAATTGACCATTAAGTTTTTGAGTAGGAGCATTTCTTTACCTTTACAGTTTTGTAACCGTTTACAAGTAGTATTGGTAAGAAACCGTAAATACAAAATTATATGGTTTTGTAACGTTTTCCAAGAAGCATAGTTTCTAAACTATAAACATAAAGCTTAAACGGACATCGGAGCCATTTATGCGTGAATAATAGTTTCATATTCTAAATAGTCTATAGGGTCATTGATGGGGGAGTGCAGGCGTAACCCCAGAGAAGATCCTTTCTCGGAATTTACGGTTCTGGACACTTTTCATTTATTGAAGGAATTAAAGACTCTGGGATTTAAACCCCTGTTCAGCCGGTCATGAGATTCGTCGATTGACTGTCTCAGCTACAGTGTGTACCCAGCTACACCAAACAAAATGGCTTCATAAGGTGGGCCTAGTTGGCGCAGTTAGAATTCTGGTTGTTAAACCGTATTTGGTATAAACAGTCAATAGACGTTTTTTTTCAGCCTTAACACTTTGAATATTATTTTTTATGGTAATTTGATTGTTTTGGTTAAATATAGTAAAATAAAATTTAAAAGTTGCTATTTAATAACTTTTACCGAGAAATTTATACTAGTTCTTTACCTTATTTTTTTATAATAATTTACAAGTTCAGAAATAGAAATTTTTATTGCTGGTGATAATTATTTTTATTTTGACTAAAAGGAAAATTAGTTTACATCTCCGAAAACACACTTCTGTGCTATCATTTAAGTTATACAAGCATTGATAAATATTTAATACAAATGTTTTATGTTTTTACACTACTATTTAATTAAAATATCCAAATAATTTATTTTTATTAAGCAGTCTAAAGTTTGTACCTCAATTAAGTAAATATATTTGCTTTGCATATCCGAAATTAAGCAATTAATCAGAGTTAGCGGCATTTTATTCTAAATCTTCTGTTCATATTTTAATAAATTGTTGAATTTGAAGAAAAGAACAATTTTAATTTACGAATGCTTATTTTTGCAATCTTGTCATTGTTCATACGAGTCCTTTTATTAAATAAAAATAATTAATATCATGATATATTTGTTTGAAATATTAAAAAAAAATATCATCATAATTTATTATCTCTACCTTTGCAAACAATATTATAAAAAATCCTATTTAACCTAATGAGGTCATTAATAACGGATGAATTCATTTCTTCGAAAAACTATTCGTTTTCGAACATTATCTACGATCATCAAATTAGATAAAAGAATTATGATAAAAAGAACATTATTATCGGGAGGTAAATTGAGGAAGATATTTTACTCTCATGCATTTATTTTGATTAGTTTTGGGACGTATTATTAATTTTTTTAATGTAAATGAAATAAATTATTGTTGATAATTTCTTCTTGGAAAGTTTCATTGGTTCATTGTATTTTTCCATTACATTTTTTTTGATGATGCTTTAAAGGAAAAAATTCTTTCAAATTTCGTTGTATTTTATTTACACACTTAAGTGTTTTTTTAAACGGTAATAATGAAACAGTGTGATAAATTTCTCAATTAACTTTTCAAGAATTTTTAATTTTGTCTTTTTTTTAAATATCAATGCTCTTTGAAATTATATTCTCACTTTTGACGATTCAGCAATCCTTGAGCTATTTTCGTTAATTTTGAGAAATATTTAGTCACAAAATCAAGTGATTTATGACGAAATGCGAATATCCATTTTTTAATTTAATTAATTTAAATATCCATTTTTTATCTAGATGCGCAAAGTGCGTACTGAATTCCATAAAAGAGTTCATAGACAAATTAGACAGATTACAAAGCCATAATTAGATAGACATTACATTACATTACATACATACATTACATTACATCACATACATTACATAGACATAGGTCATAGACAAATTAAAGTCTCTAAGTCTTCCTGGGGCTTGATCACCTATTAATTATTACAATGAAACAGTTCAAATTTAAAACATTTTATGGTCACCAAAAAATCCTTTAACGTTTCAATTTCGCTTAAAGTTTATTGAATCATTATAGTGTAATAAATACTATCTCCGTTATCTTCCATTTAAAAATATTTTTAACTCAATAAAAATAATTAAAATCACACTGAGTGAGAAAGAAGGTTTTTTATTTCTAATGCCTCCATGGGTAGAGATTTCGTCACTTCAGGCATTTACAGGGCAGATTTGTTGGGCACTCTTTCAGGGGCACCGTATTAGGTGGGCCAATGTTCTCCCACAGTAAGGACAGATAGTACAGAGAATGAAACAATATCCATGACTTGCCAGGAATCGAGCCCAGAACCTTTCTGCTGCAAGTCCAGTTCCCTGACTCCTACACAGTCCGGTCGGCCAGAGAAATAGATTTTATGAGACATTTTATCATTTCACACAAACCTTAAATTTTTTTAATTTTTAGGATTATATTTTTTCCACAAAAAACTATTTAACGATAGCTGGTTTCAATATTTAGGCCCAATTTTAATTGGTTATGCGGTGCACCTACCGAAAATTACTGTAATCGAATAAAAAATACTAATTTGTTTAGAAAAAATTCATCTTCCCGTAATTTTAATTTCGTTCTAGCGGAAAAAATAATTCGCCAATACTTTCGCCAAAACACAATTTTATTCGCTAAATTTACGATTTAATCGCATTTGGCGAAATGGCGATTGTTTAGCTCGAGCCCTGTACATTATATTAAAAAAATATGCCTACACAGTGCATAAAAATATATTATGAAGATTAAATTAATTACATTTGAGTTTTTATTAGAAATAGTTACCTTGATTTATTTCCCCGCTAAAATATGAGCTTTTTATTATATATTACGAATTAAACACGTTTTTAAATATCAAAAACAATTTTGAATGTAAATCAATAAAAATGTTTTAACTGTTTGTGTTGGATCCGAAATTTTGATTATTAAAATCTTTCAAAACTGGGCACTTGAGTTTCAATTAAAGTTACAAAAAGTTTCAACTTCTTAGAAAATAATGCAGCTGGAAAGATAATTTTAATTGTTCAAGAATAAGAAGAAAAAAAAAGAATTGTAATAACTATTTTACAAGTTTTTTCTTCAAGGAATGCATTTGTTTATATTACAAGAGATTTTATTCTGTTTGTTTCATAGTTTTTTTTCACTTCAAAGACTTTTGTGTTTACTTAAATCTTAAAAAAATCAGCTTACAAAATATGGAAAAAATTCTCATTTAAAACGCCCTAGTTCATAAAGAAAAAGTAAATAATGACTTTTATTGTAGAAAATGACAACTTTCGTCTTTTTATATCACATGTAATTTTCCTTTTTGTATTCATCACGTCTTTTAAAATTGTTTCTTACATGAAAAAAGCGAAAAAGTATAATTGTATTTATTTTTCAAAAGGCATATGAAAACAAAAGTGTCCCTTATTCTTTTGCCTTTCTTCTCAGTTTCAACATTAAGGAAATAGATTTTTTTGTCTTGTATTTGTGACGTGCATTGTATATCCTTTAGAACATATATTTTATTGATTTGAAGAATATTATTGAATAAAGAGACTCAAATAGACATGTTTACAAATTGTTGTTGTTGTCATCGGCCATTAAGGCAGAGGAGGTGCCTTTGCTCTTGTTTTTCAGTGGCGCCATCTATGGTCAATAATTCGACTTCTGAAACACCCATACGTCACACCAGTTTATAGGACGGACTCATTCATGCATTCATTCTTCCACAAATCGTAATTTTGACCGGAAGCAGAGAATGATCAAATTCCAATTCAGTACCCCCAGTATTGATTTGTTATGAGAACATCGAGGACTTTGTAACCCGACAGATTTAGCTAGCGCAAGTCACCATTTACTACACGTCTTTGACCAGCTGGATTTTAACTCCCGTTCTCACAAGCGTAAGTCCAGCGCCCTGCCAACCAGGCTATCCCAGAAATAAGGAATTATCAAATGGTTCTCCTTAGTCATAGGACCCCTTGGGTTTATTTACCGCTAGGGTTCCCAAAGTATGTTCCTATGCACCCTGGAATGCCTCAGGATAAGACTTAGGGGTGATATTTGGTGTCCGTGTCTAATATTGATCGTTCTCTTTTGCTGTAGAAAATTTAAAAAATAAAGGTATAGTATATTGTTAAAGGAAATTTGGAATTTTTGTTACCTTCAGAATATTTCTTCTCGGATTAAAAAAAAATCTGCTAAAATAATCGGACTGTATGGCAATGCTATTTGTGGTTAAGAAAAGGAAACATAATTCTGGTAATAAAAACCAAAATATGCGGTATTTAAACTATTGATTTGGTAATTTTTCCGTTCATATTATATTGGTTTGCCTGAAATTCTGGTTTTTTTTTAAATTGCAGTTCTTATTACCTCACATTTAGTAAGAGACGCAATATAGAAAAGTAAGTTTAACCAAATAATGGTGTTTATTTGATGCTCTAAGCAATCATGATGAAATTACCAAAGTTTTTCTCGTTTGCCAATTTTTTATCACAGATTAAAGAGCCATTTTTCTTGTTAATTTTACTAAAATCATTACCAAAAGTAAAAATTAACCAAGCTTTTGGTGTTTCTATAGAGTTATAAACACGATAAATGCTTTCATATTCTAATAATTTTGAAAATATCTTTTTTTATCAGTGTAAAGATCATGTATTGTAAAAGATTAAAGTAGATATTTAAAGCTATATTCGACGATTTAAAAAGTTATGTAATGAGTAAGCAAACACACCCATCCCTCGAGATGAGTTTCCAATGCCTTCAAGTGTGGATGGTAGTTTATCTTTATTTATGAATCCTCATACATTAATTAACTTTTTATTCATAATAATTATTTTCCGTTAACGTAAAGAATTCTGTCTAAAATTGCAGAAAAAGTACCTGTCGCGAGCATTCCGGCACTTTTTTACAGCAAAATCCTTAACCGCAATCCACATCCTAGCATGTTACAGAATAAAAGAACTACATAGTCTTGATTTTAACCATCAATAATTCCATTACGAATCATTATGTTTTTGATCGTGACCTGCATATGTAACCATCCCCCAAATGTAGGAATGAATTCGGATTGATTTATGATGGTCCACCATAAGATTAGCAACTTGTTTTGATGGTTTGTTCATGTTGAACCATAGGAAATTTTCATCATAGTTTCTTAAAAGTCAAATGTAGGAACGATCATGAACCACCATCACCCCGACGTAGGAATTTGGACTGATTTATGATTGACAAACATAGAAAAACAAACAAATTGTTTGGATGGTTTATTCCTGAGAAACAACAAGAATTCCCACTAAACCGTCACGAAAATGCATAGTTTAAACCATCATGAATCATCGTGAATCATCCTCGATTGTTGGTCCATGAGAAACAAAATTCTCTTGATGGTTAATCATTGTAGGGTATCAAAGTAGCATTTTCTATCATGGAATGAAGGAAGTTTGTTGGCATATTAGAAACCATGAACGCATAATGGAAAATGCTGCATGATGGTGATCATCGAATGATGTTGGACCATCATGAATCGCACTGAAACCAACTTAAACCATCGAAATGTTTTTATGGGACCATCAAGAAGTTTGACTTGGGTAGCCAAACTTTTAACTTAATCATACCGGTAACTACTACGAAATTTCCGTAGTTTCTAAAAAAATGTTTTTCTAAAAACCATGAAAGCATAATGGAAAATGTTGCATAATGGTGTCCATCAAAGGATGTTGGAGCATCATGGATCACAATTGAACCAACATAAACCATCGAAATGTTTTGATGGGTCCATCAAGAAGTTTGACTTGGGTAGCCAAACTTTTAACTTAATCATACCCGTAACTACTACGAAATTTCCGTAGTTTATAAAAAAATGTTTTTCTGAAAACCATGAAAGCATAATGGAAATTGTTGCATAATGGTGTCCACCAAAGGATGTTGGAGCATCATGGATCACAATTGAACCAACATAAACCATCGAAATGTTTTGATGGGACCATCAAGAAGTTTGACTTGGGTAGCCAAATTTTTAACTTAATCATACCCGTAACTACTACGAAATTTCCGTAGTTTCTAAAAACACTTTTTCTAAAAACCATAATGGAAAATGTTGCATGATGGTGTCCATCAAAGGATGTTGGACCATCATGAATCGCAATTGAACCTACATAAACCATCGAAATGTTTTGATGGGATCATCAAGAAGTTTGACTTGGGTAGCCAAACTTTTAACTTAATCATACCCGTAACTACTACGAAATTTCCGTAGTTTCTAAAAAAATTTTTTTTCTAAAAACCATGAAAGCATAATGGAAAATGCTGCATAATGGTGTCCATCAAAGGATGTTGGAGCATTATGGATCGCAATTGAACCAACATAAACCATCGAAATGTTTTGATGGGACCATCAAGAAGTTTGACTTGGGTAGCCAAACTTTTAACTTAATCATACCCGTAACTACTACGAAATTTCCGTAGTTCCTAAAAAGTTTTTCTAAAAACCATGAAAGCATAATGGAAAATGTTGCATAATGGTGTCCATCAAAGGATGTTGGACCATCATGAATCACAATTGAACCAACATAAACCATCGAAATGTTTAGATGGGACCATCAAGAAGTTTGACTTGGGTAGCCAAACTTTTAACTTAATCATTCCCGTAACTACTACGAAATTTCCGTAGTTTTTAAAAAGAGTGTTTCTAGTAGAAACAAAGGCAGTTTATTATTATTTCCAACGATATGAATATAAATATTTTTGTTCACATGTAAATAACATACATATAAAATGTCAGATTGAGAATTGATCAAGCTGTATAGTCTTGATAACGTTTTAATAAAGCTTATATTTATTTTTACAAATTTTGGCTTTAATTCGCTACCAGTGATACATATATTTCGTTGGACTATATGCTTGATGCACTAATTAGCCGTAAAGATAACTGAGTCAAAATAAGCAAGATACTGTAAACGGTACAATAAAAATGGTTTACAGTTTTATTTGCAGATTTTATTTATCAGAGTATTTTTCGGCAATGAAGGAATCATTAATATTTTAGTGTAAGGGACAAAGTTACATAATTATCTAATTACAATTAATTGTATTAAAACATGCTGTTACTTAATTACCCAAATATAATTACATATAATTACATTATTACTAAATTACAATTGTCTTTCTGTAAACATTTAGTTTCGTGAACAAAGGCTAAAGTTTTCTTAAAACATATGACTCTATTTGCAGACTACCATTTGTCTATATTTTCAAGGCACACTAAGCCACTAAATGTAATTCTATTTCTTTTACGATGTCACCTAATATTTGCTTTCTTAGAAAAACCGATTAGGATTTTTCTGGTGGGCAAATCGAATGAATATTGCCAATCAAGCATTTTATCTCGTAATTCCCTTATCAGAGAAATTAAGCTGCTTGCTTCGGACATGGATAAGGATCTCAAGTGTAACTGAAGGTTATTAAGCCGGATATCTATAAATGCAGGACATTTCCGTAAAATCCTTAGCTTGTTACAGCAACATTTTGCTTTTATTCTAAAAGTATTACAATAGAAGTCATTAGAATAATATTTTTAATATCTAATATTAAATTACATATTTTTCTCCTTTTCACCTCATTCAACATTACATAAAATGGTTCTACAATTTTAAAAATTAATTATAAATTCAAAGTTATAGATATGTACCTTGTGCAGCGCTTGCCTAGTAAACCAGTTTGATTATTTTCGCAAAAAATTAAAATTAGTTTCAAAATTCGTCAACATTTGGCACTAATAACTAAGAACAGCTAGGTATACAACGAAGTTACCATCAACTACAGAAACATTAAGACATCAGCAACAAAAAACAAACATGAATAACCCACGCCAGCGCAAATAGTTTCAATTGGAATGGTCTGGCAGGCAATAGAAGACAATCTGTTAGAGTTTTTTTTATGACCAGCAGCAATATATGTTTAACCACTAATTTGTAAGCTTAAATTATCTCCGTTTTACCGTACGCAAAATAAAAAATGGACCATTTGCGAAACTTTTAATCTAATGATAGAATCTTCATACTCTAGGACTCTATCTTAAAGGTTCAAAGAGATGACTTTTAATATGCTAATTAATAAGTGCTGACGATTTTTTAAGTTAAGAAATCAGACACGAAAATGTACTTTCTCTGATTACTGACCTCCAAAATATTGAAGGCAAGCGCAATCTGAGAAATATGGACCTAATAGTTTGGTCAAGAGAGTAATCCAAAGTTTCTCCCCTTCAGTGAAAATTTCATTTTCTTGCGCGTTTCACCGCATCTCAAAAATTTAAGCGATTTGAAAAAAATTTTGCACACACTTATAAAAATTCACTTATCTAAATATAATACCATGCAAAATATATTTCGTAAATATATTTTTTATTATTTTATTTAATAATAATCGAAAAACTTTTGGATTGTAAGATATACAATTTCTTACATCAACTTAAAGGATGCAATTTTAAATAACTAAGTACAAAATTCAAGTGAAATCGGTTGAATAATTCCTGAGAATTCGAAGTTTAAAAAAGTCGTGTACTTTTAAAATTTGATTTTTCAGGAACTTATTCAACGGATTTCGTTCACATTTCGTATTTTGCCTTGTAAAATTACATTTTTCAAAATGACGCAAAACATTATGCATCTTACTATTCAAAATGTTTTCGACTGTTATAAAATAAAGTGGTAAAGAAATAATAAATATTTACTAAAAATTATTTTTTGCATGGAATTATCTTAGGATAAACGAATTTTATACAATATTTTTTCAACTCGTTTATAAAGTTTTCAGGATATGATGAAATACTCGAAAAGTAAAATTAGCATTAAGGGGTCCATATTTTGGATCCTTGTTCTGACGAAACTATGGGGATCACTTTCCCCAGGTAAAAACTCTCCCTATAGTTTGGGAGTAAGAAATACGAATTTGTCAAAAGATTGTATGTTTATTGAGAGAAAGTAGGTTTTTATGTCTGATTTCAAAACTTATAATATTGTCTGCATTAATTAATTAGCATATTTGATGTCACCCCCTCGAACCATTAAGTGTCCTAAAACGCGAAGATCCAATCGTTAGATCAAAAGTTATTCAGAGTAGTCCGTTTATTTTTCTGCCAACCGTATATTTCTACTAAGTGTGTACATTTCTATCTTTGCCCAATTCCTTCGTTCTTTTTCTGTTTGTACTGGTTTTTCGAAAAGTCAGTCATTGTTTGATAACACTGTATTTTATAGCGAATTTCATTCAGTTCTTATTGGGTACATCATTTATGTGAATTTAATGATAAAAATAGATAGGAAGATTTAGAACAAAAACTAATGAAAAGATTTCCCTAACTAAATCTCAAGATTAATTATTTAAAAAGCATATTTGACTTGTGTTATTCAATTAAGCTTACATCTGAATTAAGTAAAGAAATTAAATATAAAGTGGAAACGTATATAAAGTGGAAACGTAAACAGAAAATAATATTAATCCAAATAAATGGTTTTTATACCATGCTCTAAGGCAGTGATTCTCAACCTTTTTTTTGTGACGGCACACTTTTAACGATTTCGAAATTTGACGGCACACAATGAAAAAAATTAGTTTAAAAGTTATTTACTTAACTATAATACACTGTGTTAAATAGTTTATGATAATAATTTTGAATGTGAAATAAAGTACTACAAAAGCACATTTATTAAGGGATTAATTATTTCTTTCGACTAATTTTTTATTAGTTAATAACAGTTATTCATGTTTTTTGCTAGTTATTAATTGTTCGCTTGTTTGCTATAGCTAGTTTTTTTGCTGATTATTAATTCTTGTCAACTAGTGTTTTTGCTGATTATTAATTGTTAGCTTATTTTTTGTTAGTTTTTTTATAACTTTTAATTGCATAGCTTACTTTAATGATTAGCCTTTATTTAAGTTTGAAAGTTAATATTTAGCTTTGCTTTCCTTTGATAATTAATAATTTTAATGATCATTAAATTTCCTACTTATTTCAACATTTTTTAAAATTGTCAACGACAATTTAAACACTTCCTTCTTATTTTAAGATTGTCAGAGACAAGACAATCGCTGACAAAGATGTTCCCGCGGTTAAAGAGTGGAAAAATTATAATATACACTTTTCTTTAATTTAAACTTTACTCGTAATTAAAAAAGCATTATAATTTTTACTGTATCATTTCTAATATTTGGCGGCACATTTTAAGAATTTGGCGGCACATAACAGTGCCGCGGCACAGTGGTTGAGAATCACTGCTCTAAGGTATCATTATTAAATTATCACATTTAGCAAATTTTATCACACATTATAAAACCATATTTTATTGTTTAAATTTGTTAAAATCATTACCAAAGCTCTTTTGTAAAAATTATACCGAATTTTTTGGTGTTCTTATAGAGCCAGAAACACTGTAAGTTTTATCATATTCTAGTAGTTTTGACCATTCTTTTTTCACGGTTTAAAAATTACTACACGAGTAAAAAAATCCTACTCAATTATAAATTTGTTTTGCTCAAAAATGTCTAATTTCAAACAGCAAAATTAAAAACGATTAATACTTCAAAAAAGATATGGTATACTTTGTGCCATGTGGAAAGATAAGCAAAAAACAATTTGAATAAAGCACGAACAAAAATGTATAAAAGGACATACTATAGTTTCTGTTCCATAAACAAGAACTTTCTTCAGTGTTAATTTTTTAAATAAAGGCAATGAAGTAAAGAGACAATGCGAAGTGGTTAAACAAATAGGGACCGAGGAACAAGTTTGAACAATCAAATAACGAGGGGGAGATACTAAACAGGTGTTAGAGATATTAGAGGGAAATCCCAGTGTACAACAGATTAAATTAAAATAGACTTCCAAATATTGGGAAAAGGTGAGATATTCGAAAGATCAATAGCTAAATTCTTAAAATTTTTCAAAATATAGAATGATTCCCAAAAGTCAAGTTAGGAAGGTGCAGAGCACTGTTGAATGATTTTAGTAGAAGGAAAATCAAACCTGTGATTTGAATTCCAACTGTGTCGAGTAGTAGAAAATCGTTTAATGCTCACCCATGTCAGAAATTTTAGACGCTATATACGTTGGTCATAAAGAATGCATCTTAACGCAGCTAGTTGTAAAATTACAAATAAATATGGTGAAAGGTTATGGACATGGTTATGCTACAGAGAATGTTATATAGTGTTTTATTTTATGTTTTATTACATAACCGGAGTTCAGAAGCAGACCCATTTTTTGGATTTAATACTATCAATGTACCGTTTCCTTGTTATTTTGAGCCCAGTCAAAAAATAAATGTAGTTTGGGATCAATCATAGGGTTAAACTAGCTTTTGTGAAAAGAACTTTTAATGGAATGAATCTACCTATGCGTTACTTGGAGAATGTAACCATGGAAACTTTTCACGGTTGGCCCGATTGCAAGGGGATTAAACCTTGATCCATCTATCAGTGAGGATATTTTACATTAGCACTGTTTACAAGCCAGATATCACTGCTATTGAGCATATGTATCACGTCATTGAAGACGGGTGCTCTAGTCTCAAAGCCACCACATTTTGCTGCCGAATGCTTGGCAAAAAGGCGATAATGCACAGCCAGGAAGACCGTTAAGTTTTGAGCTAAATTATTTTAACCCAAAACTTAACGGTCTGTTGAGCAGTAGCTTAATTATTTTACAGATATGATGCAAAACGCATACATTATTAACATAAATGGATTCCAAAATTGTGTAATAATGAATTTTATCATTTAAAATCTGTATTTTGATTACATGTAACAACAACAAATAATTGTGACTGGATTATAACATATTTAACGAGTAAAAACTGCATTTATAGACTACATTTATTCATGCTAATATATAAATATATGTATATATATATATATATATATATATATATATATATATATATATATATATATATATATATATATATATATATATATATATATATATATATATTTATATATATATATATATATATATATATATATATATATATATATATATATATATTATTATTATATATATATATATATATATATATATATATATATATATATATATATATATATATATATATATATATATATATATATATATATATATATATATATATATATATATATATATATATATATATATATATATATAATTATAATATATTATTATAATTTTCTTCTTTTTCGATCAAATATATATTTTTTCATTTTTTTTTATTCAATTCAAGCTATAAGCACAACTTCAAATATTTTACCTCTTAACGAATTTTGTTAACTGTTTAATTATTGTACTTTTAAACCTAAACCGCATTTTGCAACACGCCGGTAAGTTTGATTACTTTTTACTTTTATTTCATGATCTCTTTCAACAAAATGTTATTTGTGATGTCGACACATATAAAGAATAATTTTTATCTTAGGATAATTATTCTTTATTCAGAAATATCGCATTAATTTATACCAATAGATGCGTCCTGATAACGACTATTGGTTTTCCCATTTTTTGTTTCTCTTTATATTAATTTTTATTTTATTATTTGTGTATATATATATATATATATATATATATATATATATATATATATATAATTTTTTTTGATACACCGTGTCTTAACTTTTCGAGCAAATTTCTGTATAAATTTTATATTTTTTAAAGAATGATTTTATTTTTTTTTTTTAAAAAATCAATTACTTTGAGAAGAAGAGAACTAAATAAAACATGAAAACCAGATTTATCTACAACAGTTCAGCTTGTTCCGTATCTTACACTCTCTCTGTGTGTGTAGAACCATGTCTTGGACGTTTTATAAAGAATCCATCAAGGAAAAGGATGACTTCATCCCTCCGGAGTCTGAATTTTGCAACAAAAACATGACGTCACGCAAATAGAATGAAATGAAATTTTTCTTGCATAGCGAAAATTGATTTCTGTCAGAAGTGATTCAGACATTCAAGTTTTTCAAATTGAAAACGGGAATCTTAAAAGGAAATCAATTTTTGATATGGAAGTAGCCAGATCCTTTTGAAATCCGAAAGCCTCCTATTTAGTATTTTAAAAAAAGGAAGAATATGTTTTGCATCATGAAAAGCATTTGATTTCTTTAAAAGTTTCATAACAAAATGTAAAAATGTCTGCGTTCGTGTTGTTTCGAATTTTGTAGGTGGGAAATTTGCAATAGGTTTCCGTATTTATGATAAATATTACACATTTAGCTCATAAATGAACTTAAATTAAAGTTGTGAGTCTAATTTATGTTCAGTTGAATGCAATAATTTATAAGTTAGTGTGCTGATAATGTATACAAGTTAAATGTGTAATATACAATGCATTTTGCGGACAGTCTGAATGAGAAAGAAACATGTTTAAAGTTTATCTTACTTATGATGCATATTCAATATGATTGACTAGACATATGTTATAAATTTGAAGAAAGAATCGTATTTAGTAGAAAAAACATACTTTCTTTTTTTTAAAAAAAATTAAGCTAGAAGTGAGAGAAAATCTGAATCTAAAATAACTTATTCAACATTTTTCATAATATATATACAATACAAATAATCGTGTATTGTAAATAAATATTGATGGATTCATAATGGTATTTATTAATTTTAATATTTTCCGTAAAATTAATAAAAAATCTTCGCTTTTCCCTAAGGAATCCGGCAATGGTAAGGAAATTTTTATGACATGATCCAGAACAAACATGACATAGGATAAAAATATGATATAGGATAAAAATTAACTAAAGATATGTTGTCCATTTTGTTCAATAACCTTTTTAATCTTCGTCTTCTAAATATTAGTACTATATATTCCAAATTGCAACATCCTCAAATTTTTTGAGGATCTATTGGGAACAGGTCCTCATAAATAATATGACAAAAACGCAAATCTATATTTCACAAATTCAGCGAAAGTAAATTTTGTGCTTGGTTTGATGACTTAAAAAATATTATGGTCAAAAATAAATGTTCAAATTTAAGGTTTACCTTACGAGATATTAATATTGAGTCCTCGCGCATAAAAACTTGATCATTAGGTCAAAAGTTATTGCTGGTGTTTCATTCTTTTTCTTTCCCTCATGGCATATTTATAATCACTGTGTTTTATTTTTTATTTTTTTTTCAAACTTTGATGCAAGAGTTAGTTAGTGAGCAAATCAGAGAATTTTTTTTTAATTTTGTATGTACATTCTACTTATGTAACAAGGTACTGGTACCTTCACTTCAGAAGTTGCATCGATGCAGTGAAGATTTTCAATCCTACGAAAATAATTATGAAACTTATTTCATAACTTGAAGGGAAAAAATTTAGCTCTAAAAATACTCCTGACAATAATAGGATTTTTAAACTCTTGCCTTTGATTTTTATAAAAACGTCCATTAAACCTTCTTGATATGTTTGTTAATTTGCCAATTTAATTGTTATTTAATTGTTATTTCATTTCTACTTTAAAAAATGTAGTGAGCTTGAACTTTCGGGTTTGCAACTATACAAACTTTTTAATAACTCGTACATCAAAAAAGGAGTTCTAAAAATGCATCTTACGTTATTATGCTTTTAATCTCTAGATTTAGTTGTCTAGAATGTTCAATAATGGTTCTTTGTAAGTTTGTCATGATGTTAATTTTATTGTTATTTTCTTACCATTTTGACTAATTAAGCTTTGAGCTTCTGGGTTTGTAACTATGCATTTCAATAAATTTTATGGAATGTGAATACTGAACTCTCAGCATATATCTAATTATTTTACTTTATTCTTGACACTGCTCAAAATGCTTGATTAAGAAATAAACATGGTTATTTAAGAAAATGGAATTAGCATTTATCGCCATTTTTCAAACCTCTCTAATGCATATTGCTCTTTTTTTATAGCATAAGCTAAAGAATCTAAATAAATTTGTAATTTGATGTCGTCCATTTGCTGAAATCACTTAGTAGTTATTTTTTTAAAACTAGTCTTATTTAAAAACGCATTAGTTTTTTTTTCCAAGATCGTCATGGGTCCTGTAGATTTATAATAATGATATTAAATTGACGTTGCATAAATTAAAACATCTTCATCGTTTAGTGCTCTGAATGCAAGGACATGCCTGGAAAAGTTATTTCGTCAGGTAATGATTATAATTAGTGTTTAAAAAAAAGAAAGGAAGGTAGATACGAAATTCATAATTTAGTTGTAAAATTTGTTGGTTGCTAACATTTAAAAAGAGCGTCTTTTTTCTGTTGTGCCCAAGCTGTACTTACGTATTTTCAGCTGTGTCCATTTTCTTAAGCATGCGATGCTAGATGCGTTCAAAAGTCCAAAATAGGGTAAGAAGTAGTCACTGGCCACCGAACAGTTAAGTACAACAAATGGCAACGACGAAATTGTTTGTCAGCTCCCATTCTAATTTTTTCCCGATATAATAAACATGAAATTATTAAGAAAATTTCATAATATTCTGAAAATTACATTATTTTGCACTTTTTCATAAAATTTCACTTCATTTTAGGAATTAACCTCGTAATGTATTTATCATATTTTGAAAAATGCTTGAAAGAAATGCTTTACATAATGAATTTATTGTTTAAAATTTTCAATTTTTGAAAGAAAGATCACACATATTAAAAAGTGACTTATCATCATCATAGTTTGCCAGACAGTTCAATGTGGGCCAATGCCTTCCTTTGAAGATTTCTCCATAACGACTTTTCAAGAAAATCAGACTCCTCCGAGTCAGCCCATCTCAACCTCGGCCTTCTCCGCTCTCTTGGTTCAGTGGGTTTAAAAAGTAGGATATTTTTTATTGTATTGTCCTCACTCATTCGAATCACGTGGGCCATTCAATTCATTCTATTTATTTTTCTGTATTTAATAGTATTGGGTTGTTTATAAATCTTGTACAGTTCAAAGTTAAATCTTCTTCTCTAGTTATTGTTTCCATTTGCCCCACCAAGTATATTCTGCAAAATCTTTCTCTCAAATATTTTATTACAATTGTCCACCAGGTTTGTCATTGTCCAAGCTTCAGAAGCGTATGTTAAGACTGGCCTGACAAGAGTTTTGTAGATTAAGAACTTTGTTTTTCTTGAAAGTTAAAAAGTAATTATTGTTTAAAACTATACAACTGACCAGTAGTAAGTAGCAAAATTTCCTTATTTTTTCACTAATAAAGAATATAAAGCCGTCCCAAGACATGTTTTTAAACCTTACTTTGTATGTTTTTTTATCATTTTCAAAAAGATTATTTGTAAGTTTGGAATAACATTGAGCAAGCAAAATACATAGTTTGAAATTTAAATAACTTCCATTTGAATTAAAACGCATAGAGATAGAATTTACATTTTAGATATGTAAAACAGGTTGGCCACAAAAAAAAAAAAGAAAGGAATTAGGTGTTATTTTACCCACATAGTTTATCATTGTTCATTTTAGGTTTTGAAAGGCCATCAGTTCTTGTCTGAAATCATTCTAAACAAATGATTGATGAAATTGGAAATTTCTTCTTTGCAAAACTACCATTCATCAAAATGTCTCAAGTTCTACGGATTGTATGTTTTTTACCATATTCAATTTCTCGAAAAAACAATCCACTATCTTTAATACTAGGGTTATAAATAAAGAAAACAAAAGTGGCTGCCTCTCGTCCACTTTTAGGGATATAAAAGTAACCATAAAAAGTATTTATCTACAGAAAAGATAAAAATGGATCCTTTTTCCTTTTAGATTGTGCTTGTTTTTTAGTTTTTTTTCTGAAAGCTTATCTGTGAAATAGATTCTTCTGTTCCTTCAAAATAATATTTTATGACTGGAACAAGGAATTCCCTGATGATAAAATGTATATTTACACTAAGTTTTTTAAAAAGAATTAAATTATAAAATATATTAAGTATCTCTACTGCAAATTTCACACTTGTTTACCTAAATGTAAAATGCATATTACCTACAATACGACCTACAGCACGGTATAATAACCGGCAAAACAACACGGTTAAATAACTGGTAGCAGACTGTCCATCCAATTTACCGTAAAGTTTATGGTAAAAAACATTATTTACCTTTACTGTACTGAGACCGTTTACAGCCCAGCACGGTTTAAAAAGCCATGAATACAAATCTTTCCGATTTCTTAATCATTTACAATTACAATGGTTTCAAAACCGTAAGCAAGAAGCAGCTTTATCATGCTGCCATCTATACGTGAATAAAATAATCGTGTTTTAATGGTCCAGGGTCACAAATTGGGACGACACTGAAAACTCTTGATGTGTTGACGGGAATGGAGAGAATATTATGGTATCAACCAACTAGAACTATCAGAACGATGGGTCATGGGATTGACAGATTAGCCCCCTCAGCTATAATATGTACCAATCTGTAAGAAACTAAGTGGCTTCATTAGGTGCTTCTGGTTGGTGTGATAAAATTCCAGTTGTTTAACCGTATTAGGTTAAAGAAGTTAATAAACGTTTTTTTTCTTCACAGTTAACAGTTTGAATGCTATCATATTTATGATTAACCTATTTGTCTGTTTTGTTTGAATAATATAAAATAACCAAAAATGAATTGTTACTTATCCATATTTTCTTGAAAATTTCAAACAGGGTAAAAATTATAGAGAAGAAAATAATTTATTTAGTTGACATGGAGAAACATCTACTGGAAATATTAACAATTTATCGTTGCAGTTCTTACACAGAAAAAAAATTTGGCATACGTATCCAAAAATAAAACCTACAATAAACATATATATATAATCTATCATTTTAGAATTTGAGAAGGAAAAATAATGTGCTTGTGTACATGATATTATATAAGTATAGTATATGTATATGTACTTTGTAGAAAATTCCGAATAAAATTACGGTATTAAGTAACATTTTGGATGCATTATTCGTAAAATCGATTTAACTGTAATATCCAATTTAAACGTAAAATATTACACCTTTCTTTTTACCGTAATATTTATTTAGTAAAAGTCATTCCATGATTTTGCCTTAATCATTACTGTAAAAATAACGGTAAGTCAGACTTTTTGTTCCGTAACATATTCCGGTAAAAAGGGATTTCACTGTAAAAAGTAACGGCACCCTAAGTGCCGGAATTTTTTTACAGTGTACTGCTGGTACTTAAATATTCCTCCAATAAACATTAATAATTTCTCATTTCAGTGTTTATAAAAGGTATGTGCATAACTCACATTCAGAAAGGCTTATAGTGTTCACAGAAAAGAATATAGATGTATATTCACGGCTGGGACTCAAGTAAATCAGGGCTAAAGAGAATAGAAGGGCTAGTTCACTCCGCTCTTAGAGCTGAAGCTACCATTTCACTCCTCATGACGTCACTGTGTCCACAGATCTCGGAGATCCCAAGCAAAGATATGATAACTTTGCATCATTCTCTTTGTAAAAATAAGTTAGACTTTTTCTGATTATTAGCTTCAAACTTTACGTAATTAACACATTATTTCCGTTCATAAACATAGTTTAAAAAAAACTTTATTGGTTATTATATTAAAAAAAAATACCATTTTAAACTTATAAAAATGTTTTGCTAGTTGGTGAAAATGACACGATAAATACTTTATGTTAAAAAGTTCAGTTTTAACTTTAACTATTAAGAAAAATGAATGCATGTATCGACACTTTTTTTATCTACATATTCTTTTATTACGATAAGTTAAGTTAAATTTAGAATCCCTGATTTTAAAATATGTCTTTAATAGCAATTTGTTCATACTTAATCATTAGGAAACATCAACCTTATACGCTAATTACTGAAACAAAATAATAATTTAGGTTCATAATGACATTAGAAATTTTACAATTGTTTATAAACATTTAAATTTACGATGATATAATTTATTGATATTTAAATTGAAGAGAATATAATTTTTAAAAAAAATCATAAATATTTGGAATAACTACATTAAAAAATATGTTATGAAATTAGGAGAATTTCAACTATATACTATATATTTTATTTATACTTTTTACTTACATTTTAATTTTCTTTGACTTTATCCATTTTTTAATTCTTTTCACCTGCCTTTCTTTATGAAGTAACGAGGCGGTTTCTATTTAGATAATGAATTTTTATAAAAGTTCTTTACGACAGAATAAACGTATTGCTGTTTTATATTAACTGTGTCATTTAGGAATCCATTATTTGCATAGTTGTTCATTTACTTTAGGGAACACGCGAAAAATTATACTTTTTCCTTTTGTTTTTGTATCAGAATTTTTGCAAGTTGCAATCGCCCAAACTGGCGTTTCGATAATAGTTTTAAATTCTTGTAAATTCATTGCAAAAACTGAGGAAAGTCATTATAGAAAATAACAAATGTCTTAGAATATCTCGCAAAAAGAAATGATCCAATATTAGTTAGAGCTAGTAAGGCCAAACGCTCCGTTCTTGAAGTAAAAGTGCGAGCTTTGCGCCAAAGTGACGTCACTAGAGTGACGTCGGAGGATCGGCGCGGCGAGAGATAGTTCAAAGGAGTGAACCAGCCCTTCTATTCTCTTTAGCCCTGCAAGTAAATAATACAGTGCGCCAAAAAAATGGACGAATAGGAACAACTTCTGATCTAGTGATGGAATCTTCACGTTCTAGGACTCAATCCTCGTGCTTCAAGGGGACGACCTCAAATATGTTAATTAATCAGTGCAGACGATAAATTAAGTTATAAAATCAGACACAAAAACGTACTTTCCCTGAATAAAAATGCCTGTTTTCGTCAGATTCACATTTCTGACCCTCAAAATATAAGAGGCAGCGGCATTCTGGGAAATACGTTTTCCATAGTTTGGTCAGGAGAGCGATCTCAAGTTTGGATCCCTTAATGTTAATATAACTTTTTGCATATTTCGCCATATCTCAAGAACATTTTTAGTGAATTGAAAAATTTTTGCACACAATTGTATATAAATATTATTAAATTATGGCAAAATACATGAAAACTAAAATTAATATTAAGTTGCCCAAACTTTCCATCTGCCTCGTGTTTGTAATGTGGGAATCTTATTTTCCAGATTGGAATTGACCCACCTATTTTGAGGACCGAGAATCCAGGTACAGGAATTGAGGAAAAGTGTTTATTAAGAGAAAATAAGCCTTTTGTCTGATTCTGTAACTTAAAACTGCACTATTAATTATGAATTATTAATTAATTAATTATTAATTAATAATAATTAATTAATTAATCATTAATTGATTTATAATTATTTATTAACTGCATTATTCATTAGCGTATTGTATTTAAGGTTAGACAATCGAACCATTAGGATAGAGTCTTAGTACGCGATAATCCGATCGTTAGATCGAAAGTTATTCAGGATACTCTTATTTGCGCACTGTACAATAAAGAAATAACCTATATTTTGAAACAAAAATTGCTGTGTAGCTGGAAAATCTCTTAGATATCAAGAATCCGTAAATTTACCCAGAGGAAAAATTATCGTGAAAACTACCAAAATACCGCAAAATTTATCGTGTTTCTGGCTCAATGGGATCGCCAAAGAACTGAGTAATGATTATAATTTGATTTTGGTAAAATTTGCTGTAAAATATAGTTTCATAATGTATGACAAAACTTAGTAAATGTGAAAAATGTGGTAATTTTATCATGGATAACTTAGAGAATGGTATAAAAACCATTTATTCGGATAAATTTACTTCTCAGTTTTGTAATTTTCACTAAATGTGCGGTAAAAAAAAAGAACTAATTCAGTCAGAATTTCCGGTAATCTGTTACCATATAAATGGAAAAATCATGATATGAATGGTTTTAATACTCTATATTTTGGGTTTTATTTCCAGAATTGTTTTCTTTTTACCAGAAATACCATTACCATTCAGTTCGGTAAATTTACCATAATTTTTTTTCTAAATTGTAACCAATACAGACTTTTTTTTAAAAAAACAAAAGTTGCACGAATGTGTTAAACCTAGAAAACAACACAGATTACTAATAAATATGCAAAGATACTGTTTGTCTAACAATTGATTGTGAAATGTTGCAGTCATTTAATTTTTTTTTTATATATCTGCTGACTTTAAGAAAGTGATAATAAAGTAATTTCCAAACAGAGACTTTAGAAAAAAAGAAATTGTTAAGTAAACCTCTTTCTGAACTTTAAAAAAATTATTTAACGCATTTTCAAACAAATTCCATGAAGAAAAAAAGTCAGTCAATCTATTCTATTTCTGAAAAATGCTTTAAATTCCTTTTTACAGTTAATACTTTCATCCAAACTTTGGAGATTACCCGTTGCCACAAGAATTGGAAATCGATTAACGTGTCGGTAATATTGAAGTTATTTGTATGCACTAAGAAATCGTGACGAGGAATAATAAATAACTAAACAGAATTCTATCTTCATATTCATCAAAGGTTAAATTTAGTCGTTGAAATATGGTATCTAAGTCTCAGAATTGATCAATATCTTAGATGAAATACATCGAAAGTCACGTTTAAAGGTAAGGCCTTTTATTCAATAGGAAAATGCATAAAACCAATTCAATTTTTCATAAGAAATAGTTACCGAATGAGCATTGGTTTATTTATTCAGGAAAAGAAAATCATTTATATGAATTTGCATCATCTATATAGACATTTCATTTGTGTGGCACCTTAAACTCGGGTATTTCTCTATCTATTGGCAGCATTATTGAAATTATTGATTTTGTTAGGTTGTCTGAAGTAATAAGTTAGGTGGAGTTAAAGAATTTTATTTTATAACCGGGGTTGAAAGGTCAACCCAATTTTGGGTTTGCGACTACCTATTTTCAACTCCACAGCCTTGAAATTTTAAACCCAATCCAGAAAACAAGAGAACTACTGGATCAAGTATTGGGAGAAATTTGCCTTTTTGAAGGTGTCTTTGATGGAACTAAATCGCTTTTGCATTACATGTAGAGGAAAACCTCGAAAATTTCCCTCACTTAGCCTAGCGGAGAGTCTAATCCACTATCCGCCTACCACTGAAGATATTTTGCGTCAGCACTGTGGTCGATGCGAGCCTGCTGTTGAATTCGTATCGACCTGCCATCGTTGGGATTTGAATCCGGTTTACCTCATTGGGCGGCGAGAGCTCAATCCCCTGAGCCATTACAACTGTTTATAATATTTTATTTCATTTTTCAACCCATCTTTTAACAGCCGACCCAATTTTGGGTTTAAGACTACCAATGTTCAACTCCGTAGCCTTGTAATTTTGAGCCCTATCCGGAAGACAAGGGAAATCCAGGATCAATCCAGGAAACTCATGACGTTTCGGGAAAATTTTGCCTTCATTGAGGACTTTTGACCGAACTAGCCGTTACATGGTGAGGAAACCCCCGAAAACCTCCCACGGTTAACTTGATCGCAAGGAGATTCTAACCCCTGATCCATCTAACACTGAGGATATTTGACGTTAGCACTGTGGTTAGTACCAACCGAGTTTGGAATTCGAATCGATCAGCCATCGCTTGGATTTGAACTCGGTGTACCTCATTGGAAGGCGAATACTCTATCCTATGAATCACCACAGTCGACATTAGTTTTATGTTAGGTTTTTATTGAGAATAATTTTGTATTTATTATAGAAATAAAAAAATTAGTTACCAAATAGTAATTTAGACTTATTTTTGGCCTTTTCTAAAATGGTAGCAAAAATTTAAACATAAACGGTGTTATGGTACCGCTAGCTGTCCCAGCAATTATTGGTGATTGAGCTTGTCTTTTTTTAAGCAATAACATATTAATTATACGATACTCGAGTTATGGCTAAAGAGGTACTTGGGGAAATATATAGTACAGCACTAAATGGAGTAGTTTGGATGAATTTTCCATCTTATCTCACGACAGAAAAAGGAAATAATTTTAATACTTCCGTTACCTTCTTTCTGAAATCTCTCGAACTCATACTTACGATGGTTTGTGTGATTTAATGTCTTTAGGGTAGATTTTAAATTATTACTAAAATTCAATGAATAAAGAACTGCAACACTATCGTGGACAGCTCTTGAGGATAGTTAAAATTGAAATCAAAGTATTTCCTCGCGGGCAACAGTAAGACGTGAAAAAAAAATTGTCTAATATATTATCTAAAACTAACACATTCACGCCGGGTGTTGCGCCTGAAAGCGGGACGGAAAAGAGAAAATACTGGTAGAAGAACTATTTCAATATTGGATAATATTCGGGAGGAGTTAATCTATTCTCAACAATAACAATTCACTGTAAGGAAATTTTTCACGGCAAAGAAGTAATTCAATATAAAAATTGCTTCCGTTAAAAACAATTGGTGTAATGAATTATTCCCGGAAAAAAACTAAAAAATGAAACTTTTTCGTTACCAGTTTTTACTCCGGTGCGCCGCCCGATGAGACAATCTAGCATGACCCACCTGTGGGTCAACCCGGCGTGAACGTGTTAAGGTGTAAGGATTGGTGGAGACGTTTGAAATTTAGAATATTTAAATGCAGTAGCGCTATTTATTTATCTTGGCTATTAAAGTTTATAAGTAGCACAAAATAGTTTTGAAAGCTGACGAAGCTGCTCACCAAAGGTGGTTAGTATTCGGTAATCAATTTATATACACAAATACCACATGTCACGGAAAACAGGATTGTACTGATTGCAAATAAATCAGTTAAAAAGCATGCAGCTGTTTTCATATGATGCATAACTATTACAGTCAGCTTAAAAATATATATTGGAAGTTCTTTCCTCATGATGTCTACTTAATAAATCTTTGTTTATTTGAAAAAGAAATGCTTATGGGATCAAAAAAACATTCATAATTACGGGATAAATACAAGTTGTCTGTAGTTTATCGCGTTCTAAGGAAATGAAATTTTCTCTTGGGTGCAACGAATTACTGCTTAGAACATTCTAAAAAAATAAATTACCAGGGAAGAAATAAAGTGTTTCTTCTCTGTTTACTTTTCATTGATTTATTGAAATGTTTAAAAAAAATACATTGACAGCAAAAAGGAATCATTTTAAAGTAAACGTCCTCACATGCTTCATTTTCGAAAGTACATCATGGTACTAATTTTGTAAGCATATAGAATGCATCTTGTGTTTTGAAACACTAATAATGCACCCGAAATACCCAAGAAATATTCCATGTTTTGTGGTTCGTTTAGTTTTAATAGTTTATTACTTCGAAGTTTGTAAAATCTATTTATCCATTAACATATCTTCTGAAGAAGGTTTGCTTTATCCATTAACATATCTTCTGAAGAAAATCACTGATAAGAACTGAAAGCTGTAAACTACAGCAGCGATAAAGCGATACGTAACCAGCATAATAAACAACATAATCAAGCATAATGAACAGCATAATAAATAACATAATCAAACATAATGAACAACATAATAAACAAGCATAATAAACAACATAATCAACAAAAAAAAACATAATAAACAGCATAATCAACAAACAGCATAAATGTTAATTATTAAGCAGTAGAGGCAACGGTGTCTCTAAAATAACCAACAATTTGAAAAATGGAAGTACATTAAAACGTTCAATTTGCTGCACTCTTCTTGATTTCGATGCTTCAAATTATCAGGAGATTGAAAAAACTATTATGTAAATTGGCAAAACTATTAAATAATCTTTCTTGCTGCATATCACATCATTTCATCTGAAAAACTTGCATTAGCGCGATGTTTATTAATTTTTCCCTCAGATTCTGCCACATGCTCCGACAAATGGTGGTCACTTTATAAAATATTGTCTCATAGTTTTTATCATTCTGTAACGCCATCTGTCGTTGAAATCAGTAACTAATTATGAAACTCACTGTGATTAAGTAGAGTAGTTTCCTAGCAGAAGACAGGAAACTAGATCATTTATTATATCCTTTAATTTTTCCTTAATTGATGTTTTTAAAATTTTTATTCATTTTTAGGATGCCCGTAAAATAACTAATATCTGTTAAATATTAGTTTCCTTGTACCAGTACATAAAAACGGATCTTCCTGTTCTAAAACTCTATCTTGATGATTCGGGGGGATGACCTTAAATATGCTAATTAGGTAGTGCAGACTGTATTATAAGTTTCAAAATCAGACGTAAAAACATACTTTCTCTGAATAAACATACACTTTTTCGACAGATTCGGATTTCGGATATCGGGCAATCTTCAAACTATGATCCCTATAGTTTGGTCAGGACAGCGATTCATAGTTTGAGTCCCTTAATGTTAATTTTACTTTTTGCGCTTTTCGCTTTATCTCAACAACTTTACAAACAAATTGAAAAAATTTCACCACGCACAATTATGAAATGCATTATCCAACGTTAATACTACGCAAAAAATATTTTTCATTAAGTATTATTTCATTTGATAATAATAGAAAACAATTTGAATTGTAAGGTACATAATTTTTTACATCAAATTAAAGGATGTAACTTTACATGGCAAAATACGAAATTTGATTGAAATCAGACCAATAATTCCTGAGAAATGGAATTTTAAATTTATGATTTTTATAAAATTCGATTTCTCATGAAGTACCGATTTTGCTCAAATTTAAAATTTGATAAAAAAAAACTACATGCTTCAAAATTAAGTAAGAAATTGTAATCTCTACAATTTAAAATTTTTTTGACTTTTATAAAATCAAATATTAAAAAAACATATTTAAAAAAAAATATTTGCTTTGCACGGAGTTATACTTTTTTATGAACGAATTTTATATCTGTGTGCAAAAACTGCGCAAAAAAAAAGAAAATTAATTAAGAGATTTAAACTTTCGCACAACTCTCTTGACCAAGCTAGCGAGACCATATTTCCCAGATTTCACCCTATATATTTGGGGTCAGAAATCCGAATTTATCAAAAAAAAGTTATGCTTATTTAGAGAAAGTGAGTTTTCGAGTTTAATTCCGTAACTTAAAATTTTCGAAGTCACCCATTCGAACCATTGAATTGAGTTTTAAAACTTGAAGATCCAATCAAAATTATTCGATTTTATTAAATCAAAAATTATTCGGGAAGGTCCACTTTTTTTCTTCTTTTTTTAGCACTATAAACAACATGTAATGCGTTATTTTACATAGTACTGGAAAATAGTGTTCATACAGAAATTATTGTGACAAGTTTGTTATAGCTCTTATCTGATCTTCAAAGTAAATCTAAACTTCCAAGCAAATTTTGTGTAACATATTTCAATTTTGAAATATATCTGGTGCCTTAAAATATAAATGCCCTTCCCTTCTTTTTCTTCCTCCAAATTTTTCTTTTGCCCTATCTTTTAAAACTGCTAAACTGAGTAGCAATTGATGTAAATTGGAAATATAAAGCTTTATTGGAAAGAAATAGTACTTTTATGGTAAACCGTAGCATTTTGAAAGCTTTTTATATCCATTAAATTAATGTCGGTCTTTTCGCAATTTTGATTGAACTGTTTTCAAACGCATACGCGTAATATTTTTTTCTAAATCTTACCAGCAATTTGCAGAAAATAAGTTCTTATACTAAATAAAAAGTGCTTTGTTTTTACAATTGTGTCATAAAAATGTAAAAAATATGTCAAAACAATATCCACTTTTCAATCTAAAAAAAGAACTATTGTCTATAACTTACATGGTATTAACTATAAATCATACCATTATAAAAATATTAAATATAAAATTTTTTATTAATGTTGAATTTTAAATGATTTTTCATTTATTTTTTTATTTTTTTAAATTATAATTTTTATTGAGTAAGTTTATATATTGAACCAGAACATAATACATATAATTCGTAGATTTTTTTTAAAAAGCGAATACTTTTAAAAGAAAAATGGATGTTACAAAAATTATAATTCAAAATAAAATTCTAGGAAATCATATTTTTAGTTGAGTCTTATAACTTTTATAACAAGCTTTTAATGTTATGTCAGAGAAAAAAGACACGCTTTGTCTTTAATGCATCGGTATACAACAATTTACCGGCATCTTACACACAATATCTTACCAGTCAAAACCCACTTAGTCGGTAAAATTAAGGTTTAAAATATTAGAAAAATATAAAAGCAGAAGTTAATTTCAGAAGTAAAAAGCAGAGGTAAATTATAAATTTAAAAGCAGAAGTAAATTTGTAATGACTTGCAAAATTATGACTTAATGAGTGTTTATATAAGCAAATGAATCTTAGAATAGTCTGAAAATCATAATACTTTATCCCTTAAAAACCAATGACTAAAAATGCGTTGTGCTTAATATATGTTAACAGTATACAGACAATATAATGTATATGTATACACTGTGGTAAATATTGAAATAATCGTGTGGTATCTATAGTGATATGGTGAAATATTCGTTTTCAACTCAATATTTGCAATAAAAAAATGCATGCACATCAGTCTATGTCTGACAAACGTTAGTGCAAAATTACATTTGTGATCGCGTTCAAATCATGATTAAAAAAAGTAGAACTTAAACAACTTAGAGTAATTTTATTAAGTAACAAAATATATTTTTTAAAGGAATTTTTGTGAGTTTTGATATTTTGTTTAGCCTGAAGAAAATTTGATTCTTTTAAAAAGCAACATTATATTACGATTTTACCTTATGCAGCAATTAATCTAAAAGTAGAGAAAAAGCGTGGAAAAGGAGATACTCAAGGTTATAATAGTATTCTTAAAATACCAGTGATCACGTTTAAATTATAATTAAGGAAACTGGAACTTAAATTTAGACTAATTTTATTAAGTAACAAAATATTTCTTAAAGGAATTTTCAAAGTTTTGATATTCTGTTAAGGCATAAAAAGATTTTATTCTTTAAAAAAGTAACAATGCATCATGATGATACATCAATATATGTCATGATGATACATCAAAATAAAATGATACCATGCCCGGATAGCCTGGTCAGTAGGTCATTGGACACTTGATAAAGACTCTTGGACTCTTGACATTTTTTATTTTATAACCGTCGTTGAACAGCCGACCCAATTTCATGGGTTTACGACTACTTACGTTCAACTCCGTAGCCTTGTAATTTTGAACCAATCCAGAAGACAAGGAAACTCCTGGATCAGTACCCCCAGAGGTATTGATTTGTTGTGGGAACATGGAGGACTTTGAGACTCGACAGATTTAACGTGCATCAGGCACCATTTACTACACGGGGAGTCTTCGGCCGGCGAGGATCGAACCCACGACCTCTTGGATATGGGCCCAGCGCCCTACCGACCAGGCTATCCCGGCCGGACTCTTGACATTGGAGAGAACAGGAATTCTAATACAGTCTGCCGAAGAATCCCCGTGTTTTAAATGGTGACTGGTGCACGTTAAGTCTGTCGTGGTCGCAAAGTCTTCCAAGCTCCCAGAACAAATCAATACCTCCTGAGGTACTGGTCCAGAAGTTCCCTTGCCTTTTGGATTGCGTTCAAGATTGCAAGGCTACGGAGTTGAACATTGGTAGCCGTAAACTCAAAATTTTGGTCAACTGTTCAACTACGGCTATAAAATCATGAACCCATGAACCGTGCAGGCACAAAGGATAGAGCGTTCGCCTTCTAAGGACGTGAGCCGTGTTCGAATCCCAGAGATGGCTAGTCGATACGAATACCACACCCGACTCACACCGACCACAGTGCTGGCGTAAAATATCCTTAATGGAAGGCGGATCATGTATTAGAGTCCCCTTGTCGTTAGGCTAACTGTCGGAGGTTCTCCTTTTTTTCCTCCCCATGTAACGCAAATGAGGGTCAGTTTCAACAAAAAAGTTCTCCATGCAGGCCAATTTTTCCTAATACTTGATCCAGGAGTTCCCTTGGCTTCTGGATTAGGTTCAAAATTACAAAAGGCCACAAAGTTGAACATCAGTAGTCGTAAACCTAAAATTGGGTCAGCTGTTCAACGACGGTTATAAAATAAAATAAAATCATGAACCCATTTGTAACATCCAATTTACTTAAGATATCGTTCTCTTGCATACATAGTTACATCACATCCACTGAGTACCCAAGTTCCTAGATCTGTTTTTTTAACTGCTCTGGGAGGATAGCGATCAGATGACAAGTTCAGAACCTGACTTGGTACACGTCTCTTCAAGCCACCTCATCACTTCCAGTGAAAGAAGTTTCATCAATGACAGATTTAATGTGCACCTTACTGCGTGTAAACTTCGGTTGTTCAGTTGGCTCCCAGAATCTAGTACCTCAATGCCCTAAAGGAATGAGCTAATAGATCGACTTTTATATTTTTACAGTAAAAGTATGTTAAATCCACATAATCTCAGACTCTAAGTGCTCAACTGCTTTTAGAATGCATCTCACTTTCATTCCGAAGTGCAGTTCAGCTCGGCATTGCAATGACAAAATATTTAAAAAAAAGTTTCGTAATATAAAATTTAATGACGGAAAATGATATTTCTAATTGAAATAAACATATATCCTTGCTCATTGAATCCTGTATGTTTTATTATTGTGCTCTTTAAACTAGATATACAAATAATTAAAATAAATTTGTATCCTCACTCGTTGAATCTTGTGTGTCTTATTATTGTGCTCTTTAAACTAGGTATACAAATAATTAAAATAAACTTGTGTCATTGCTCATTGAATCTTGTGTGTCTTATTATTGTTCTCTTTAAACTAGGCATGCAAATAATTAAAATAAACTTGCGTCATTGCTCGTTGAATCTTGTGTGTCTTATTATTGTGCTCTTTAAATTAAATGTGCAAATAATTAAAGTAAACTTGCATCATTTCTCATTGAATCTTGTGTGTCTTATTATTGTGCACTATAAACTATCTATGCAAATAATTAAAAAAAACTTGTATCTTTGCTTATTGAATCTTGTGAGTCATACTATTGTGCTCTTTAAACTAACTATGCAAATAATTAAAATAAATATAATTTTAATGGTAGGAGTTTTAGTTTCTACATTAGTGGATAGATAGATGTGATTTAATTTATCCGTATACTGTAATTTTCGGTTTAAATGATAAACTCATTGTTTTTCTTCATTTGGGGTATTTTTAACTATATTTGATCAAAAACTATATTAAAATATCTGATGAATAATATAAATTTATTTTATTAAAGAAATTTTTAGAATCTTCATAAAATAACATTAAAATGTTTACATTAATAAAACTTTTAACACCAGAAAATTAAAATAGCGTATAAAAATAAAAATTCTTTGTAAATAAAAAATGTAATTTGACGCTATATTATCTCGAAATTATAGTTTTTTTTACTGACATTAAACAGAGTCAAAAGTTTTAAATAAAATTAACCAAATTATCGCTTAGTAAGAAATACAAAAGTGTCCATAAATAAATATCTTCAGTTATTATTTACTAAAAATGCCAGGTTAAATTAAAAAATTAATACTACTTGTAAACAAATACCATGAATAAATCATTCATGAATTATAGTTCTATTCCATAAAAATTAGTACATACTTTGTATTTCATTACTTATGAATGAGACGTACTATATATTTTCTTTAGAAAACCGGTTTTATTTTTTATTTTGTTTGATTTAAACAAATTTAAATATATATTATTTTTTATACTTTTTATTAAAAGTAATTTATTCATTATTCAAATATGTAATTAAATTTAAATATAAAATGAAGAGAAATTTTTTAAAAATTTATTATCTTTAAATTAGTATTTGAAATTAAAAATACAGCTACTTTTTGTGATTATTCAATTAAAAAAAGAAGTCATTAAATATGCATATAATGCTTGCGAATTCAACTCTGTATTAATTTATTTTATGTTGTGATAGTTAATTTTTAAAAAATATATATGTTTATAACAAAGAATTTATTCAATTGTAAAAAATTAAATATTAATTTTTTTTTCTTACTGTTTTCTCAGAAATTCAATTCTACTCATACTCAATCTCAAAGATGAGGTACTAAAAAACCACGTTAGCGTGGGTCGCTGGCGAAATCTTTATGCGAAAACGTTTTTCCTACGAAATCAGGACTTAACAAGTTTACATGTCAAGCTTAGAGCTGAATTCACAAAGCAAAATGAGATATCTCATTTTTCCTTACCTCGGAACATCCCGTTTTTCCCTAAAAGTAGCCATAAAAACCAACTAGACCCAAGTAAAAAATTAGTCAAGTTAATAATAAAGCAATGATGAATGAAAAATGGCTTTAAATACTACCAATCAGTAAAGAAGGCGGTGTTAAAAACCATTAAAATCTAATTAATTACGTAATAAAATAATGCCGTCTTTCATCTACGTTATGTTTTGTACGGAAATCTAACAAGTTTAAATGCTCGTATTCATTCGACCGAAGACTCTCCGAGTAGTAAATGGTGACTGGGGCACGTTAAATCTGTTGGATCTCAAAGTCCTCCATGTTCCCATAACAACACCTCTGGGGATACTGAATCGGAGATTGATCGTTCTCTGGTTCAAGTCAAAATTACGATCTGTGGAGAGATGAATGGATGCATGCATGGGTTCGCCCTGTAAATGGATGTGACGTATGGGCGTGTCAGAAGTCAAATTCTTGCCCATAGATGGCGCCACTGGAAAACATAAACAATCGCACCCTTTGCCTTAATGGCCTTCGACACCAACAGCAACAGGTTTAAATGTCTTCAGTCTGTACTTTCTAAATAAGGACTGAGATTTTTTAGAGCCATTTTACCTTTTCTTTGTTTCATTTTTAATTAGAGACCAGTAAGTGCACATTTTCTTGACTTCAGTTATTAAAGAGTGCACTTCTTTGTAAAAAAAGTATCCCGTTTGTCTCTTGCTTTTAAGAAAATCATTTATGTTTGTTTTAGATATTATAATTCACCATTAGCGAATTTAAGACTGTACACCATAAGCGAACTCACCCTGTTTAGAATGTTACAAAAAAAATAATAATAATCGCCTAATTTAGTCACATGCCCTATCTAAAAAATCGCTATTTTCTATTCTCAGCTGTCACGTATAGTCTTGTATTGGTGACGTTATCCAATTTGAGAGAGTCAAATTTTATCTGCTCTATTTCAAATAGAACTTTTCAGTGAGTCAAAGAAAGATATAAAGCGGGCTATAAAGGATTTTTTATTCTTCTAAAGGGGCAATTTTTCCTCAAAGTCCCATCCTCTGAGTTTTCTGAGAACTTGAAATTTTTCTTTTACTTTCTGCTTCGAATATTGAAACTAGTTTCAGTTTCCTCTTCTTTTTTTTTGAAGTCTAGTTCTATTTATGCAAAACAAAGTAACTTTTAGATTTATAATTTTCAAAATACACCCATCAAATTGTAACAGAAATGTTTCAGGAAAGCTTAGAAATGATTTTGCACTAAGCAAAGCATTTATATTTCTAATTTTTCCAACAAAATCATCGCTAGACTTGCGTGTTTCGATTGACTATTTTAAGCAATTTAGTTCGCGATTTTTAAAAATAGTTTAACCCACTGACGAATCTGCGCATAAAAATTCGTATTTTAACCTGCAGTCTTTTCCGCATAACACAACCGGTATTCCATGTTATTAGATTGGGAAATAGTGTATTGGGGAGAAACATTCCTTCCATTTTGCCCATTTTCTAAACCGCCAGTGGGTTAATACATAATTAATATTTTTACAAAAACGACATACGAGTGCTACAGTAGCACAATTGGTTAGACGTTGGTTAGTTAGAAAATCACCTTATTATTATTGACACTATGATGCTTAATTAATATTGATATTTTCTATTAATTTAAATAAAATAAAATAATCTATGTGCTAAAAAATAAAGTTAATGAAGAAAAGATTAATGGGAAATTCATTTAGGAAAGCCATAGAAATTCACCATTCACAGATGGCATTTAATTAATACACTATTTGGAAGAAAGTGACGGGACACGACACTATAACGACATAAACCCATATTTATTAAAATTAATTGGCGGTAGGGCCTCCTTTGGCTGAGATCACAGCTGCAACCCTTCTGGGCATGCTTTCCACTAAATTAGCCATAGTGGCAAAAGGAACTTCCTTCCAAATGTATAACAGGAAGTCATAGTTCATGCTTGCTTTTGGGGAGTGGGGTGCAGGCCCTCAACCGACGGTCCAATTCGTCCCAGAGACGTTCAATTGGGTTAAGATCAGGGTTCTGCGCCGGCCACTCCATGTGTTTAACGTTGTTGTTCACATACCAATAAAGAGTCCTCCTTGCAACATGGGGTCCTGCGTTGTCGTCTTGATACAATCAATCATTCATACCGTACGTTGCCCGCAAGGTAGGAAGGACTTGATTGTCGAGAATATCACAGTATCCATCGGCATTCATCACACCATCAATTTTCACCAGTGAGCCAGCCCCATACCGGGAGAAACAGGCCCATACCATCAATCCTCCTCCACCAAACTTTACATTTGTCCCGTCACTTTCTTCCAGATAGTGTATAAACTACTGATGGCGATATGTGCTACTGGTATTATGGTAATCGGTGCAGTTTTGATAAGAATTCTACAACGGATTTTCAGAAATTTCAGAAAATATTTTTTTACAGTGGCAGAAAAGACAGTGTATTAATATTTTAACGAATTAGAATTAAAGCAACTTCTTCTACCATTACTTATAAGTAATTTAACAGTAAGGAAATGGTTAGGTAGAGAAATGGTCATGCTTCAAAGCTCCTAAGTTCTAATTTTTATTTTTTATTTTGTTAAAAAAATTTCGGATTTAGATGGTGGCCACTGACAAATGCATTTCTCAAAAAACTTAAACATTGAAGGATTATGTGAAAAGTACCAAATTTACTAATATAGGTATGAAATATTATATTGATCTATTTGGTGATTATTAAAACTGAACCAATACTAAGCAGTTTTAATGCCAATAATTTGAAAACAAGTGTTTTATGTTCCCCCGAAACGGATGTGTTGCGAAGAAAATTACTTAAGAGTGGTAAAATTCGACTGTCATGAGTTGGCAACAGCTTCATGCTTATTCATGATTATTTACCACTGCCTAATTTGAAACAAAAATCAGAAAAGCATACAAAAAACTAATATGGATCAGTTATGTTTAGATTAAAGTGAAAACAAAAACAGTTCTGTTACATTAAACATATCCATACTGATGCAACCAGCTTTACGTCATTTTCTCTGATTCATTAATTTCCCTAAAAATATTACTCTTACTTGGTTCTTCCATCAAGCTCTTTAATTTTGTCAGTCTATGCCTTTAAGTTTTGAGCCAAATTTTGCAGTATTCTGAGAACTGATATATTAATCTTTTACTCTTTTTTATTCACCCCGTGTGAAGAACTGGTATTCAGCTAGTAGTAATAAAAATATCTGCTACTTTTTCCTTAAAATTCAAGTAATTTTCCGTATAAGCTACCCACTTGTGGAGCAAGACCGGGTTCATATGTGAACAAACTTCTCCCTAAGGGTGATTTTATTTTATTTTCTAGAAAGAAATTGTTATGAAAAAAGTAGTGCATTTATGACTTTTCCCTTGAATAATATTTCATATACAATTAAACAATTAATATCTTAATTAAATCTGTCAGTTTTTGGTATGAACAGTTCAACTCCAACGGCCTTCAAATCCTACCTACTCTGTGTTACTCCGTTGTTCACTTCATAGGGTCAATAAAGTTTTCAGACCTATTGACCAATTAGGTTTTCAGACCAGAGCTTTATAAAGCAGGCCTAAGAAACTTCTGAGGAAGATACGGCTACTTATGCCCACGATTTCAGCTATGAAAGTTACCTAAGTATATAGGGCCAATGTATAGGTCGACTATATAGGGCCAATAAGGTTTTCAGACCAATTGACCAATTATAAAGAAGGTCTACGACGTTATAAAGAAGATATGACTACTTATGTCTGCGGTTTCAGCTATGAAAGTTACCTAAGTATTATAACTTTAACAGGTATATATCATAACTGTTGAGCATTTATCATAACTGTCGAAACTAATTTTCATTAATATCTGCCTAATTGTTCTGGAAATAGTACACCAAGTATCAAAATTCCTTTATTTTTGAAAACCGATATATATTAGTTACAGGGATTTTAACAAGCACCATGTGCATATAAATTTATTTAAGCATCTAGAATAATTTATGAACAATATTCTTACCTGATTCAAGTAGGCATGCGACAAAGTCTCATAACAAAGGAAAAAACCTAAAAGAGAATAGAACTAAAATGGTCTTACCCTCGCTTCTACTTATCCTTAGAGTCAATTTTATTCTTTTCACTTGATTTTCTGAGATTGAATTGTGAAAGTTTCAGTACTTTTTTAACAACTGAAGACGAATTACTTTTCCCCCGGAAAAGCGAAGTAACTGTAATGAAGTTGACTGGTGGAACAAAATAAGAATCTTCTTTTCTCACAAAAGGTAGTTCTACTTCTTACCTTTCGTAAATCGAATCACTTGCAAATAGGTTTGAAGAAGAAATACGACTCCATGAATGCGCATTCACCTTTCTTTCTTATGATAAAAATACTTATATATGCCTTAAAATAAGGAAATTAGGAAGGAAACGAGAAAGCACTGGTAATAGAACTGCTGCAATAATAGTTAACTTTCCGGAGGAATAAATCTTTTCGTATCTATGAACAATTCATGCTATTATTAATTCTGGGAGAAGAAGCAATTCGATATATAAATTATATCCGTTAAAAAAATTGGTAGTTATGGATATCTTATTATTCCCGAAAAAAAGCTAAAAATGAAATTTATTTGTTTCCAGTTTTTACTTTTTTCCGTCTTGATATATATATATATAGACTTTCAGCCCTGACTAGGAGTCGGGATAGCCCGAATGGTAAGGTGCTATACTCATGTTCATAAGAACGGGAATTTGAAATCCAGATTGGTCGAAGACTCCCCGTGTGAAGACTGGTGCACGTTAAATCTGTCGGGTCACAAAGCCCTCGATGTCCCCATAACAAGTTATACCGGATTTTATTTAATTTTTATAACCGTCGTTAAACAGCCGACCCAATTTTTGGGTTCACGACTGCTAACGTTCAACTCCGCAGCCTTGAAATTTTGAACCCAATCTAGAAGAGAAGGGAACTGCTGGATCAAGTATTGGGAGAAATTTGCTTTAGTGGAGGACTTTTTGATGGAACTAGCACACGTTTGCGTTTCATGGAGAGGAAAACCAAGAAAATTTTTCATGGTTAACCTGACGGCAAGGGTACTCTAACCCATGATCCGTGTACCACTGAGGATATTTTACATCAGCACTGTGGTCGGTGCGAGCCGGTTGCGGAAATCATATCGACCAGCTATCGGTGAGATTCGAACTCCGAACTCGGTTCACCTCATTGGAAAGCGAACGCTCTATCCTTTGAGCAACTACGGCTACATATATTATGTTTATACTTTTTGGCTTTTTCCCGATAGGTTCAACAAAAGTATAATCTGCTTCAAAACAAAATCATGTATTCTAACCGCATAACTAGACCATTTGATTCTCGCTGTATATCTTTCAATTTAACATCACCAGGTTTTTTGAGTACTTTATTCCGTCCTCAGTTTGTAAATTTCCTCTACGATCCATTCTCTTGAATTCCACTTGAAATACATTATTTCCATCAAAAGTTTCAAGGGCCACTTTATATCTTGCCGTTATTGTCCATATCCCCGATGCTTACGTGAGAAGTTACTGGTTGTGTTTCGCAAATTCAAAAAAAGTTATTTAAATCACCAAAGATACTGGATCATGGACAGGAAGATAATTAAAAATTTAACAGCAACTTTTAATTTTGTATGAGATCCCAGTTTACATAAGAAAATAAAAAAAATAACAAATGACATAAGAAGTTTGTTTATTTTTGCAAAGGGAACTAAAAACGCTGATTTGCTCGCGAATTTCTTTTTCCTCTAAATCACTTCTCTGTGGCAGAACTACACATCTTTATTCAATCTATTTCCGATATCAAAAAAAAAAAAAAATAAGTTTGAAGTAAGACACAAACATCTTTATCGATCTTCAGTAGAAGTATTTAAGAAGAATTTTTCTGAGAATCATAAGCTATAGAGAATCAGTATGTGACAACAAAATTACGCATAAATAAAATAAAAATTTGTATTAAATTAATTTCAGCATCAAATTCAGAAGTAAATATTTTCATTTATTTTACATATGCTGTTATACTATTTCCTAACTTATCAAAGTAAAGAAAAGAGTATTTATTAACTAGTAACTTCTGAAGTCTGGTAGAAAATACGTATGAATTTTGTTTCCTGATTTAATAAACTTTAGATCATTAATGGTCACTATTAGTGTACTCTTTTTAAGAATTGTTTTGAAATGTATAAGAATTATTGCAAACAATGTGTAAAGGTTGTTGTAAAAAGGTTTAAAAAAAAGGTTTATTGTAAAAAATTTACATAATCATAACCCTTTAAGAAATACTTTTTGATGTATTAGCGTTCTTTTATAGTTTTAAATTTTAATAATCACACCACGTATTAAGAGTTGGGGTTAAAATGTAAGTCTTCTTCTTTTCAAATCTAACCTGAATGCCGATTTTCGAGTACAGTATATTATTTGTGCGAGTATTTTATTTCTAAATAAAGCAACCCGCATTAAACGGAATTTTCATATGCGATATCTCAACACGTAGCAACATGTTCTATATTAATGAGTTAAAAAAGGTATACGTTAATTGCTCGATATGTTTTTTCAATTAAAAAAAAAACTACTTTTAACTTAAATTTTATCATTCTAGCTTGAATATTAGAGCCTCTACCATGATCTTCCATCTAAACTTATTAGTAACCAACAGCTTGGGTTCGTTCCATGATTCATTAACCACCATAAATTCATTATTAATTATCCCGTTCTAGGTTGCTTTTACTTTTCCTTTCTCTCTAAGGATTCTGATAAAATGCATAATTTCATTGACGTTATAAACTCATTCTAACTTATTGTCCAAATAGATATTACTTGTCTCTAATGCATTAATTTTCGTAATTTTAATCTTACTTCAATTAATCTTCAACCCTGTTTTCTTTCCATATGTCTTAAAGATGTCTTTTATCTCTTCGATAAAATCATAATAGAATGGGCATATTACTCTTTTAATTGTTATTTTATTCATAACTTACTTAATATTATACTTAATATTATGCTTATTATTATACTCTTACTATTATTCTTAATATACTTAATATTATGCTAAATATACTTATTATTATACTTAATTATACTAATAACTTTACTTAATATCATGTTAAATTTTATATTTTTTATTCAAATTTTTTTTTTTTCATATCTAGCTTAGCGATATGGTACAGTATTTCTCACTGCATTATAGTTAATAATTATTAAATTTAAAAAATGGAGAAAGCAGAAAACGCAAAATAGTAAATTGTACAGAAAAATCAAAAAGTGGGAAACCTTAACTTCTGGTAAGTATATAATTTCTATTTCTACTTTTTGAAGAAAATTCGAATAAATTGTCCACTCTTAAAACTGTGGGAAGCCTTGTTTAGTAATTCAATGTAGTTTTTGTAACCATATATTTTATTTATTTCATATTTTCATGAAATATCTGTCTTTTTTTCCACTAGTAATAATGATCATCAACCAGTCACCGTCTTATTACAGTTTCATCTTCATCTACTTCACGTCGTGGGATGTGGTTGGTTCTTGCAACTTAAAAAACCGGTTTTCATAAATAAAAAAAAGTTCTATTTTAAGTGAAGTGGCTGGTTGAATGTACAGTCCGCAAAAAAAAAAAAGATATCACCCTGAATAACTTTCGTTCTAATGATCGGATTTTCACGAACTAAGAGTCAATCTTAATGGTTCCTGGGGGTGACCTCAAATATACTAATTAATTAGTGCTAACTATTAATTAAGTTACGAAATCAGACACAAAAACGTACTTTCTCTGAATACACATGCATTTTTTTTTACATATTTGGATTTTTCATCTTCAAAATATAGGGGGTAGCTGCAATCTGGGAAATGTGGTCCCCATAGTTTGGTCAGGAGAGCGATTCAAAGTTCGGGCCCCTTAATGTTAATTTCGCTTTTTGCGTTTTCAGTCATATTTTAAAAACTAATGAAGCAATTCAAAAAAAATTGCACCCACTCATAAAACTCATTTACCCATGAGGAAATTAAATTCCTCATATTATTTTCCTCATTCCTTCAATTATTTTCCTCATGATTAATTTCATGAGGAAAATAATTTTTAATAATTATTTATTATTTTTTATTATTTAATTAAAGTGAGGATGAAAAAAAGTTGAATTATAAGGTATGAATTTTTTTATACCATTTTAATCAACATATTTTTCAATTGAAAAATCTAAAGTTTCAACTGTTTTTATTTATTAGAAGATAAGAAAAATTAAAATTAATTATTTAAAAAAAATAATTTTGCGACAATGAAGAAATGATTAAGTGGAGCGATAAATATTAAAATGTGATAAACTTACGAGGAAATTAACTTAGCGCGCGTAGCGAAAATTTCATTCATATTTTTTTCGCTAATAATCGTTTGCAAATCTTTTTATTTTTTTTTTTTTAAAACTATAAAATACGATGTTTCTTTTTTAATAGTCTAAAATTCTATTTGCAATTTAGTAAAGAAATTTGAATAAAACATCTTATTGAATAAAAAACATTTTATTCAACGAATGTCGAGTTTTATAAAAGCATGCTTCTGATAGAATATGATTATACACCAGATTGTGCTTATTTAATGTGATTATTTTTTAGTTTTTTCTTCTCAATAACTGATACAATTTCAATAATATACATACGTATGAATTGATTTGGAATAAAATATTTATCAATTTCTTGAATATATTTTTTACAAATATTAATAAAAATACGTAGTAAACATATTTAAGCATACCTCACATCATCGCAAATTTCTCAACATTTTATATATCGTCTTAATGTTAGAAGTAATTTTTTAATCACCTGCCCAGAAGTGTTTCGCAGAACTATTTTACCAACTATTTAATTAAATTTTAACATTTTTAAAAATCTTATTCTTTACCCTACTACGTTTATTATTTCCTCATTAATATACTAATCAATTTTTTAGTACTTTAATTTAGGTTTTCTTTAAAGTGAAGTTCCTTTTTAAATTATAGTCAAGTTTTTTTTAAACGAATTATTGTCTGCTAGCTAAAATTAAAACCTTGTTAAGAAATTAAAAACATTCCACTGTCTACAATTATTTAATGCAAAACAGCTGATTATTTAGTAAGCATACTATTTTTTTCGAAAAAGGGATATAAATCATTGATAGTCTTTTTTTTGTTTTGTTTCTTGTGACTTCAACATAGATTATCTAAAATAGTGTTGATGTTATAAAAGTCACTACAAAGAGTCTAAAGATACCGAACATAAAAAGCTGTCGAATACGTAGCCAAAATTTTTAAGCGTCTTAAAATATCTCAGTATCTTAAATGTAGTCCTAACATCTTAGTTGTGAAATTAAATTTTTAATTATCTGACCACGCGTGATTCAATAATTATTTCATTATCTTTTACTCTTTCTTTATGATTACATGTAGATTTATTTCCGTATAATATGCTAAACTATTTTGTTTAATTTTTTTCATTAGCACGATTCCCAAGATATTATTGCAGTATAATTTGTTATCAGGAGAAATGCCTTATTTTGTTAAGCAGGAAATAATAAAAATTGAAATTTGTAAGAACATTCCGAAGCCGTGGCAATTTTAGAACCATCTGATTTTTTTTAAAAAAAATGCAATGAAAAATACGCAATTTCTGATTTTATTTTGATTAAAAATAAAAAAAAAACGTGGCAAGAAGGCTAACATACTTTTTTCAGAAATTGTGAAAACCAATTTTTCCTATATTTCGTCAAAATAGGATAAGAATGATATTGCTCCAAGGGACCTACTCAATAATTTCGCTATTTCCAGAATGAAATCTGTTTGATCGAAACATATTTTAATGAAAATTAAAACGAGAAAACAATTAATTTTATTATTTATCTAAGCTTATTCCATTTATTTAATGATAGCGATAGCAAGGTTAAGGATATGCAATGGAAGCCCCGTTTACTATTATACTATAAATGCATTAAATCAGGTAGCTTGAATATTTTATTTTAAGCAAATTATTTAATAATTTTAAGTAAATAAGGGTGTAAAAATAAACTCGATCAAAATACTCCGAAAGTATACCCTAAAATATATGTAGAATAAACTTTGGAATCGATATATAAAAAATACCTTTTCAAACAACTTCGAGTAGGACGGAAACGCAAACTTTTTTTGAAATAGTTGTCCTTGAAACATTTTTTCACAAAGTAGTGAATTATTATTTTTTTCAATCAAAGAACCTGTGCTTATAGCTTATGTAAAACTTATTTTAATATCGAGTGAAATAATTTAATATGTTGTGTAACTAAATAGATAATCCTAAGAAACTGAACCGAAAATATAAAAACTTCATTGATTTAAAAAATAATAGATGATAATAAAAATAGACATGTTTTGAGTGTCCAATAATAAAAGTCACAAGTTGTTCAAGCTTGACAAGTTTTGAGAATGGGCGATTATATTTGAACGCTCGAAACATGTCGACTTTTACTTCCCTCTTCATATTTTTTTGAGCCAGGTGAGTTTTTATCATCAATTATACCGTTTTACATTTGAGTCTTGATCATTATTTTGATAAGGATTTTACACTCGTTAAAGTAAACATAAGCATTTCCATATTTTAACAGGATTTATGTGGTCTTTAAAAACGTAATAGCATCAATATTGTAAAAGTTATAAGTACTTAAAAATTAAAATTTTGAGACCAGATATTTTGAGTTTATGAAATTAAATATTTTATCTTTTAAATTTTTGTGCCTCCATTTCAGTATCTTAAGGATCTTACGAGCTCTACTTAAAAAGAGAGTATCAGATATATATAAGAAAACAATAATCATAGTAGCAGTATTTGGGGGTAAATGTAGCTTATCGTAATTGAAGAATATGCTGTGCGATTGATTATGGTGAATTTGCGAAGTTTCAGAATGTATCGAAACATGAGGATGCTATTTGCTAATAATCTTTATCCAAAGAAATCCATGTAACCTAAATATCTAGTAGAATGAAGCGATTTTTTAAACAATGAATCATACAATATGCAACATATTATTTCAGTATCTTATTCTTAAATATAACATGTTTCAATGTTTTTAAAATGCCACTAAACATTCAGCAATTCCTTGAGTTATGGAAAAAAGAAATATCGTAATTATAGAAAACCTTGTGAATGTGTATTAGAATTACTATACAATCTACATTTTATTTTTCAAGCATTTTTTGTTTCTTCAAACTTTCTTGCCTAGAAGACTCGATTAAATCTGTAAAAATGATTATCCCTAAAATTTTGTATATAGCTATAATAAGTTATGTCAATTTGATTTTAGTAAGAAATCCTCGAATAAATATAGCTAAAACAACATATCTAAATAATATCAGATAAAAAGTTCATGTATTTAAATTCTAAAAACTTAAAAAATCATAAATAATTTATAAATCAATTCAAATTTTCTTTTCAAAGGAGATTTAAATTTTTTTTTTTGCTTTTTGGACAGAAATCAGCTTAAAAATTGTCTATTGCCTAGAAACTTCGAGATATTTTCTATTAACAACTAATTAAACCCCTCCCAGCAATTACATTATGAAATTAATGAACATTATTTCATTTTTTTTACATTCAGAGTTCTTTTACTAGGTTGCCTAGCAACCTAATAAAATTAAGCATTAAGTTTTTAAATTAGTCAATGGGTTATCTTAAAATATTCATTCGCGCTGGCGACTTTTTTGGCGGTTTTCTGGGCTATCGCCAAATATATAAACCTTTATTGCTACCCAATTTATGACCCAATTTTTTCACAATTTTGCCTACCCCCCTAATTCAAGTGTCTAGATTCCAAATATGTAAAAAAAATTTATGTTTACTCAGAGAAAGTACGTTTTTGTGTTTGATTTCGTAACTTAATTAATAGTTAGCACTAATTAATTAGTATATTTGAGGTCACCCCCGGGAACCATTAAGATTGACTTTTAGTTCGTGAAAATCCGATCATTAGAACGAAAGTTATTCAGGGTGATATCTTTTTTTTTTTTTGTGGACTGTACCATTTCACTTCATATGAAGTGGCACATTGGTTTGCACTGAACTGAGTATAGTTTCGGTGTACCTGTCCGCGAAGCAGACACTTCACACCTTCATCTGAGGTTGTGCCCGTGGGCACCTGTAATGATGGCATTGCAAGTGGATTATGGCGGTGAAATTCGGTGGCGGTGGTCAAATAAGATCTGCATTCTATCTATCCGCATAAAATAATAACATGATTGAATAATATGATTAAAAAATACTAGCTGATGGTTAAAATTGATGTAAGTCTCTGCTATAACAGTGACCCGGCCGTCCTGGCATACAACCATTCGTACCGGGTTGCTCACTGTACTGATATTAGTGGAACTACGGCTTGCCCGGATCGGACCAGGGTTACTCCTTCTCCGGGTTTGCCGTAGTCCAGTGTAAAAGCTGTGTGTGTATTGAATTTATCGATAATATTTATATATTATCATGTCTGAGAGAAAAAATGAAGTAATCGGGTTGTAGTATTTCATTTCGGAAATAAGATCTTTGTCCAGGATTTTATTAAAATCCGCAGGATCCGAGTTATTTGCATTTTCATAAAAAGCAGCATTTAGTTTGTTTATATAATCACTGATGCTATCTATTTTTAAGTCATTCCTGAGCGAGGTGTTTGGGAGGCAATAAGGTGCTCCTGTGATGCGCTTTAGAATTTTATTTTGGACTATATCCAGTTTTTTAATTTGGTTTGGTTTAGCGCAGCCCCAAGCTGGGCTGGGCGTATGTCAGAATCGGTCTAATTGTAAATATAGCAGCCTCTTTAGGTTAAGTGGGAGTGATTTGGAGTTTAGTAGTGGCCTAATGCAGATATAGGCAGCATAGGCTTTATTTACTGTTTTATCTATATGGAGATTCCATGTGAGTTTATCGTTAATGCAAAGGCCTAAATAATTAGCCTTATTTGTAATTGGAATTAGATTATTGAATAGTGTAGCATTGCTAACATTGGCTTGCAACTCTCGTTTGATCTATTTATTTCCCAGTTGCCACTCCAAACATGCTTAAAACCTGTTTTCATTTTTAAAAAAAAAGTTTTCCTGTAACATTGTTATCAAAGTTTAGATATTCGCATTAAACTTGTAACTGAAAACCTTCTTTCATTTAGAAAAAAAAGTTCTTTTGTAAAATTTTTATCAGATATTTGCATTAAACTTGTAACTGAAAACTTGTTTTCGATTTTTAAAAAAAAGTTTTCAGATATTTTTGCTACTTTTAGCGTTTTCTGTTTCTAGTTTTCAATTATTCTTAGATTATTCCTTTATTATGTAAAGTGTCTATCTATTGAAATTAAATTAAAAGAGTGATAAAAATGTCAGTAAAATTTTATTTTCCGGGAAGTCTCAGCATAACATAAAAGGTATCTCAAATTTCATTCACAAACTATATTTGATTTTTGTTTACAGAAACCTATACAAATGCACGTAGAAAAATAATGATTTTTGTATGCTTTTTGCCCTGCTCATAAAGAAAACTATTATAAACTATTAAAAATTAAGTTCATTCATTTTTGCGCAAAATAAGAGCGCTTTTCCTTGGTGTTAAAAATATTAAAATAATATTACACAAAAGTACTTAGATTAATATTAAACCAGAGAAGAGAAAGAAAATATTAAACCGCAAAAACAAATTAAAATCGTCAAGTTTATTAAAAATCAGAGATAACTTTAAGGAAATTTTATCACTGTATCCAACTTTGAAAATAGATGCATATTACAAAAACAAAAGCAAAGTTATGAACATTATTTGCCTGGAAGTATGTTTGCATTTAGAAATTCAGCTTTAAAGGTAAAAACACCAATGAAGTCAGGAAAAACAACTTACGCTTTTTTAAAAAATACCTTATCTATATCTATTGATAAACAGAATACTAGAGTTATATTCCAAATATGGACTGCATCTGAGACAAATCGAAAAAAGAGAAGAATAAGTGAAATACTTAAGGTGTTTAGATGGAAATACCACAAGAATGCGAATTTGTTGTGTTTTTTTGAAAGCGTTTATCTCTCATGCCGGAAGTTCCATAAAGAGATTGATTTTTTTAAAAAAAAGTTTATCTGTCTATGCTTTTTTTCACTGAAAAATTTCTTTCTGTTTGAAGAACTAAAAGGATTTAACAGACTTTTTTTTTAACTCCCACACATCTCAACAGGGAATTTAAGTAAAGAAAAAATCCAAGCATATAGAACTTAGATCCAAAAAGCAATATTTATGCTATCGTGTATAGAAGGTTTTCGACTATGAACTTAAAGAAATTTATTTGAAAAAAAAATTTACGCTTTTTTTAACACAATAAAACAGCTGTTAATTTTTTTTACAAAAAAATTTCTTTGAGTTCAAACCGGAAATTTTCACACTCTAAAAATATCTGTATTTCCAAACAAGCAAAATTTTACAGAAATTTCCCATTATTTAAATAAAATTCAAACAAACTTTTTAAATTACACGATGTTCAAATAGTTGAGAAAAAACAAAGATTTTTAGGTTCTTTAGTAGTTTGAAACTGTCAAATTAGAACATTTCAATTCTTCACAGTAAATTTAAGAAATGACCAGGAAAATAATTTGCAAAATTTATATCAGTAACATTTCTTGCAGAAACAAGTTTTTTTAAAAAAATCAGAAATTTTCCTACTAAAAGTCAGTAACCTTCCTGTAATTAACTTAGAACATTTCGGGGGAATTCATAAACCTTCTCAGAAAAAGTTAGCAATAGTTCTGGAGTATAAACAGTAACTTTGAGCTGTCTTTCTTCATTTACGTCCAATTGTGGAACGTGGTTTTGTAAGTTGGTATAATAATGTCATCTTGAGCAGACGATGAATTTTCTAATCTGTGAGCAGAATAAACAATCAGTGCTCTTTTGCCTCCATTCATATTCATTTGAAGCCACCTGTTGGAAAAAAATGTGAACTAAAACAAAAATTAGAAAAAAAATTTACTCATTGTCACAGAAATTTTCAACAAGAAATGTTATTTTTAAACGCTTTTTTAAAAATCTTATTCATTCTCCTGTTATAAACTTTTAAAGTCATCTGTCTAATTTAAGACACCCTGTCTAATTTAAGACACCTTATAATACTACCCATAGTATTTAGTCTAAACAATACTTTTTACAACACTGTGTCTGTAAAGAATGGGCTGTTTTTTGGAGAAAGGTTATGGTATATAAATTCAGAAAAACTATAGTGAAATGCACACTTTGAATGGATTCTTGTAAAACAAAATGAAATCACAAGTAAAAAGAAGAAAAGATATTATTTTAGGAAAAGCTTAGACAAACTATTAAAAAAAATAGATCTAATTCTTTGATTTATAATTTTCAATTATTTATTCTTATTACAATCTATAAAATAACTATTTAATCTTAATGCTAGTCATATTTTTAAATATTGATTATAATTTGTTAAAAATTAAATAATGTTAACGAAATGGAATAATTGAAATAATGAGCTAAATATTTAATGGTTCTAGAAACAATAGATGAGAATCTCCAAATAATAATTGACTACTCACATATCGAAATAGAACGGAATTATATTTGGATATTGAATAATGATAGTCATTGAAAGGAGATTAAAAAATTCGTGATTTCAAAGTAAATAACAAACACGCTAAGGCCGAAAATAGAATCCAAACCAATTAATAAAATTAAGGGAAGCATGATCGCTTACGAAATGTGGTTGTACAAAGCTGATCGCTAACGCAGTATCCCAATAGATTCGATGGTCAAACTAAGTGAGGTTGACATTGAACAGATTGGTACCACTAAATTTGGAATAAGGTGGGCACAATAAAAGAATCAAAATTAATGATTTTATTTTATAACCATCGTTGAACAGCTGACCCAATTTTTGGGTTTACGACCACTAATATTCAACTCCGTAGCCTTGTAATTTTGAACCCAATCCAATAGACAAGGGAACACCTGGATCAAGTTTTGGGAGAAATTTGTCTTTGATGGACTTTTTGATGGAGCTAACCTGCATTTGCGTTACATGGAGAGGAAGACCAAGAGAACCAACCACGGTTAGCCTGACGGCAAAGAGACTCTAACCCATGTTCTGTCTACCACTGAGGATATTTCATGTCAGCACTATGGTCGGTGCATGCCGGATGCGGATTCGTATCGACCAGCCATCGTGAGATTCGAACCCTGTTCACCTCATTGGATGGCGAACACTCTATTCCCTGAACCATCGCTGCTCAAAATTAATGATTTATGATAATAAGAAAACGTCTTACCGTATAAAAATACAAGAATAGCATATAAAACAGTAAACGCGTGTTTCCAAATGAAATTAGTGGATTTCTAAAAAAACAAAATGCATGCACCACATACAGGAGATATCAAAGAAAAAAAAACGCAAATGAAACGAATATACTTTTCATTCAACAATATTTTCTGCCTTATATTCTTTTTACATCAGACACTGATTTTCACAAACAAAAACATTTTGTAGGCATAATTTTAGCAAAGACATGCATGTATACCTAAATTAATTGAGAAATGGATCACAAGAGAGTACTTTTGAAATTTTAAAGGATTTGCAACCAAGCGTAATGCATCATAAAAGATACGAGAGAAGATTTAAAGAGTGTTTAGAAGATAAATACAAAGGAACACTCATATACCGAAACTAACACCGAAGAAAGTTTAATTTGAAAAGATCTTAACATAAAAAAAACAATTCAAGTAAATAAAGTAGATAGATATAAAGAACAATTAAATTACTGAAAATTTAAAATTTTTAGAATTTGTATTAATATTAAAACCAAAGAAAAACGAATGTAGAAAAAGGAATAATTTCCTCGATAAGTTCACAATTTAGAAAGAAAAAAGTAAGAGGTAAACTCCTTGCCGTAGGAAGAGAAAGAGGCGAAATATTGAGAAAAATCGTTGACAGAGAAAAAAAATACAGACAAGAGATAACCAATTAAAATTCAAGAAGCGGAGAGTTTGAAAAACGGATGATTAAGATAGGATATGAAATCTCTCCAAAAATAAATGAAGAACAAGAAATTGATGCCTACAGTTTGAGATTTTGTGAAGAACAAAGTCATAAAATACTTTCAATGATATATTCTTCTAACAGACGGCAAGACACCAAAGGCGAGGAAAGAGGGGCTTTTTCTTTCTCACTGAAAATTTAAGATCAGACAGAAGGTGCAATGATCATTGAAAGCAAAGAAGGAAAAATCGAAAGTTAAGCTTCTTTTCCAGATAAGAAAAGTGAAATTTGGCGAGATTACCATAATATTCATCAAACTGATGGAGAAAATTTTAAAGAGTTAAAAAAATTCCCTTAATTTAAGGAAAGTCATTAGAAAATGAATATTAAAAGAAAATGGCTTTATTTAAAAAAAAAGAGCAATTGTAACATTACACAAAATGTAACGGTGTCAATATTATCAATTCTTACCTTGTTTTACCTTTTTCAAACCTTCATGTTTATGAACAAATATAATTTTCTGTTAAATAATGACAGCGAATTAACTTATTTTAATAAGTTAATTTTTAAAGTTGCAGTGAATAGTTTTTGTTTGTAATTACCTTAACATGAACTTAAATAACACAATATATCTTTAGTATTTAACGGTTTTTCAAGTATTTGCGTGGCAACATTCATCTTACTTCGCTTAATTAGAGCATTTTCAATGCAAAAACAAATATAAGCTTGTTTATTTAAAGAAGTAAAATTAGGGATGCACGCTAAGGATACGC